>NC_045786.1:111685377-112038914 GCF_009873245.2 Balaenoptera musculus
TGTCAAAATATTGTTCAGAGTTTGCTCTGTTGATTTCTATTTATGGAAAAACAAATAGAACCTGAAGAGATATTGCCTGTCACCTCTCTTCAAGTCACCTCAGAAGAGATGGTGTCTTGAAATCCTAGTCTCTGTCTTCATCTCCTGGCATCTGGCCTTCTGAATTCATATTCTGAATCCTACGAATCATGAATACCTCTAGCCTAGCTATTTCCAGACCTCTGCCCAGACCACTATGATGGTCCAGTTCATGGTCCAGTTCCTTCCTCAGCAGGCTAACTTGATCATGTTTCAACTGATTCCCAGAATGGCCCTTAAATTTCCTCCAAGGCGTCTCCAAGGTATCTCCAGATCCTTCAAGGACAATGATCATCTCTCCTGCCTCCCATGCCTGTGATTATCTGATCATTCCTCCATCATACTAACTTCATCCACAACTGCTCTCTATGGTTCCTCTCATTTATCCCTCTCTCCAAACAATTAGGTCCCCATGTGGGTAGACAGTCAGGTTAGAGGGTTTTCTAGGGGGAGGGGTGAATCTGATGCCTTTTAGGTGCCTTCAGAGCTCCAGCTTGGTTTAATAATCCCCGGGCACCACTTTGCGTGCGGCAAGGTATAAATATATGCTAATAGGAGGTCTGGCTCTTTGTCACAACACACTGCAGGCTGCATTCGTGCAAGATAGAATAAAAAGATTAGATGTAATCTTGAAGTCAGTCAGAAAGCGAGAGGAAACCAAAAAAACAGAGCTCAGACTGTCAACATGGAGAGGCAGAAAAATGACTTGAATCGAATTGCAGTTTATCTCGTGAAGCGTCAAAGGAAACCAATTTCTTTCAGAAATTGGAAGGCAATTTAAACATTTCTACAGTTTTACTAAAGTTTGAAATTTTCCAGTGAAAGAATAAGGCTTTCTTTATTTCTTCATATCTGACATTTTCCCTGTACTCTCAGGGACTAGAAGGCCCTAGATAAGAGGATAGTTAAGAAAAAGAAAGCACAGTTACCAACAAGTAAGGAAAAGAATCTATTAAAGAAATACTCATTTGATTTCTCTAGCTCTTTCAGGTTCCATGCCAAAAAAAACTATGGAAGCTAGAACTGTGTATGAAAAAGCCAGGCTACAAAATCTGCCCTGGACCTGAATAAATCATCAGGCTGGATTAACTGACAAACATAGAAGTCACATTCAATCTATGAAGGTCAAATAAAATATACCAATCTCAAGGCCAAGCTACATTCCATTGAAGTTGATGACATCACAAACTAAAGGCACTGTTCATAACGAACTCAAATCTTCATGGATAAGCCTCTTTCCCCATTCCCAGAAGCAGGAACATACTGACAGTCACCTATGTTTTGAAAAATGTTAATTGTTACTATTCCTGCCCATGCTGAAGTATATAATTCTCCCCAACCACTGTATTTAATAGAAATCACTAACTAAACCTCCATCTTCAGAGTTAAGACCAAACCTTCCCCAGCACCGTGGTCCATCTGGAAGTGATTTGCTAGCCAACAAAAGCAAACTTTTTTCCTCTGTTACCCTGGGCAATGAGTTCTCAACATCTCCAGGAACACAAGGGCTTAAAGGAGACATCTACTGTTAATGGCCCTTACCTCAGGAAGAGGATCAACTACAGTGAGGAGAGAGGTGCCTGCATTTTACTGAGTATTGAGTATTGTTTGAATCTTTTACAGTGAAAAAGTCAAGCATTGCTTCTATGATTTTTTAAAATGCACTCTAAGATGTTCTGAGGTGAATATGCCAAGGTCAACACCTCTGAAACACTGCCAGCTCTCAGGTGTGCTTAGCGGGCAGTTCTTGGGTTAATGTTTGCTGGACAAAGCTCAAGTGTAACTTGCTGCCGTTGTGGCTTTGGTCTTCATTCCTTCCTTTTCTCACACTCTCATTCAGTCTATAAACACTTACTGAGTGCTTACTACCTCATGCTCTGAAAAAAGAGAATGATGTGAAGCTAAAATTATTCCACTTAAAGAAGAAATAAGAAAAAAAGAAGAAATCTGAAATGGCATCTAGGACAGCCAGTTGGTCTTTGTTACTATGAAAAACAAAATCTCAGATAGATTCGTCAGGGAGAATATTCGGGAACCAAAAACAGTGTCTTCCCTGGTTTCTTACTCCTACTGACAACTTTTCCCTTTCAATAACTTGTTATGTGCCAGGAGCAAACAATATGAAATCCATTCTTAATGAGCAATAATTATAGCTTTAAGAAGCTGTACAATCAGTGTTCAGTGATTTCATTATTAGATAGCACCATAAATTATGCTAATGCTGATAACAGTTCTGGATGAGAGAGGTCCAGATCCGGGAGACTGCACTGGAATTATTTACATCCTCTATTTCTGAAACAATAGACCCAGCAATTTGAAAATCAGATGATCCGATTTATTCTGGCAGGACACACATGTAACAAGTTGCATCAACCATAAAATTAAATAGGTTTTTTTTTTTCTTTTTTCGCTTTTAACTTTTTCTCCTCATTCTTCTTCTACCTTGCATGTTACCAATCTCCTTTGAGGAGAGATTTCTAATTATCGTAAATCTTGCTTCTAAAATTACTCAATGATGGTGGTTGATGATATCATGTGACAAGGATGGCTTTAACACACTCATGTCTTCATACAAGCTAAGCCTAAAAGTGCAATGCCTGAAAAGTCACAATTGCCTACCTGGATGCAGAAAAAAAGCACATGGCTTTGGTAATAGGAAATTATTGCCTCTTTTAATCAAACATCCAAATTTTAAGGGTTAGCTATGAAAGGAGAAAATCCAGATGGTTATAGAGAGCTGGCTCAGGTCTCCCAACTGCATCCTTCCTATGTTTAACACTTCCCCTTGGAATTTTCTCACTTCTGTTAATAGTAACACAGGCTACCATTTCTTGAGTACTAATTGTATGCCTGGCCCTGTGCAAAGGGCTTCATGTACACTACTTCAATCAATCCTCATAAAAAACCCTATGTAATGATTCTATGGTTCCCACTCAGCAGATGAAGAATAAAAGGCTCAGAAGGCAAAACACACACACACACATACACCCCTCACCTAAGAATACACAGTTAATAAGAATCCTGGAGAAGCCAGGATTCAAACCCAGGGGAACCTGAGATTGTTGCCCTTGACAGCAAATGTGAGGAATCCAACATAACTTTGACTCCAAATGAGGGGTCTTTCCTGAAGCCTCATAAGGGGCAGCAAAGGAGGAAACTGTACCACACGATGCCCAGAAGACTTCTTTAAAGTTCTCATTACGTGTTTCCAAAGATGTGGAGAAGCTAGAGCACTTGATACTACCTCAGGTGATGCCAACCGTGTAATCACTTTGGAGAACTATGTGGCAGTACCAGCTAAAGCTAAACATTCACATACATCCTGTGACCGAGCAGTTGCATTCTCATTGGACCTTTCTGTCCCTCCAAAATCCCAGTCATCATGGCAGTTGGCCCCCCAAATATTTCCTCTTACTATTCCTTCAAACTTCACCCCCACCCCTTGCTCCCTCCTCCTACCTTCTAGATTTATTATTTTCTTTCCCACTGGCAGCTTCATGTCCTTTCCTATATAAATCAATTTGGCTCCCTCTGGCACCTACATTTCTCCTCTCTACTCATTACCGTAATCAACAGAATGAAAATCCCAGCAGTCAAAGAGATCAAACAAACACTGCTCTTTAGAAGAACATTAGTGTACTTTTACAGACAGATCTTAATTATTTGTATCTATCTCCTCTGAGAGATGGTTAAGCTCCCTGAGGGTAGGAGGTATATATCCCCAGGCATTCAGTAAATGTGGAGTTGTAGTAAGTGAACACCCTATTCAACACTTAAAGTCATGAAACCAGGGGCATTCACAAAGTTCTCATCTACCAGTCCAGAGCCAGCAATGGATTAAGGTAATAACCAAGGATACTTGGAGTTGGGATCATAAAACTATGTTTCAGAGGCATTTGCCTGAAAGTTATAAGAAAAATATAAGATGGCTGACTTTCATGATCTCAGGTCATTTTTATTACTTTTAGTCTTTTTATCTCCTCCTATCTTAGTGAACAAACATAACCAGGCAATTCCAGGATCAGGAAGGAAGAGAATAACAATAATTCCCTTGGAGTTTTTGGAGGAGAAGACAAAAGGCAAGAAGTAAGATCAGGAACAAGACAAGGTTGCCCACTCTCACCACTATTATTCAACATAGTTTTGAAAGTGTTAGCCACAGCAATCATAGAAGAAAAAGAAATAAAAGGAATCCAAATCGGAAAAGAAGAAGTAAAGCTGTCACTGTTTGCAGATGACATGATACTATACATAGAGAATCCTAAAACTGCCACCAGAAAACTACTAGAGCTAATCAATGAATTTGGTAAAGTAGCAGGATACAAAATTAATGCACAGAAATCTCTTGCATTCCTATATACTAATGATGAAAAATCTGAAAGTGAAATTAAGAAAACACTCCCGTTTACCATTGCAACAAAAAGAATAAAATATCTAGGAATAAACCTACCTAAGGAGACAAAAGACCTGTATGCAGAAAATTATAGGACACTGATGAAAGAAATTAAAGATGATACAAATAGATGGAGAGATATACCATGTTCTTGGATTGGAAGAATCAACATTGTGAAAATGACTCTACTACCCAAAGCAATCTACAGATTCAATGCAATCCCTATCAAACTACCACAGGCATTTTTCACAGAACTATAACAAAAAATTTCACAATTTGTATGGAGACACAAAAGACCCCGAATAGCCAAAGCAATCTTGAGAACGAAAAATGGAGCTAGAGGAATCAGGCTCCCTGACTTCAGACTATATTACAAAGCTAAAGTAATCAAGACAGTTTGGTACTGGCACAAAAACAAAAATATAGATCAATGGAACAGGATAGAAAGCCCAGAGATAAACCCACGCACATATGGTCACCTTATCTTGGATAAAGGAGGCAAGCATATACAGTGGACAAAAGACAGTCTCTTCAATAAGTGGTGCTGGGAAAATTGGACAGGTACATGTAAAAGTATGAAACTAGAACACTCCCTGACATCATACACAAAAATAAACTCAAAATGGATTAAAGACCTAAATGTTAAGCCAGACACTATCAAACTCTTAGAGGAAAACATAGGCAGAACACTCTATGACATAAATCGCAGCAAGATCCTTTTTGACCCAGCTCCTAGAGAAATGGAAATAAAAACAAAAATAAACAAATGGGACCTAATGAAACTTAAAAGCTTTTGCACAGCAAAGGAAACCATAAACAAGACCAAAAGACAACCCTCAGAATGGGAGAAAATATGTGCAAATGAAGCAACTGACAAAGGATTAATCTCTAAGATTTACAAGCAGCTCATGCAGCTCAATAACAAAAAAACAAACAACCCAATCCAAAAATGGGCAGAAGACCTAAACAGACATTTCTCCAAAGAAGATATACAGATGGCCAACAGACACATGAAAGAATGCTCAACATCATTAATCATAAGAGAAATGCAAATCAAAACTACAATGAGGTATCATCTCACACCGGTCAGAATGGCCATCATCAAAAAATCTAGAAACAATAAATGCTGGAGAGGGTGTGGAGAAAAGGGAACACTCTTGCACTGCTGGTGGGAATGTAAATTGATACAGCCACTATGGAGAACAGTATGGAGGTTCCTTAAAAAGCTAAAAATAGAACTACCATACGACCCAGCAATCCCACAACTGGGCATATACCCTGAGAAAACCATAATTCAAAAAGAGTCATGTACCAAAATGTTCATTGCAGCTCTATTTACAATAGCCTGGACATGGAAGCAACCAAAGTGTCCATCATCGGATGAATGGATAAAGAAGATGTGGCACATATATACAATGGAATATTACTCAGCCATAAAAAGAAATGAAATGGAGGTATTTGTAATGAGGTGGATGGAGTTAGAGTCTGTCATACAGAGTGAAGTAAGTCAGAAAGAGAAAAACAAATACAGTATGCTAACACATATATATGGAATCTAAGGGAAAAAAAAAAAGGGACATGAAGAACCTAGTGGCAAGATGGGAATAAAGACACAGACCTACTAAAGAATGGACTTGAGGATATGGGGAGGGGGAGGGGTGAGATGTGACAGGGTGAGAGAGTGTCATGGACATATATACACTACCAAATGTAAAATAGATAGCTAGTGGGAAGCAGCCGCATAGCACAGGGAGATCAGCTCGGTGCTTTGTGACCACCTAGAGGGGTGGGATAGGGAGGGTGGGAGGGAGGGAGATGCAAGAGGGAAGAGATATGGGAACATATGTATATGTATAACTGATTCACTTTGTTTTAAAGCAGAAACTAACACACCATTGTAAAGCAATTATACTTCAATAAAGATGTTAAAAAAAAAAAGTCTATCTTTTGAAATGTAAGAAACAGGTCAGGAAACCATACTGACATCATTTCTTGATTTTGACTAGAGCAGAACCTTGAAGGGTGATTACTTTCATTTTATTACATAGGTGGAAGAGGCATTGACCTATTTGCTCAGGAAGCTACTCAATGGTAGGCATCGCATAAGAATAAACCTATCTTTCAAACTTGGTGTACACCAGCTACCAATCACTGACAGAATCTCAAAATTCAAACTCAGGAGTGCAAGGGAAAAAATAAAGACAAAAGGATGAGTTCAACCTAATACTTAAAGGAAGAATGATTTGGAGGAGGACCTTCAAGATGGTGGAGGAGTAAGACGTGGATATCACCTTCTTCCCAACAAATATATCAAAAATATATCTACATGTGGAACAATTCCTACAGAACACCTACTGAACGCTGGCAGAAGACCTTAGACCTCCCAAAAGGCAAGAAACTCCCCACGTACCTGGGTAGGGCAAAAGAAAAAAGAAAAAACAGAGACAAAAGAAAAGGGACGTGACTCGCACCTCAGGGAGGGAGCTGTGAAGGAGGAAAAGTTTCCACACACTAGGAAGCCCTTTCACTGGTGGAGATGGGGCGTGGGGGGGGGGCGGGGGAGCTTCGGAGCCACGCAGGACAGCACAGCAACAGGGGTGCAGAGGGCAAAGCGGAGAGATACCCGCACAGAGGATCGGTGCCGACCAGCACTCACCAGCCCGAGAGGCTTGTCTGCTCACCCGCCAGGGCAGGCGGGGGCTGTGAGCTGAGGCTCTGGCTTCGGAGGTCAGATCCCAGGGAGAGGACTGGGGCTGGCTGTGTGAACACAGCCTGAAGGGGGCTAGTGCGCCACAGCTAGCCGGGAGGGAGTCCGGGAAAAAGTCTGGAGCTGCCTAAGAGGCAAGAGACCATTTTTTCGGGGTGCGTAAGGAGAGGGGATTCAGGGCACTGCCTAAACAAGCTCCAGAGATGGGCGCAAGCCACGGCTACCAGGGTGGACACCAGAGACGGGCATGAAACGCTAAGGCTGCTGCTGCAGCCACCAAGAAGCCTGCGTGCAAGCACAGGTCACTATCCACACCTCCCCTCCCGGAAGCCTGTGCAGCCCGACACTGCCAGGGTCCCGTGATCCAGGGACAAATTCCCTGGGAGAACACATGGCGCGCCTCAGTCTGGTGCAATGTCACGCCGGCCTCTGCCGCCAGAGGCTCGCCCTGCATTCCGTACCCCTCCCTCCCCCCGGCCTGAGTGAGCCAGAGCCCCCTAATCAGCTGTTCCTGTAACCCCGTCCTGTCTGGGCAAAGAAGAGATGCCCTCAGGTGACCTACATGCAAAGGCGGGGCCTAATCCAGAGCTGAACCCCAGGAACTGTGTGAACAAAGAAGAGAAAGGGAAATTTCTCCTTGCAGCCTCAAGAGCAGTGGATTAAATCTCCACAATCAACTTGATGTACCCTGCATCCGTGGAATACCTGAATAGACAACGAATTATCCCAAAATTGAGGCGGTGGACTTAGGAGCAACTGTAGACTTGGGGTCTGCTGTATGCAACTGACTAGTTTCTGATTTTTATGTTTATCTTGGTATAGTTTTTAGCGCTTGCTATCATTGGTGGAATGTTTATTGCTTTGGTTGCTTTCTCCTTTTTTCTTTATTACTTGTTTTATTTTTTTATTGTAATAATATTTTTTATTTTTTATTTTAATAACTTTATTCTTTTTTTGCTTTCCTTCTTTTTTTGCTCCCTTTTCTTCTGAGATGCGTGGCTGACAGGGTCTTGGTGTTCCGGCCAGGTGTCAGGCCTGAGCCTCTGAAGTAGGAGAGCCGAGTTCAGGACATTGGACCACCAGAGACCTCCCAGCCCCACGTAATATCAATCGGTGAGAGCCCTTCCAGAGACCTCCGTCTCAACACTAAGAACCAGCTCCACTCAATGACCAGCAGGCTACAGTGATGGACACCCCATGCCAAACAACTAGCAAAACAGAAACACAACCCCACCCATTAGCAGAGAGGCTGCCTAAATCACAATAAGTTCACAGACACCCCTAAACACGCCACCGAACATGGTCCTGCCTACCAGAAAGACAAGATCCAGCCTCATCCATCAGAACACAGGCACCAGTCCCCTCCACCAGGGGGCCTACACAACCCACTGAGCCAACCTTAGCCACTGGGGGCAGACACCAAAAACAACGGGAACGTGAACCTACAGCCTGTGAAAAGGAGACCCCAAACACAGTAAGTGAAGCAAAATGAGAAGACAGAGAAATATGCAGCAGATGAAGGAGCAAGGTAAAAACCCACCAGACCAAACAAATGAAGAGGAAATAGGCAGTCTACCTGAAAAAGAATTCAGAGTAATGATAGTAAAGATGATCCAAAATCTTGGAAATAGATTGGAGAAAATACAAGAAATGTTTAACAAGGACCTAGAAGAACTACAGAGCAAACAAACAATGATGAACAACACAATAAATGAAATTTAAAATTCTCTAGAAGGAATCAATAGCAGAATAACTGAGGCATAAGAACAGATAAGTGATCTGGAAGATAAAATAGTGAAAATAACTATCACAGAGGAGAATAAAGAAAAAAGAATGAAAAGAATTGAGGACAGTCTCAGAGACCTCTGGGACAACATTAAACGCACCAACATTCGAATTATGGGGGTCCCAGAAGAAGAAGAGAAAAAGAA
Source organism: Balaenoptera musculus (assembly GCF_009873245.2). Classification (NCBI taxonomy): domain Eukaryota; kingdom Metazoa; phylum Chordata; class Mammalia; order Artiodactyla; family Balaenopteridae; genus Balaenoptera; species Balaenoptera musculus. The sequence continues at coordinate 111,694,487 of NC_045786.1, forward strand.
AGGGACTGAGAAAATATTTGAAGACATTATAGTTGAAAACTTCCTTAATATGGGCAAGGAAATAGTCACTCAAGTCCAGGAAGCGCAGAGGGTACCATACAGGATAAATCCAAGGAGAAACATGCCAACACACATATTAATCAAACTATCAAAAATTAAATACAAAGAAAAAAATATTAAAAGTAGCAAGGGAAAAGCAACAAATAACATAGAAGGGCATCACCATAACGTTAACAGCTGATCTTTCAGCAGAAACTCTACAAGCCAGAAGGGAGTGGCATGACATATTTAAAGTGAGGAAAGGGAAAAAACTACAACCAAGATTACTCTACCCAGCAAGGATCTCATTCAGATTCGATGGAGAAATTAAAACCTTCACAGACAAGCAAAAGCTAAGAAAATTCAGCACCACCAAACCAGCTTTACAACAACTGCTAAAGGAACTTCTCTAGGCAGGAAACACAAGAGAAGGAAAAGACCTACAAAAAGAAACCCAAAACAATTAAGAAAATGGAAATAGGAATACACATATCGATAATTACATATCGATAATGTAAATGGATTAAATGCTCCAACCAAAAGACACAGACTGGCTGAAAGGATACAAAAACAAGACCCATATATATGCTGTCTACAAGAGACCCACTTCAGACCTAGAGACACATACAGACTGAAAGTGAGGGGATGGAAAAAGATATTCCATGTAAATGTAAATCAAAAGAAAGCTGGAGTAGCAATTCTCATATCAGACAAAATCACTTTAAAATAAAGACTGTTGCAAGAGACAAAGAAGGACACTACATAATGATCAAGGGATCAATCCAAGAAGAAGATATAACAACTGTAAATATTTATGGACCCAACGTAGGAGCACCTCAATATATAAGGTAAACGCTAACAGCCATAAAAGAGGAAATTGACAGTAACACAATCATAGTGGGGGACTTTAACACCCTAGTTTCACCAATGGACAGATCATCCAAAAAGAAAATAAATAAGGAAACACAAGCTTTAAATGATACATTAAACAAGATGGACTTAATTGATATTTATAGGACACTCCATCCAAAAACAACAGAATACACTTTCTTCTCAAGTGCTCATGGAACATTCTCCAGGATAGGTCAGATCTTGGGTCACAAATTAAGCCTTGGTAAAATTAAGAAAATTGAAATCGCATCAAGTGTCTTTTCCGACCACAACGCCATGAGATTAGATATCAATTACAGGAAAAAAACTGTAAAAACTACAAACACATGGAGGCTAAACAATACAGTACTAAATAACGAAGAGATCACTGAAGAAATCAAAGAGGAAATCAAAAAATACCTAGAAACAAATGACAATGAAAACACAATGACACAAAACCTATGGGATGCAGCAAAAGCAATTCTAAGAGAGAAGTTTATAGCAATACAATCCTACCTGAAGAAACAAGAAAAATCTCAAATAACAACCTAACCTTACACCTAAAGCAATTAGAGAAAGAAGAACAAAAAAAACCCCGAAGTTAGCAGAAGGAAAGAAATCATAAAGACCAGATCAGAAATAAATGAAAAAGAAATGAAGGAAACGATAGCAAAGATCAATAAAACTGGTTATTTGAGAAGATAAACAAAACTGATAAACCATTAGCCAGACTCATCAAGAAAACAAGGGAGAAGATTCAAATCAACAGAATTAGAAATGAAAAAGGGAAGTTAAAACTGACACTGCAGAAATACAAAGGATCATGAGAGATTACTATGAGCAACTATATGCCAATAAAATGGACAACCTGGAAGAAATGGACAAATTCTTAGAAAAGCACAACCTTCTGAGACTGAACCAGGAAGAAATAGAAAATATAAACAGACCAATCACAAGCACTGAAATTAAAACTGTGATTAAAAATCTTCCAACAAACAGAAGTCCAGGACCAGATGGCTGCACAGGCAAATTCTATCAAACATTTAGAGAAGACCTAACACCTATCCTTCTCAAACTCTTCCAAACTATAGCAGAGGCAGGAACACTCCCAAACTCATTCTATGAGGCCACCATCACCCTGATACCAAAACCAGACAAAGATGTCACAAAGAAAGAAAACTACAGGCCAATATCACTGATGAACATGGATGCAAAAATCCTCAACAAAATACTAGCAAACAGAATCCAACACACATTAAAAGGATCATACACTATGATCAAGTGGGGTTTATCACAGGAATGCAAGGATTCTTCAATATACGCAAATCAATCAATGTGATACACCATATTAACAAACTGAAGGATAAAAAACATATGATAATCTCAATGGATGCAGAAAAAGCTTTCAATAAAATTCAACACCCATTTATGATAAAAACCCTCCAGAAAGTAGGCATAGAGGGAACTCTCCTCAACATAATAAAGGCCATATATGACAAGCCTACAGCCAACATCGTTCTCAATGGTGAAAAACTGAAACCATTTCCTCTAAGATCAGGAACAAGACAAGGTTGCCCACTTTCACTGCTATTATTCAACATAGTTTTGGAAGTTTTAGCCACAACAATCAGAGAAGAAAAAGAAATAAAAGGAATCCAAATCGGAAAAGAAGAAGTAAAACTGTCACTGTTTATAGATGACATGACATTATATATAGAGTATCCTAAAGATGCTACCAGAAAACTACTAGAGCTAATCAATGAGTTTGGTAAAGTAGCAGGATACAAAATTAATGCACAGAAATCTCTTGCATTCCTATACACTAGTGATGAAAAATCTGAAAGAGAAATTAAGGAAACAGTCCCATTTACCATTACAACAAAAAGAATAAAATACCTAGGAATAAACGTACCTAAGAAGACAAAAGACCTGTATGCAGAAAACTATAAGATACCAATGAAAGAAATTAAAGATGATACAAACAGATGGAGTGATAGACCATGTTCTTGGATTAGAAGCATCAACATTGTGAAAATGACTATACTACCCAAAGCAATCTACAGATTCAATGCAATCCCTATCAAACTACCAATGGCATTTTTCACAGAACTATAACAAAAAATTTCACTACTTGTATGGAAACACAAAAGACCCTGAATAGCCAAAGCAATCTTGAGAAACAAAAACGGAGCTGGAGGAATCAGGCTCCCAGACTTCAGACTATACTACAAAGCCACAGTAATCAAGACAGTATGGTACTGGTACAAAAACAGAAATATTGATCAATGCAACAGGATAGAAAGCCCAGAGATAACCCACGCACATATGGTCACCTTATCTTTCATAAAGGAGGCAAGAATATACAATGGGGAAAAGGCAGCCTCTTCAATAAGTGGTGCTGGGAAAACTGGACAGCCTCATGTAAAAGAATGAAATTAGAACACTCCTTAACATCACACACAAAAATAAACTCAAAATGGAGTAAAGACTTAAATGTAAGGCCAGACACTATAAAACTCTTAGAGGAAAACATAAGCAGAGCACGGTATGACATAAATCACAGCAAGATCCTTTTTGACCCACCTCCTAGAGAAATGGAAATAAAAACAAATGGGACCTAATGAAACTTAAAAGCTTTTGCACAGCAAAGGAAACCATAAACAAGACGAGAAGACAACCCTCAGAATGGGAGAAAATATTTGCAAACAAAGTAACTGACAAAGGATTAATCTCCAAAATATACAAGCAGCTCATGAAGCTCAATATCAAAAAAACAAACAACCCAATCCAAAAATGGGCAGAAGGCCTAAATAGACATTCTCCAAAGAAGATATACAGATTGCCAACAAACACATGAAAGGATGCTCAACATCACTAATCATTAGAGAAATGCAAATCAAAACCACAGTGAGGTATCACCTCACACCAGTCAGAATGGCCATCATCAAAAAATCTACAAACATAAATGCTGGAGAGGGTGTGGAGAAAAGCGAACCCTCTTGCACTGTTGATGGGAATGTAAATTGATACAGCCACTATGGAGAACAGTATGGAGGGTCCTTAGAAAACTAAAAATAGAACTACCATACGACCCAACAATCCCACTACTGGGCATATACCCTGAGAAAACCATAATTCAAAAAGACTCATATATCACAATGTTCATTGCAGCACTATTTACAATAGCCAGGACATGGAAGCAACCTAAGTGTCCATCGACAGATGAATGGATAAAGAAGATGTGGCACATATATACAATGGACTATTACTCAGCCATAAAAAGAAACAAAATGGAGTTATTTGTAGTGAGGTGGATGGACCCAGAGTCTGTCATACAGAAGTAAGTCAGAAAGAGAAAAACAAATACCATATGCTAACACATATATATGAATCTAAGGGAAAAAAAATGGTTCTGAAGAACCTAGGGGCAGGACAGGAATAAAGATGCAGACATAAAGAATGGACTTGAGGACACAGGGAGGGGGAAGGGTAAGCTGGGACAAAGTGAGAGAGTGGCATGGACATATATACACTACCAAATGTAAAATAGCTAGCTAGTGGGAAGCAGCCGCATAGCACAGGGAGATCAGCTTGGTGCTTTGTGACCACCTAGAGGGGTGGGATGGGGAGGGTGGGAGGGAGAGGCAAAAGGGAGGAGATACGGGGATATATGTATATGTATAGCTGATTCACTTTGTTATAAAGCAAAAACTAACACACCATTGTAAAGCAATTATACTCCAATAAAGATGTTAAAAAAAAAAAAAAAGGAAGAATGATTTGCTTTTGAGTCCAGTTTGAAAGGCTGTGTGTCAGGCCAGGTTTAGAGGAGAGAAAAGTCTTTCGTTCAAATCCTTCACCCAAATATAATGAAATGGACTAAAAATCTGAGGTCATGTAAAAGGCCTCAATGGTTAGGCTGTGAAAAGCCTATTTGAAGTATAAGCCATTTTTCTGAGTATTGATATATTGCAGGTATTTATGGAACATTATATCACACAAAACATTTCCATGTTTAGAAAGGAATGTGCCATTCCATCCCAGTCCCCCAGGACAGTCACCTCAGTTGGATGACTATTGTATAAATACAGAGGTTAGCTGCTAAGAAATGCACCTTTACTTCTTAGAAAAGTATTCCTGTGTTTATCTTCTGGTGGAGCTGGGCTTGCTAGATATAAACCATTCCTCACCAGCAACAAGTAGGGGTCTATTTTTGTCATTCATAAAATAAACCAGGGCCTAGCCAAAGGAAATGAATCTTGGAGGCAGCCCTGTCGTAGAAGTGCTGTAGAAGTTACGAATGGCTCTGTGGCCTAGGCCGTAAAGAGTCGTCAGGAAGGCTGGTTCTGAGCTGTTGATATTAAAAATCACCTCATTAATTATGTTTGTAAACAATGCAGCTGTCTGTGCTTTGCAAGCTGGCTTCCTCAGCATCATAATATTTGTAACAATAATAAACATCATTTCAAGCCTAGCAATAAATAGTCAGTCCAAGAACCTCAAGTGGAATCGCATCTGGGAACTGCCACCTGGTCAAAATACTTCTTCACAAGGTAGGAGGACTGTTGTTTGTTTTCCACTCAGAAGGCACTTATCAGCATCAACTGTTCCACTAGAATTGTTCCCATCTCAGTTTTTGAAAGGAACAGGTGAATAGCTAGTGCAAGAAGAGGAACAAAACCAAGAGAGACGCCAAGAGCCAAGAGAAGTGGAAGAGTGGTCCAGAAAAGGACATCACGTGACAGAGCTGTCAGAGGGGGTGATGGGGAAGGCGCACAGTCCTTCCTCTGGTGAAGGATTGGTGAAGTCAGGATTGTAGGTCAGGGTACCAGTTAACCAGCCAGGCCTCCTCAGCACTCATTCAGTTACACTTTCAGTCTACAAATATTTACTGAATACCTACTATGTGTCAGGTGTGTACCAGGTGCTGGAGAAAATTCACAAGCAAATATCCACTTTAGATCTCTGTTGGTGATACAATTATACCTAATCGACTAAGTAATTACATAATGCAAGTGGTCTGGTATTTATTTTCTTTAACGTCATATTTTTGGAGCACATATTTCTAAAGTTAGCCCAGCAGTTGTAAGCCCTTAAAATTGATAAAAAAAACAAGAGGAAAATCTGTTTTCTGTGTCACATAGGTAAGCTGGAATTACTAGACCTCTTTCCACACCAGAGGACAACACCTTCATACCTCATTTATGCCTCTTCCACATGTAAATTCTGATTCTGAACTTCACCGGAGAGAGATAAATGTGTATCTAATTCCAAAGCATTACCCATTTTCCCTGTCTCTGTCCCTCTCTTTCCTCTCTCTACTCTGTGTATATATTAATTTTATAGATCTTTTTATTGTCTGAACTACACTGGTTGCGTGAGAAGCAGAACAATAGGCCAAGAAGTTCCATTTCACACATGCCATCCTTATAATTCAAATAGGACAATAAAAAGAGAGAGAGAGAGAGATCTATAAACTGGTGATAAATCAGTGTCCTAAACCAAATTAACCATCGAAATAGATTATCATAAAAATAATGCCATGAAAAATATTCTTCACCTTCCTGGTTCAGCCATCTGTAATGGAGAGAGGGAAGGCATGTGTGTGTCTGTGTGTATGTGTACATGGGACACACACATTCAGAGATGCACACATAGACCATACACACACACACACACACACACACACACACACACGTGAAGAGACCCAGGGACCATGCAGTTTATACATACTTCTTGCCCCTCCAGGAGCAGGAGAGGGCTAAGAAACCCCAGGATTGATCATTAGTATTTCCCAGCTTCTAAAGCTCAGTTTTTATTCAACATGGTAAATGAAAATACCATGTGCTAAGTATTGTGTTGGACCCTGAGGATACAAAATGAGATAAAGGGGACACAAGGCTTGTCCTTATAAAATGCCCAGGCAGGGCAGAATAGATAGACATTAACCAAATGACTACACAAATAAAATTTTTGAAACTAAAAATCCTGATACATGCATTGAGAAAAGGCACAGCTGCTCTGAGAGCAGAGACCAGGGGACCCTAACCCAATGTGAGGTCAGGAACAAACAGATGTTCAAGTTGCAGAACAAGTAGGGTCTAGAAAGATATAAATAGTCAACAAACAAGCAACATCCTACATCAGTAGGAGGTGTGAAACACTCTTTCTTTCATAGGAGAAACCTGCGATGGAAAAGATAAGGAAACGTGATTGAGGCCCCAGGCGAAGAGAGGAAGGGGTCGTTCCCATCAGAGGGAACCACATCTACAAAGACTCCGAGGACAGAGGAGAGATGGCACAACCCAGAACAGGAAGAAGGTCACAAAATGCAGAGAGCAAGGGCAGGATGACGCCGGAGGAGACACAGGAGGTGGGCAGAAGCCAGATGGTACGGCATGGCGGGGGAGAGGAGCGGTGATGGAAGGGGGTCTTGGGTTTTCTTTTGCAAAAGCTTACGTTGTTTCCATGTGGAGAAGGGGTTGACCTGAGGGAAGCAAGATACTGGGAAAACAGGTATCAGTCTTCCCACGGGCCTCCACATGAGTCTAGGTGGGAGACTGGATCTGAGTCTAACGCTAATTAGCTATTTGACCTTGGATAATTTGCTTCACCCCTTTCAGTCTCAAATTCCCCACCTGTAAAATGGCAATAATAATGGTTTTAGTGGGGATTAAATGAGATCATGCCTGCAGAACACCTAGCCCACTGTAAGCCTTCAATAAATGTTAGCGATTGGTGGTGTTGGAGATGGAAAGAAATAGACAGATTAGAGAGATATAGATAGTCCACCAGGCAGCAATCACCCTACCTAATGCATCACTAGGAGGACAAGTCTTCTCTCTTAGGAGAAAGGTCGGGGAGGGATGAATGAAGGAAAAGTGATTGGTACCACTGTGATCAGTTTCTTAAATTTGAAACAACTTTTGTTCCTTATAATAGCACTGCAGGTAATATTTATGCCATGAAAGGTATCTGAGACCATTTACAAAATTAATTACTAAAAAGTGCTCGACTAATATTTTAAAAAACCTTTGGGACAACAGTAACAAAAAGAGTACAGAAAGGTCAATAACTTGCCCAGGGTCATGGGCTGTTACTGGCTACTGCCAGGAGTGGAACCCAGGTTGAACTCCAAGTTTGTGCTTTTTCCAGGAGGGGGCACAGCCTCCAGAGAAGTCCAAACCCAACCCTCTCCTTCCAGAAGCTTTCAGTCTAGTCAGAAAAACAAATGGCAAGCTACAAGAAACAAGGTACAAGTAAAAGTCCAGCTCTATCGTTTATATTGAAAATTATGGCGGACATCCCTGGTGGCACAGTGGTTGGGAATCCGCCTGCCAATGCAGGGGACACGGGTTCGAGTCCTGGTCCGGGAAGATCCCACATGCCGCGGAGCAACTAAGCCCGTGCACCGCAACTACTGAGCCTGCGCTCAACAGCCCGAGAGCCACAACTACTGAGCCCACGTGCCACAACTACTGAAGTCTGTGCACAACAAGAGAAGCCACCGCAATAAGCCCGCACACCGCAACAAAGAGTAGCCCCCGCTCGCCACAACTAGAGAAAGCCTGCGCGCAGCAACAAAGATCCAATGAAGCCAAAAATAAACAAAAATAAATAAATTAAATAATTTTTAATAAAAAGAAAATTATGGTGACAATATAAATTGTTTTGATGTTTCAGTAAGCAATGTCGAATAGTGCTATAAAATAGTTCTTGCCTTCGGATCTAATAACGTCACTTGGAGGGCTCTATCAAAAAGCATACAGCTAATATTATACATAAAATAGATAAACAAGGTCCTACCACATAGCACAGGGAACTATATTCAATATTCTGTAACAAACCATAATGGAAAAGAATATGAAAAAGAATATATATATGTATGTGTATATATATGGAGATATATATATATATATATATATATATATATATATATGACTGAATCACTTTGCTGTACACCAGTAAATAATACAACATTGTAAATCAACTATACTTCAATAAAAATAACAATAATAAAGAAAGCAGCATTATTTACCAATTGCCAAAGGCAACTGTTATTTACTTTTAAAACAAGTTGGTTGATAGGCTATTTACATATCCAAAACTTCTAATGCAGAAAGAAAAAAAATTATCCTCTGTACTAACCACAGACTTGAGGACTGAAAGACTTCCTTAATTAAATCAAATAGAAGCTTTAGGTAGAAGCTGCTTGTAGGAAGCTTAAGGTAATTGATCCTGAAATTAAGCACTTGTTCAAAATTCAGACCCTGGATTCTTGGTGTACCCCCTGCAAAAACCTCACTCACAAAAACCAGAACTGGTTTCCCCCAGCTGATCCTTGAGGGCGTCCCCTTTAAACTTGCCAGCTCTTCCAGTAGAAGATAAAATCATGCAGGGGTATGGATTAGCTATCATGTCATTATAGCAGGCACAGCCGTCTGTTACAGGTAAATTGCTAGGCAATGTAATAACAATGCAGTTTATTTACTGTGCAGGGTGCTTATCTACAGAAATGTTCCCGACAGACAAAGAAAGGCACAGCTAAACACCTTTTCCTTAGAATTACAGACTGAAGCTATGCCAGCACCTTCAGAGAATAAAAATGCTAAATAATCCCTGTATAAACAGAGCCCCTAAAAACCCAAAGCATTTCCTAACAGAGGAAGCAGAAAAAGGAAATTGGCAGATGGGATGTCCACAGGGTCTTTCCCAGGCTCGCATTACTATTGACCAAAACATGCCAAGGGGAAGAGAGGTGAGGAGGACCCAAAGACCAGTCAGGCTGAGTCCAGACTCAGAGCACTCGTTAAAATATGATGATAATGACAGTGATGATGACAGTGGTGATGAGGTAGACTAGCATTTGTCACGTGCCTCTCATCTTCCATTGCACTTTTCACATTATCTCTTTTAATTATCAAAACAACCCTATAAGGTTAGTCCTACTATTATCCCCATTTAATAGTTAAAGAGACTTATAGCAAGGAATTTGTCCACTAAGCTGTTATCTTGAGATTGGAAACCAGGCTGCCTCCCTCCAAAACCAGAGCTCTTAACCTTATACTAGACGGTTCTCAAGAACCTGAAGGACTCACCTGAGGTTGGACTTGGCATATAGGACTCCTGCCCTCCCCTGCCATCGGCTCCCACCTTACACACACACCTCACCCAATGAAGCATCCCCTGGCCTCACACCTTGTGCTGCACAATGATGGCCCTACTTCATGAAGGTAATACAAAGGGCACCATGTTACTGAAAACCTAGTAGATACCCCTTAAACACACAGCCTTCCGTGAACAGAATAAGCGAACTAATAAATGAAGGAATGAAGAACCCAATTAAGGAGCCCAGGACGCATCTAGAGAGACATGACTGGAATGTGATTGCTCTACAAGAAAGCTATAACTTAATCAATAGTATTAACATATCTGAAGAAAGAATGTATCCACAGAAGGAAGGCGGTCTGCCCTGAGTTCAGAAAAATAGAGCACTATTGCATTTGGCAGTGTTTATCCAATTGTGCCCAAGGGAGAGAGGGAGTGTATCTGGTAGTTGATAGAAAGATTGTTTAGTTCACTTCAGTAGAATTTGTGTGCCTACTATGTGCCATGGTGTATAACAGGCACTATGATTAAGCTCGCACGTGTGTGCACATGTGCACACACACACAGTTCCTAACATGGAGGAACCAGAAATGATAATGGGAGACACCAATATATAAACATCTCTTGAATGCTAAGTGCTACAATAGTAGTATGTGAATGGACCACGGAGCACAGAGGAGATAGACCTACTTAGTCTCAGGTCTAGGAAACTTCCTGAAATGACCCTTGAGCTGTGTTTCAATGAATAAGCAGGCATCATCTAGGCTATAAAGGACACACACACACAAAAATTCCAGGCAGAAGGACCAGAAGTTACCTATATCACAGCAGGTTGGGGATAAAAGTATTAGTCCAGAAACTGAGGATGGTTATATGTTCAGTAGCCTGAGATTCATCCCCAGGGAAATGGAGAAACACTGAAGGGTGTTAGCTGGAGAGGAACAAGATCAACTTGCATTTGGAAAGATCATTCTGGCAGGAATATAAACAATGGAGATAAATGGAGAAAACCAAGGAGGCCCAAAGACCAGTTAAAAAGCTACTGTCGGGCTTCCCTGGTGGCGCAGTGGTTGAGAATCCGCCTGCCAATGCAGGGGACACGGGTTCGAGCCCTGGTCCAGGAAGATCGCACATGCCGCGGAGCAACTAAGCCCGTGCGCCACAACTACTGAGCCTGCGCTCTAGAGCCCGCGAGCCACAACTACCGAAGCCCGTGCGCCTACAGCCTGTGCTCTGCAACAAGAGAAGCCACTGCAATTAGAAGCCCGCGCAACGAAGAGTAGCCCCCACTCACCACAACTAGAGAAAGCCCACGTGCAGCAACGAAAACCCAATGCACCCAAAAATAAATAAATAATTTATTTAAAAAAAAAAAAAAAAAAAGCTACTGTCAAAGTCCCAGGTGAGGATATGTCCTAGGTCAATGGTAGCTAGAATGAAGAGGAGAGAGAAAACTGAACATTTAGCTAGTGATGTTATTGACTGGTTAGTTGGGAAGGATGAAGGAGAGATAAGCAATCTAGGATAACTCCAAGTTTCTGGTTTGGATGACCAAGTTAATGGTGCTACCATGAACTGAGATAGGAAATACAGAAATATAGAAGGGATGGCAAATTTGCCTTTGGAAGATGAAGGAAATTAGTCTGGTTTTGAACATGTGGAGCTTTCAGTGCCCATTGGACATCCAAGTGGAGCTGTCCAGTGGGCTACTGGACATATAGTTCTGAAAATCAGAAGTCATCAGGGTTGAAGGTAAATATTTGAACATCATGAGCAAATAGGTGATACTTAAAACTATGAGAGTGAAGGGATTAACCAAGGATGGATAGAAAAAATGGATGGATGAATGGATGGATGGAAAAATGAGCTAATTAAAATACTAACTAGCTTTAATTTTTATAAAGCTTTAAAACTTAATTTTACTTGAACTCAGATGAAAAAAAGATTAAAAAGTGAAGAGGGGCTTCCCTGGTGGCGCAGTGGTTGAGAATCTGCCTGCCAATGCAGGGGACACGGGTTCGAGCCCTGGTCTGGGAAGATCCCGCATGCCGCGGAGCAACTGGGCCCGTGAGCCACAACTACTGAGCCTGAGCGTCTGGAGCCTGTGCTCAGCAACAGCAGAGGCCGTGATAGTGAGAGGCCCGCACACCGCGATGAGGAGTGGCCCCCGCTTGCTGCAACTAGAGAGGGCCCTCGCACGGAAACGAAGACCCAACACAGCCAAAAACTAAAAATAAATAAATAAATAAAATTTTTTTTTTTAAAAAGGGCTCAGCCTTACTACCCTGTTAAAAAAAAAAAAGTGAAGAAAATAAACTTCAGATAAATGTTCTTTGCCACAAATGGTAATATTTCTTAAAAGAGCCCACTAGAAAGAAAAAAAAAAGATTATAAAATAGCATAAAGTGGTTAGAGTCGTTTTGAAAAATCAACTTTCTGCTAAAATGAGGAAATTAGCACTCTCACACCTCCACCCACATCCCCTGGTAAGGATTACCACTGGTCTTTAATTGTGACTACTCCACCCCGAGTCCTTTATTTTGATTTACCCTTGACATGGATGAATCTTGACACTGAATAATTTCTTTTCCAAGAAGTTTTCATGCATTGTGTATTTCTTGAGTTTGTTGATGTGTGATAATCTTTACCTGTAGTCTTTACATTTTACCAACACCTTGGCTGGATATAATATTCTTGAGTCACTGCTTTCCTCAGAATTTTATTGACTTCTGGCATTGAGTGAAGGCCCAAAGCTAGGCATATTTTCCCTCTTAATAAATGACTTGCAAAGCCCATGCCATTAACCAAATAAACGGTAGGGAAAGGAAGACTCAAATAGTCTCACTTAACATGCTTGGCTTCTCCATTTTTTGAGGCGGACAAAGCTCTTCTTCAGCAATAATAAAGGCGATATTAAAAGCTACAAGCCCTTCTCTGCCTCATTAAATCTCATCTTTCAAATCACTGTGCTCAAGTGTTGTCCACTACCCTTTAAGTATTTCCCCTCCCTCTTTCCTAGGCAGAATTACTATATTTTTGCAGTTATTACATTTATAGTTGTAGGCAAGAAAGTTTCCCCACTAAACTATAAAGATCTTGAAAGAAGAAACACTTTTTCCTCATTGTAACCCCAGCACTCATCACACTGCTAAAAGACAGGGCGGACACAGATGCTGATTGGATAATCTACCTATTTCCACTTTTCCCCACACCTGTCTGAGGGACTCTTTGGAGCAGTTGTGTTCAAACTTAAGCACACACCACAATCACAGGGAGGGGACTGGTTAAAACATAGATTGCTGGGCCCCATCTGAGTTTCTGACTCAGGAAGCCTGGGGTAGGTCTCAAGAATCTCTATGTCTAATAAGTTCCCAGGTGATACTGGTGCTCTTGGTCCAAGAACTACACTTTAAGAACCATTGATTTAGAGCACGATTAGAAACAGAAATACATTGAACAAATCCTTGCAAACAAGGGACGAATAAGCTTCAGATAATAAGCTTATGCACACCTCCCAAACCATCAAAATCTGGTGGGCTAAATTATGCCTTATATCATAAGCCCAACATAAGCCCAAGTGTTAGAGAATGTGGTCCATGAGAAAAGACATTTTATGATGTTTCACTTAGTTTTTCTTTCTTGATTCATTTTATCACTCATAAATAAGTACCTTAATCAGTGTTACTTACTAAGACTCTCCAACTATTACCCTGTAACTATTAACTATACTAACAATTCAATTCAGTGGTCGGGAGTGAGTATAAATCCAGAGGAGCTTCATGTACTTCAAACAAAATTCTCCCTCAGAATAAAATAATAATTATAATTTAAAAATCCATTCTGGGAATGATATATATACACTAATATGTATAAAATAGATAACTAATAAGAACCTGCTGTATAAAAATAAATAAATAAAATAAAATTCAAAATGAAAACTAAATAAATAAATAAAATTCCATTCTTGGGACTTCCCTGGTGGTCCAATAGTAAGGAATCCGCCTTCCAATGCAGGGGATGCGGGTTCGATCTCTGGTCAGGGAACTAAGATCCCACATGCTGCAAGGCAACTAAGCCCACATGCCACAACTACTGAGCTCGCACACCTCAAGGAGAGAGCCCACGTGCCGCAAACTACAGAGCCCACACCCTCTGGAGCCTGCGTGCCACAACTATGAAGAAGCCCGCGCGCCTCAATGAAGACCCCGTGTGCCGCAACTAAGACCCAACGTGGCCCCAAAAAAAATCCACTCTTCTCTCACCCTATTCTGTTTTCTTGGGCTTTTCATTTCCTCGGCCTCCTTATCTTCCAGGCACACAAGATGGTTGTAATTCTTACTTGTATCAAGACTGCAAACCACCAGTAGGTACATATCCCTTTCTACATCATCCTTGCCATTTAGCCAGTTAGTTCCAGAAGAGGATGGTCTGTGGTCCCAAGGCTTCTAGAGGAACTTCTAAGTGGTGATTTCTGTACTCCTTTCCTTAACATGTCTAACTTTTCTGAGCACTAAATCTTCCCTGTTTCCAAACTAACAGGCATGGCGGTGCACTAACGTTGCATTGTAGTGCCACCTAGAGTCTGCTGCTAGTAAAGACCCAGAGCTAACCAATTCTGGGTACTCACCACCAGCTGGCTAATTAAAGGAAATATACGTAGTCATTCTGGCTTCAAATGAACCCTGCCTCTACAAGAAATTGTTCAGTCAAGGAGGCCTCCTGTCTGGAACTTCCATCTGGAACTACGGATTGTTAAACCGTCATTTGAAATAGTGTCATCAGCTTAAATTTTTGCTTCACATTAGGATTTTAACTCTGAAGGTTTGTATATAAAACATCTTCCTGGCAAGAGACTTTCAGCGGTGAAGATATGGAAAGGAGAAAACTGCAGCTTCTGGGCCTTTGGGTTCTGCTTCTCGTGGCTGCGGCTGAGCTTCCCTGAGGTCTGCAGGATGAAAATCAGCTTGGCCTGACCAGGGAGATGGATTGAAATGGAGCCTTTGTGCGCCGCGCATTAAGTAAGCAGCAGCCGCATTAGAAGCCGAGGGTCCATTAGCTCTCATTTAATGTTTCTTCTCAAGCAGATAAGTACAGGCATCAGACACCCCAGCCCTGTTATGACACATAAATCACAGGTCAGTGCCTTCCACGGAGACTCCTGTTTGCTAAGTGAGTAGTGAGACCAGGAGCAGGGAAGCAACACTTCAGCGCACTAAGAGACCCAGGGGGATGAGCTGATTGCACAGGGCAAGACCAGGAATTTCTCCCTACAATTTAACGATTAAAACCTCTCTCCTGCTTGAGAACCGGCACATCATTCAGGACCTTCCACGAGCAGCAGCTCACACCAGAGCCCCACCCTCGGTCCCAGTCCTACCATTAACTTCTTTCTCTGGGAGTTGGTTTCCACGAGCCTTACTGAGTGGAGACCAGGCTATGAGAGCCCATCTTCTGGCCCCCACTAAATGGACTGAGGTGGACCATTTGCCCTACTCAATCCACAAAATCTCTTTCTCTTGATAATTTATGCCAAGAGGCACAGAGACGGGGTGGGGGGCGGGTCATGTTAACGGTGGGTCCCTCAGCGAAGGTCCATGAACTCAGGCTGCTGAGGTCCTGGGAACGGCCCTGGCTTCCGCCCTTCCTGGGCCTGCCACCGTGGCCTTTCTGCAGATTCCATGAGTTCTGTACCTAAAACCAACTTGAGTGGATTCAGCTCCTTATTACTAAAATCGCTTCTAAGAAACCCTGAATCTTAGGGAGAACACTGATCCAACTCAGACTGGGACTTCTGTTCCCTACTCCAGAGCCACACTCAGCCCCGCCACGCTGCTGTCATCCAGGCCCGGGCGGGAGCTGGCCACCCCCGTGGGCAGGAGGCCGGGGAGAGGGGGCCAGTGAGGGCCAGAGTGTGGTCTGCAGACTGCCGCCAGCCCACCACCTGTTACGGGTCTGCAACAAGAAAAGTACAGAAACTGAGACACACTGAGAGCTTTCGTGACAATTTTCCACAGCAATTTGATGTGTATCGAACCTCAGTGTTAAAAAACAGAGCTTGTATTTTGATTATCTTTGTTTTTTTCCATTCATTTTTCTAGTGTTTTATTTTTATTGTATTTTACCCAAAAAATCAGTTCACAAATGATTGGAAATAAAAACAAACAAACAAACAGGTCTTTCACTGCCAAGAGTTTGAAGAGTGCTACTTAAAATCCCCCTCCAGGGGCTTCCCTGGTGGCGCAGTGGTTGAGAGTCTGCCTGCTAGTGCGGGGGACATGGGTTCGAGCCCTGGTCTGGGAGGATCCCACATGCCGCGGAGCGACTGGGCCCGTGAGCCACAATTACTGAGCCTGCGCGCCTGGAGCCTGTGCTCTGCAACAGGAGAGGCTGCGATAGTGAGAGGCCCGCGCACCGCGATGAGGAGTGGCCCCCACTTGCCACAACTAGAGAAAGCCCTCGCACAGAAACGAAGACGCAACACAGCCATAAATTAATTAATTAATTAATTAATTAATTTAAAAAACAATCCCCCTCCAGGGGGCTTCCCTGGTGGCGCAGCGGTTGGGAATCTGCCTGCCAATGCAGGGGACACGGGTTCGAGCCCTGGTCTGGGAAGATCCCACATGCCGCGGAGCAACTAGGCCCGTGAGCCACAACTACTGAGCCTGCGCATCTGGAGCCTGTGCTCCGCAACAAGAGAGGCCGCGATAGTGAGAGGCCCGCGCACCACGATGAAGAGTGGCCCCCGCTTGCCACAACTAGAGAAAGCCCTCACACAGAAACGAAGATCCAACACAGTCAAAAATAAATAAATAAATAAATAAATAAATAAGCTCATTTGTATCCTTGAAAAAAAAAAAAAAATCCCCCTCCAGAGACTTCCCTGGTGGCGCAGTGGTTAAGAATCCGCCTGCCAATGCAGGGGACACGGGTTCAAGCCCTGGTCCAGGAAGATCCCACATGCTGCGGAGCAACTAAGCCCGTGCGCCACAACTACTGAGCCTGCGCTCTAGAGCCCACGAGCCACAACTACAGAAGCCTGTGTGCCACAACTACTGAAGCCCGCACACCCTGAAGCCCATGCTCCGCAACAAGAGAAGCCACAACGATGAGAAGCCCGTGCACCACAACAAAGAGTAGCCCCCGCTCAATGCAACTAGAGAAAGTCCGTGCGCAGCAACGAAGACCAATGCAACCAAAAAAATAAAAATAAATAAATAAAAATTAAATTTAAAAAAATTTTTTTTAAAAATCCCCCTCCACACTCTGATCCAGGCCCCTGGGCCACTCAGCTGGCAGCATTTCACCTAGAAGAGACAGGATTACAGCTGTGCCTTCTCTCCAAGGAAAAGTAATGAGTCGCAGGCAGAGGCAAAGCCTATTGCTCACAACTGTTTGTGAGGAGGGCCCATCCTTGGATCAGCGGGTCAGAAGCAAGACCCAAAGCACCCAGACGGAGTTTAGACCAAGTATTCCAAGGGGGCTGGAAGCGCTATCAAGGGGCTCAACTGGGCTTGGGGGGTTTCTAATGCCCAGTCAGTGCCTCTCTGTAACACACACACACACACATACACACACACACACACACACACACGTCCCTCCCTGGAGCCTATCTACTTCTCTGGGCAGCCCCACCCTCTCCCGCAGCCAGGACAGGAGCATAGGTGGGAGTGAAGTGCACGGCCCCCACCACCCCTCCTTTCTGTGGATAGACTTAGCTTGGGTCCCCCCTTACCCTCTCCAAGGAAGAGGCGAGGCCACTGGGGATGTAGGGCGGGCCCTTGGGCTGTGCCGAACCCTCCCAACTCTCAATTCTCTCCGTGTGGGTCCAGAAAATGAAACATGGACATGGAAAGACCTTTTTTTTTTTTTTTTTTAACAAGTGTCCCTTTACCATGTAAAAATAAAGAAGTGTAAGGAGAAAGAAGGAAGAAACATATGGCGAGTGAGATGGAAAAGGAGGAAGCAAAAGATGGAGGGAATAAAGGGCTGCAATTCCATGAGGGCAGGAACCAGGCCTGCGTCCCCGGGCCTAGCACAGGGCAGGCGCGCAAGGGCTCTCAACAAATGTTTGCTGAGTGAATGAAGAAAAGCCGGGAAAGCCGACCCAGGAGCAAGGAGGCCGAAGGGGCCCACACAGGAGGCAGCAGCCCCGGGGAGGCAGCAGGCAGGGCCAAGGGCCGCCGGCAGGGCGCTGGCTGCACACGGACTGCCTCTCTGAACAAGACTCCTCGCTGCTCTCCTCTCTTTCTCCTTAAAAAAAAAAAAATGTTCTAATGCAGGGAAGAGTCATTGATTTCATTTGAAACTATTCCCAAACAGGATATGGACGCTCAAACAGCTCCTTGGCCCTTGGCAATCATTGTGCGCAGGTGTTTCTTGCGAGTGCCGTGCAGCACGTAGGGCACCGAGGCCCGGGGAGCACAGGGGGGGCAGCACGTAGGACACCGAGGCCCGGGGAGCACAGAGGGGCAGCCCAGGGCCCGAGGGGCTGATGGCACCGTGCCCTGGAGCAACCCCTGCATTCCAGGAATTAGACTCCTTCCCACACGCCTCTCCCTGCCCCCTTGCTCACCTCACTTCCAGCCCCCAGTCTTTCGTACAACAGGAATTGAGTTTTCACTCTTATTTCTGTAATTCGTATGATGAAAACAAACCATTGTCACAAAGAGAGAAGTTAACATGCAGTGAACAAAATGGAAGCAAGGAAGCATAAATAGGACGGCTTGATAACAACAGACAGAAACAGGATGGACTTTTACCTACCCAGGCAAAAACAAATATGTGAACACTGATAGAATTGAATAAAAAGTTCATCAATAAAAATCAATACACACTCTTTTTTTTCTCAAGTATAGTTGATTTGCAATGTTGTTAGTTTCTGCTGTACAGCAAAGTGATTCAGTTATACAAATATATACATATTCTTTTTCATATTCTTTTCCATTATGTTTTTTTTACATTATACTAAATATAGTTCCCTGCACACACATATCTTTTTAATCCAAGTTTCTAAGAGTAAAATGGAATCAAAGAGTATTGAAGCATGAAGGAGTATCTCCAACAAATAGGACTTTATAAGTAGCCCTGGACCAACAGTTAAACATAGTTACCATATGATCCAGCAATTCCACTCCTAGGTAGAGTACATACCCAAGAGAAATGAAAACATAGATGTCTGCATGAAAATTTGTATATGAATACTTATAGCAGCATTATTCACAATAGCCAAGAAGTAGAAACAACCCAAATGTCCACTGGTGAATGAATAAATAAAATGTGATATTTCTAAACATTGGTATATTATTTGGCCATTAAAAGGAACGAAGGTTTCATACATGCTACAACGTGGATGAAACTTGAAAACATTGTGCAAAACATTAAGTGAAAGAAGCCAGTGACAAAGGATCACATGTTGTATGATTCCATTTATATGAAGTGCCCAGAATAGATAAATCTGTAGAGACAGAAATTAGACTAGTGGTTGCCAACGGCGGGGATGGGTAAGGGGGTGGTGGGATTGGGGGATGGTAGCTAAGGGGTATATGATTACTTTTGAGGATAACAAAAACTTTCTAAAATTGTAATGATGATTGTTCAGCTCTGTAAATATACTAAAAGTTACTGAATCATGCACTTTAAATGGGTAAATTCTATGGAATATGTCCATGTAAAGAAAGCTATAAAGAAGAAAAAAACAGAGACATCATTTTCCAAGCAGAGATAAGAAAGGTGGGGTATGTCTGGTGGATTTCATCGATCCCTTCTGGCAAGGAAAGGATTAGGAGAGGATGCTAAATCTTGAAGTACCCGGAGGGATTTCTTCACTCTCCTTTGGTTTTTTGGGGGGGTTTTTTTGTTTTTTTTTTTCTTCGCTCTCCTTTGGATCCTCACTGTTGCCCCCAAGGCTCCTGCTACAAGGCTTCATCCAGGGGGTCCTGGAAAGGAGCCCCTCTCTTTTCCCCTGTTTTCGTAATGGAAAGGGCAGGTAAGAGCTTACAGTGTAACCCTTCTAGAGATATTTATAATTTTGGATTGTAATCATAACTTAGACCACTTGAGGCTTAGGAACAATCTCTTCTACTGGATCTCTTTGTGTTCCGTGGAGCCCTTCCAGGGCTATCAAGTTGGAACCAAGAGGAAGGGAGGGGCCGTGAGAGGGCGCTGGGTATGCCACAGCTTTTAGAGAAATTCTCACTTCACATGGTTAAATACAATGTTTGGGGGTTTAAAAGATAAATAAACCCATAGCCATTCACAAAGAAAAAATTATCCAGAAAAACTCAGCCCTGAGGTTTCTGGACAACTGACATTTGACTGAGCTTTCCCAAAACATTACAGCACCACAAGGCCCACATTCCCCTTCGGTGAGTTCCAGAGAGCCCTTCACAGGCTCTTAGCTGCCTCCCTCCACCTCTGGACATTATCCATAGACCATTCTCAAGGCCCTGCCAGATCTGATGTCCCCTATGATGCTCTATGATCCTGACTGAGGCATAGCCAGCTGACCCAGAGCAACAAGGAGCCCATGTCAAACATGTGCCCCAACACACGGGTCACCAGGAAAGTCTCCTGAGTCAGGGCCTGAATGAGCCTCTCTCTCTAGCACATGATCGCTGACAATATGTTTACATAAGTAGGCCAGGAAAGAGGTCAGAAGTAAAACACAGCTAAGTTGGTCCATCACACCAGCCATATTTCCTTGCCCCTCCCCCCAAAATAAGGCACAGCCAAATCCCCAGACTTCCAACCAAAAAGCTGAAACTGTTACATGATGCTAGCTGCTCTAAACCACACACGACACAACCTAGAAAAACATCTATCAGTTTTCTTGAACTTTACTAAGCCCCAGAATGATGAACTTGACCAAGGTAGCACCAAAAGTCTCAGAGGGTCAGAACCTGGGAGGTCCGTGGTTTCTATTTACATTTTTTTAATTTGAGTTCTCTCTCACCCAGAGCCCAGTTGCTGTGAAGCCCTTTCTCTGAGCCTGCCTTACTAAAAGCTAGAATGGGTAACATTACCTAGCAGAGGTTTTTACAAACAGCAGGCACTTGGTACATGCCTCAAGAAATTGATGAGTAAGTTCATGAGTGAATTAATTAATGATTTCAGAAGTAAAATTGCTTTAAAGTCAAAAGTATTACACACTGCTATATATAAAATAGATAACTAATAAGGACCTGTTGTATAGCACAGGGACCTCTACTCAATACTCTGTAATGACCTATATGGGAAAAGATTCTAAAAAAGAGTGGATATATGTATGTGTATAACTGATTCACTTTGCCATACACTGAAACTAACACAACATTGTAAATCAACTATACCTCAATAAAAAAAATTTTTTTAAGTATTACAGTTTAGTCATCCCAATTTTTATAATTTCTCCATCACCTATTTAGGACCTTCTTAAAGTGAACTGGTCCCAGCATCATAGAGCTTGGAAGGGACAGTAGACACTACTCACTCTGATTAATCACAAACTCTTGCCTAAACAATGTCCCAGAGGCCACCTAAGGGGACAAGTAGGAGGCTGAGAAGAAAGGCATTTGGGATCTCCATTCCCATTTTTGTTAGTATATTAAGATAAGGCTACCTGCTAGAATAAATAAACCTCAACATTTCAATGTCTTGGCAACATAGAACTTTATTTTTCACTCACATAACAATTTGATGTGGGAGTTTCTGGCCTGCACGTGGCTCTCCTGCACAGGAACCCCGGCTCCTCCCATCTTGTGGTTCCATTATCCCCCTAGGGCTGCAGCCAGGAGACTGGGGACGGAAGAGGAGAGAGAGCACACCTGCTTCTTTACCACCTTGGCCTGTGTATTAGTCAGAGACTTTTCAGGAGAACAAAGTCCAGGCCAGGTAATCAGAAAAACAGGACCCAGGCCAGGCAATCCAATAGAGACCATTTAACATGGGCAATGACAAGAGCTTAAAAGCCAGACAGGGGACATGAGAAAATCCAGAGATTGGCATCAGCAAGAAGTCACTTCCACTCCTAGGACTGGAGGATCCAGCTCACTCACCACTTACCCCTCTGAACGACAGACAGAGAAAGCTGCTGGGCAATTAAGACATGGAAGAGGGGCTGTTAGTTCAGAGCTGAGACTACAGTGATGTCACCTGAAGCAAAAAGATCAGGGCTGAAATACCCTGTCTTCTCCCTTTCTCCCTCCCTCCAGTCTCCTGCCAGTGCCCGGGCTGGCTGAACCTCGCCAGAGCCAAGGCAGGAAGCCTGGGCAACTGTAGTTTGTAGGATCCAGTCCTGTACAGAATGAGCAGAGTAGGGAAAGGGCAAGGAAGTGGATCTGAGGGCAAATAGGCTAGTGACAAATATGATCCCTAAGTGACACAAATCACTTTCACTCCCAGTTCATTGGTAAGGGGTAGTTACAGGACCACGTCAAGAAGCAAGGGCTGCTGGGAAATGTAGTCCTGGGAAATGTAGCACCAGGAAGTACAGTCCTGGGCCGGACATCCACTTACCAGTAACATCATATAGTGGGCAGTTGGCCATCTCTGCCACAGTTAGGTTTGAATAACTTTTCAACCCGCCCAGCGGCTCCATTTTCACATGAGGTTCATGAGGGACACAACCACAGGAAAAAGACCCTGGTGACTCTCTAGGCAGCATTACTATTTCTCCCTTCTCATGCCATCCCTTAGACCTAGAGCACTGGTAGGAAGAGAGGAAGAGGAGGAACCAACAGCAGCCGCTTGGTTCTCCTGAGAGGAAGGGGCAGAATGTCCAGAGATTCCTGGATCCTTAAACAAGCTGTTGCTGACCAGAATGCCCTCATGGAACTTTGGGGGGAACTGGGGTATTGAAGCGTGAAGGAATTGGTACACAAGACAGAACTGGCTTCCGTCCTGTGGAGCATGTGATTCTGCTTTATTAGGAGTTGCACAATAAGTGCTCGGGATCAAAGAAATGGAGCCCCAGGATGAAGGAAAACAGATAGTCTTGCTCTGGGCAGTATCTCAGCCTCCCCACTGATATTTCAGCTCCGAACACTTACTTTTAGGCCAATCTCCTTCCGTCGTTATCTTGGAGGTGTGCTTACATTCTTAGCTCCTATATTTATATTCCAACCAACACATATGACTTCCCTGTCTTTAATCTTCAAACACTACAATCCATTCAGAGAAACTGCATTTCTGCCGCACTCCTGAACCCTAACTAGGTAGACTGAGGCCTCCCTCCACACTGGCCAGAGCAGTTCCACTCATTCCTGTTTTATATATTGGGCTGTTTATCTAATATGGGTGAAAAGTTTGCAAGCCATGAATCTTGTTTAATTCCTCCCTTTATATGTGAGAAAGCAGTTCAGTGAGAGAAGGGGAATTGCCCCAAGACTGCACAGCTAGTACACCATGAGACAGGCCTAGACCTTCAGATCCTCGGGAAATTCTAACAAGAATAGTTTCTAAAACACATGTTCCTCGTGGAAAGTGACTAGAAACTCTCCACCCCTGAAGTACATCATGGAAAATGTTTTCAGTGTTCTGCAGAGCTGCCTATTTCCTCATGAATTAGGGCTCCTTTGGTTGCAAGCAACAGAAATCCACTGAGACGACTTTGGCCAAAAGGAGCAACTCTACTACAAGGGGCTAAGGGAACACAGAGCAGGAATGAATCCCATGCCAGGAATGCAGCTGGGCCCCAGGGATGAGCTGGAACCAGGGATTCAAACCGCTTTAGAAATCGCTCTCCGAATCCTGCTTTGACGTCCATTCCTAAACCAATCTATATGGCCAGAGCCAGGGAAACTCTACGACCTCCCCAGCTTGATCACGTGCCTGCTCTGGTCTAATCAACAGGATCCAGAGCTCCAGGGCAAAATATGGCTGCCACCAGGACCCATGTGGTTGGGAAAAGGGCAGATCAGTAACCAGAAAGCAGGGATTTATTATAGACTGGAAAGATAGCCTAATGCGTCCATGTACCCTGTAATCTGGCTCTATCAATTTAACACTTAACATTTTAAGCAATTAACTTGGAATATTACTAGGTTGCTTATTATTAAATGAACAGATCTTACCAATATTCAAACACAATTCTCCACACTGCCCAACAAAGTCCTAGTCATTCTTCCATGCCTAATCTACTAAAACACCATCCCCATTGTGAAGGCCTGGGGGACTCCTCAGACAGAGTTAGCACTACTATGGCACTTGAAACATATTTGTCTTCTCCAACAAACTATTAGCTCCTCATGGGCAAGAACCTTATCTTGTTTGTCTCTGTCTCAAAGACTAGTTTAATTCCTGAAATATAATAACTTTTGGTACTTGTTGAATATTGGGTTCGTCCTATAACTATTTGTCAAGTATTGATTAAATAATAAAGAACCACTATTGGGCTTCCCTGGTGGCACAGTGGTTGAGAATCTGCCTGCCAATGCAGGGGACACGGGTTCGAGCCCTGGTCTGGGAAGATCCCACATGCCACGGAGCAGCTGGGCCCGTGAGCCACAATTACTGAGCCTGCGCATCTGGAGCCTGTGCTCCGCAACAAGAGAGGCCGCGATAATGAGAGGCCCGCGCACCGCGATGAAGAGTGGCCCCCACTTGCCGCAACTAGAGAAAGCCCTCGCACAGAAACGAAGACCCAACACAGCCAAAAATAAATAAATAAATAAATAAAATTTTAAAAAAATAATAATAAAGAACCACTATGAAGACTCTCGAGTTACTTTGCAGAATTTTTTACAAGAAAGATCATCACTTGAGATTGATGGCCAATTCACACTCGACGGAGAAAAAGATTAAGGTAGACAATCCAATAGCAATCTCACTCTGACTTTTCACCCTTGCCGAGGGGATACATAATTCAAATGCTTCCTTGCAGTCATGATGTGCAAGGTTGAGCTGAGGCCCACTTGTTGAGGAATAGTTAGCTTTATCTTTAGAGTCCTATGATCAGTAGAGTCCGCTACATTTAATCTTGTGTCATTCTTATTAACAGTACAACTCATACTTTGCTGGCACAGTTACTCAAAGAACAGCAAATATTAGAGGGGAAGTCTGTGGTAATGAACTATAGTAAATGCAACATTATTGAAAATTTACCCCCAAAAAAAGTGTGGCCTTCAAATGGAAGTTTCTGGATAGGACTTAGGGGCAGAAGTTGCCAAGAAGCAAAGTAGGAGCTAATCAAGTCAGAGTAATAAGAAGTTTAAATAAAAACTGTTGTTAAAGAAATGTATCTGGACTCTGCAGGTATTAAATATGAGCAAAAAGGCTATAGTTGTCACACATTCTTGGATTTGGAAATAAAACAATTTCTGAATGTTTAGAACAGGTCCTTTAAATAAAAGAATGTATAGGCATGGAGAAGAAATTTCCATCATAAAATCTTTACACAAATCTCAAGCAATGGTGGAAAGTGCACATCCTGCTTCCATTTCAAGTGCTAAAGGAGGCTTTTTGAAGGATATGAATGTGAGAAACAGAAAGACTCCAGGGTTGTGGAAAGAACAGAGAGCCAACTCTCCCTGGATTCCAAGGAGCCTCTGCGGGTTCCCGTCATTCTGGAGTCCCTACACCTGCAGCCTTGGTTCCCGAAGAGCCCATCCCAGCATGCTGCATATTTGGGTAATCCTGGATGTCCTCCCTGCATGGGCAATGTTGTGCGTAGGTAAATAGGGTGGCTTCTGGATCTCTCCAGCAAGGACAAATGACTCTGAATTTAGAGAAAAACAGATCCACAGGCAATTCAAGTACCTGGATAAGAGGCAGAGGACAAGCAGAGAAAGATTTTTTTTTTAACTTGTTTGGATTTAGTGGAAATCAAGGACTAGCTGACTGAAGGGAGGGACCCTCCATCTGAACTGGGGTGGAAGCTGACAACAGGAGCCAAGTGTTGCTTCTTGGTGGGAGAGGACAGAGACTTCCTCAAGGTCCACTGTCCGCGAGATCCTGGACTTAGCTTTGAACTTTATGTGCCATCCTAGGTTGTAGTGTGAACTAGGACTTAACTCTTTTTGCTCCTTTATTCATGGATTATGAATTTGTATTTTGCTTCTGTTTCTTATGATTTTTCTGCCATTTTGGACTGGGAAGGGTGAAAGGAAATCAATTCTAAGCTCACTGGGCTCAAATAACAAATTTTCAAAGAACAGAAAATTTTATATGCTTGTTACTGGACTAACTTAGCCACCTTTCTTTTTTTTTAATTTTTTTTAGGATTTTTTAAAATGTAGACTCCTACTTAAACAACTGCTATTTTATAAGTCCACAGTGTTTATTAAAATTTCATATTTTAATATCATCTGTGAATATGTTTTTGTTCCCTCTTATTTACTGGTTGAATTATTTACTGTTCAAGTTTTATAATGTAGATAACTTATTTACAAGAGTATTTCTCACACTGAGTTTGGGAATTCTGAGAGATTTCTAGAAATCAGACCCACTGAACAATCAATAGTTGTGTGATGCTGGTATCTCTCTCTGAGCTATCTAGATGGATAAACTGGCACTTCTGCTTCTAACTAAGAAACAGCTACCTAAAGAGCTACCTAAAGTTTTCCAACTATCAAAAGTCTTCTATCTCATACCATAAGATAAGTGCTATGGCTTGAAAAATGAAATCTAAGGGAGAGATATATGATCGGCCAATAAGCTCTCTTGTTTACTATGTCCAGACTTTTCATCTGTTCTATATATAAAACCCAACTGCAGGTGACTTAACCAAAAGTTTATTTGGTAGAAAGCAACTTAACCAAAAGTACTTTGAGTAAAAGCAAAATAATCAATGTGAAAGAATTTAGTTGATATAAAAATTTGATTGGAAAATACTGACACCAGTTAACCAATATTTTTTTTCAAATATTACTTTGAAGCTACCCTCTATGGATCTCTCTCTTGAGAATTATTGAAGGGTCTTTTTTTTTAACCTTAAAAAAATTCAAGTGCATTTCTAGTGAATCATTCCTTCTCTGTTCTGTGTATGATAGTGAAAATTTGGAACAACCTAACTCTCTAATGACAGGAGATGAGTCCCACATCTGAGCTGCTACTAAAATCCATGATCTCCATCCTTAGCTAACAAACTTTCACCTTGTCTTCAATCCACTCTAACCCCACCTCCTATACCCTCACTTTCAACAGATGGCCTTGCCTCCTTCTATATAGAGCAACTAGAAAACACCAGATATGAAGCCTCACATTCCTCCTTGGCCATCTGCAACCTCACCTCCACTCTTCTATCTTAGCGATGGAGGGATCCTGCCTTTAGCCAAAGTTAATCCTTCTGTGCTCTGGGACTTGTGCTCTGTACTCTAGAGCCTCTCTCCCCTCCCCACTCCCTCTCACTCTCTCTCTCCTCTCCCCCATCACACTCTCTCTATCCTGTACCATCAATCTCTTCTTTACTCAGTCAGCATGTAAACAGTCACAAGTCTCTTCATCTTCATCCTAAAAAACAATAAAGACTCTCACCTGACACTTCGCTCCAGTCTTCTTTCCTTCCTCCCCTTCAGACCCAAACTCCACATGGGGTCATCAGCTCTTTCTGGTTCTACCTGCTCTCTTTCCATTCTCTCTTCAACCTGCCTCAATCTGGCTTTGGCTAAGATCACCAATGCCAATGGCCAGCAGATTGTCAACTTCAATGGACATGTTTCTGTGTTTGTCTTGCTTGACCTCTCTGCAGTATTGGATGCCAACTTTTCCCTCCTTCACCAAAATTCCATTCCCTTGGCTGCCATGACAACTCTCCTTTCTGACTTTTCTTTTCCTTCTACGGCCTTCTATGGACTTTTCTATTCCTTCTTTTCCTTCTCTTCTTTCTATGACTTTTCTTCTCCTCCTCAGTCTCCTCTGGGGTTCTTTTCCCACTCACCTTTTGAGGACCACCATTTCCCAAGCCCCTTTGTTCAAACTTCTGCTCTTGTCCCTCCACCTCCTCTCCCTGGACCTCCTCAGACAACATTTATCCTGAGGACCTTCAGTAGAGCACAGTGGTTGAAGATGTGGACTCTGAGTTTGAATTCCTAGTTCCATCACTCACTGGTCGTTTTCCCTCCACCAAGCTACTCTCTAAGCCTCAGCTTCCTCAGCTTTGAAATGGAGTAACAAGACCTTTGCCATAAAGTTATTGTGAGGCTCAAATATGATAATGCATATAAAACAATTAGCATAATTGGTATTATGCAATGCACTAATAAATGGCTCGGTTAATGTTAGCTATTGTTATTAACTTGCCTTATGCTCCAAAACATCTGGTTAGCTAAAAAGGCATAACTCAATACCAGAAATGACGCCATCTACTCGTTGATCACTGAGGCCAGAAGATGATGCAAAGCATCTCTTTCTCTCCAGACTGCCTTCCAGTTGGTACACAGTCCACCTTGGATGTTCTTCTTTGGACACACACAATATATTTATTTGCCCCGTCTCCAGTCCTCTTCCCTTTTCTACCCCTCTGCTGGAGCCCCAGTTCCACTCTGCTAGCATCACACCACGCAGGCAGGATTGCTACTGCCTCTCTCCTAAGTGGGCGCCTCCCTACAACCCTCCACAGGAGCAGGACTGGGTTTGCAGAGTCTTCCAAGCGGTCCCACAAACCTATCTCTAGTTAATAATGACTGCCCCTCACAGCAGTTTGATGTTTTTTCATGCTGTAAGATTCTCTCTGCACCTGGGATGAGGATTGAAGGGACAAAGAGGGGGAACAGGACAGAGAGACTTATTCTGCCACCACATTATTATTATTTTTCATAATTAATAATAAATTTTATAATATATGTCCAGAGACATGTATTTCGACCTGACATTCACCTGTACTAGATTGTATTCAAACCAGAATATAAAATATTTAACAGACACTAAAACATCTTATTATACCTTGAACTCAATGTGCCTAATACTAAATTAAATTTTTTTTTCTCCCAAAACTATTCCTCCTATTGTATTCACCACCTACCCAGAAGTACAAGCCAGGAACCTGTCCCTGGTTCTCTGTCCCAGCCTCTTTCTTATCCCTTATCCCCCTTATCCACTTCTACCTCCTAAGTATCACCATATCACCTACTCTTCATCACCCCTGCAACTACTCATAACCCAGATCCCATCCTGAGTCATGGCCTACACCAATTCATTTCTGAATTAGATGACCCTCCTCTGAGTCACTATAGCAGTCTGTACTTCTCTCTCTGCTGGTACTATCAGGCTGTGGAGTACTTATGGGGCCTCAAACATAACATCTTGATGCTTTCAGTGCCTAGAAGAAGGCCTGGCATCTAGTAAGTGTGCAATAAATACCTGCTAAAAGAAGGGAAAGATGGAAGAAAGGAAGGAAGGAAAGAAGGAAGGAAGGAAGGAAGGAAGGGAGGGAGGGAGGGAGGGAGAGAAGGAGGGAGGGAGGGGAAAGAGAAATCAAAGTCAATTACTAATCTTACAACTTTTTCTTTTGAGGACTATTTATGAACTTATATTTTGGGTATCAAATACTCAGGTCTATACATACTCTCTGCCTCTTCTGTCGGGCTCAGCTTGCTCTGCAGATTAGGGCTTCAGAGTAGTGTGAAATCCCATAGTCATTTACAACTTACGGAGAGAAGGTAATAATTGTCTCTTAATGCTTCTCCCTTTACCCTAAGTATTTCCTACTCTAACCTCTCCTTTAAGGCATCATGTTTAATTTCTTCAGGTTTTACTGGCCTTCTCCAAGCTTCTAGTCCTGGCCATTTGCTTCCTCTTGGTTTCTTATTTCCCCACAGGGAAGAGTCTAAATGGAGGACAGGAGGCAGGAAGGAAGGGAGGTTAGTGTTTAGAATGATTTCACCTGGAATAGTGGCGAGAACACCATCAATGGAAAGACAGAAAGAGAGAGTTTCCGAAGACACTAGGGCAGGCACACGATATGAGTGTCCCTGGGAATTCTAATTCTCTGTCCCTGCATCCAGCTCCTCCTCATCTCCCAGTACATCTTCTTGCCTTTCATATTAAGATTATTCTCCAGTGAATTGCCTGAAATTTCTCCTTAACCTGTCCAGTACACATCCAACTGCTCTCAAACTATTTATTAAAGGGACTTTAGCTCTTTCTTTTGAACACTTTAATAACATTTGAACAAATCAGAATTTTTTTTAAAAAAAAAGCATACAATGTTCACCCAGTGAGGTACATAAAATGCCAATGCCCATTTGTCAGAGATTTGGGAGGTAGATTTAGGTGAAATTGGTATATATTGTGATTCTTTCAGCAGGCAATTTGCACAATGGTGCTATCCTTATAAAAAACTGAAACTTACAATGGTAAAGAGAGACTTTATCACATATAACAGAACTGTCTAAGGAAGAAAAGCACTTTGCTTCCAAATATGGCAGCACAAGCAATATCAACATTTCAGTGCACACACTTTTGTGCTTTAGACATTATCTAAATATTTCCTCTGAGATCCCATGGATTCCCTTTTGCCCCTGTGGTTACAGAATGGTGACCTAGTTTAGATCTGTCCTTACTCTTACACACACACACACACACACACACACACATATACACGCATACACAGTGCTTTATTGCTCATGGAAATTGAGATATTTTCTTACTAGAGTCTTACCATCAATAGGATCTTGAGCACAGACTACTTTTCAACGGTTTAGGTTATTCTAACAAGTGTGAACTTGCCTAAATGTACTTGCTGGATGAGATGTCGAAACCCATTACTCTACAGAAATCACCAGTCACCACACGGCTGCCAGTTTTAACAGCCTCTTCCCAGTCCTCACCTTCATCAACCTCCACATAGCACTTGACACAGCTGACAACTACCTCTTTCTTGAAGGCCCCTTGATTTCTGTCTTGGGCGACACCACTCAGAGAGTCCTATTCCAACAGAAGCCAAGAGAATACAGATGGCACTGGGTCTGGAGGTTCCTGAACCTGAAATTGTCCAGGTGGAAATAAGAGACGTATCCTTTTGTCCAGATTGCATCCTTGAGCCTGTGCCAGAAAGCGGGTCCTTCCCCAGAGAAGAGTGACTCAGAAAGAGAGAGAAGGGTTAATATTCTCATCTTCAGGAATGAAAGCAGAGGGCAGAGATCAAAGGGAATTCCAGCTACTGTCCCAGCAAGAGAGTCAGGAACGCAGACTGGGAATCAAAACCATACGAATTTTTTAAGATTCTCTAAATCTCATGGGTTTGTGAATTTTATTATTCCCGTTATATTAAGCAGTAGTGATTAGGAGTAAAATTTATTTCAAAAATAAATAGACAAGTAAATAAAAGGAGCTGGCAGTTTGTCTTCAGGGATCTGAAGAGGAATTAGAAGGAGCCGGGGGAAACCACATCCCTCAGGGGGAGAGAACCTCAGGGGAGTCAGAACTGGCCATGCCAGCACCCGGGAGGAGAGGAAGAAGGTCGCGTGCCCAAGACCTATCCCAAGGAGCACAGGAGAAAATAACAAACGCATCCAGTCTGGCAGGAGTGTGTGGAGCTTCTCCGTCTCCTCTGCCAGTTCCTTTTCCTTTACCTTTCCCTAAACACTTGAGATTCTTAAATCCATAACCCCAGCCACGCCCTCTCTCCTGCTCCAGACCCACACACCACGTACACTGCCACACCCCCAGCTGAGCATATGCAAAATGAACCATCACCCTCTCCATTCCCAGCCCATATCTGTCTCTTCTCCAGTATCCTTGATCTCGGTGGAAGACGTCACAAATCTCCCAAGCGCCAAGGCTACCATCTCAAACCGTCCTCCCCTTCGCCATAAGCCATCAGCCATGAAGGCCCATCGGTTAGATAGCAGGTGCCCCGTTCTCTTGCTTCACACAGTCCCTGTCGTATCTCGGGTCCTGGAGTCTCTCATAAGACTACTGCAATTGTCCCCTAGCTGCAGGAGTTCCACCTGCAATGTGTGGCAGGTGTGACTTTTACAGGGAATCCTCACGACTCAGGTGAATTGACTTCCATACTGAACTGTGTACAGCTCGTGACCCTTTATCTTTACTGATGGTGAGAAGCGTTGAACTTGTCACTTTAATAAACTTATGCCATCATCTCTGACCTAAAGCTCTTCCAAATCCCCCACTTCTGTTCCCTAGGATCCCTTCCCAAAACAAACTTCCCACATCCGAGCCCTCATCTTAGGCCCTGCCTTCCGGGGGAGCGCAGGCTACAACACCTTCCAGTCCTATGGTCTAAAAAGCTTCAAAGCTACATCTCCCCTCCTTTGCACCTGGTGTGCTGCGTGCGATCTAGGCTCTACCAAGCATCACATAAGACTCTAAGGGCCTAAGGGGCCATGCGGGTGGTGGTGACACAAGGAGATGGACCAGTGAGGCTGCCGAGGTTCTGTTCTTCTGTGGCAGCTGTGGCTGAGGTTCCAGTGTGCCCCCTCAGCTCACAGGTGCCAAGCAGTGGGCAGGGGCTCCAGTGGGGTCTCTGCAAGACCCATCACCTGGTTAGAGCTTCTCCAGGCTATGCTGCTCCTGGCTGGATACCTTCCATTCTCAGTTCTCTGGTCTTCCTGGAAATTCCAGAAGCTACTGTTGTAACAAGTTCCTTCCTATTAAAATTAGCCTCTATGATTCTGTTTTCTGAGATTAGGAATCCAGATCCAATGCAGTTATTCAAAGTCTTATTCAATGATATTGGTTTTTGTTATTATATAAGGGAGAAGCCATCCCTTTACACTTAGTATTGAGCAAAAATATCATGTATCAAAAGAAATTTTTACACTAGGAGATTTTGTTTATAGCTCTTATATTTCTACCTGTGAGGGTTCATTTAGACAGCATGAATCAATGCCTTGCTATTAATCATAAAGGCAAGAGTTTTACAAACCTTGAATACGTAAAGTCCTGTTAATACTTCATGTATTTTAATAATAATAGCTACATTTTTAGTGCCTATTATGTATCAGTTATTGATCTTTTCTCAGTATGATACCTGATTAATCTTTACAACCACAGAAACTGAAGTTCAAATCACACAAATTGTAACTGATAGAGTCAGTGTTTTAACTCAGGTTTTTCTGACCCCAGGCCCACGCTCTCTCCCCTATGCTATGTTCCTCCCTGACCAAAGGCCTCGCTATAATCTGAGCCACACACTTCTCCTCTGGGCTCTGGCCCTCTGGCCTCCAGTTCACGTCACACTATCAGCTGAGCTCCCAGGGGAAGTGCTGGGCTCAGGAAACACACGTGCTAAGTCCTCAGAGACAGATGCATGGTCTGCCTCGTTGAAGTAAATCAGCAAAATACTCCCCTCAGCTCACAGTTGCTGTATTAATCAGAATTAGGTTCTGCTGTAACAGAATCATCCAAAATAACTATAGCTTAAATTAGTTTATCTCTTTCAAAAAATATAGAGGTTGGTTAGTCCAGGGCTGGAAAAGGCCTTCACACTCAGGAACCCAGGTTTCTCCTATCTTGCTTCTCCACTGCAGGTGGCTTCCATTCCCAAGGCGACTGCACAGCCCAAAAGGCTGATGGAGTTAAGCTACGCATCTACACTCTGCCAACAGGAAGAAAAGCACGCAGTCCCTTTCCTTTAAGGACGTCTCCTGTATGTTGCACTCACCACTTTCCTCTAACATCCACCAGCCAGAGCTCAGCTAAGACGAGTTCCATAGCTGGAAGGAAAGCTGGGAAGTACAGTCTTCGGATGGGGGTGGATCCTTGTGCCAAGCCAAAAGGGAGGAACAGGTATCAAGAGACAGCTGCAAATTCTGCAAGCAGAGTCTTCGATATAATGGTCTACTTTGCTTTGATAAACAATCTTTGCTTTTTTTTTTTTTGAATTTTTGAATTTTATTTTATTTTTTTTATACAGCAGGTTCTTATTAGTTATCCATTTTATACATATTAGTGTATATATGTCAATCCCAGTCTCCCAATTCATCCCACCACCACCACCCCCCGCCACTTTCCCCCCTCAGTGTCCATACGTTTGTTCTCTACATCTGTGTCTCTCTTTCTGCCCTGCAAACCAGTTCATCTGTACCATTTTTCTGGATTCCACATACATGTGTTAACATATGATATTTGTTTTTCTCTTTCTGACTTACTTCACTCTGTATGACAGTCTAGGTCCATCCATGTCTCTACAAATGACCCAATTTCGTTCCTTTTTATGGCTGAGTAATATTCCATTAGTATATATGTGCCACATCTTCTTTATCCATTTGTCTGTTGATGGGCATTTAGGCTGCTTCCATGGCTTGTTTTGTGGAGGAAATAAGAAATGTGTTTGTTTCTAAGAAAAAAGGTCAAAGCTTGAAGAAGTGGGGATATGAAGGCTTATTAATATTAGGTCAGAAGATAAAAATCTGGCAGCTCCTCTGTCACCAACTCAACTTTCCCAACTACCTACTCATTACATTTTCAGCTTTTCAGGATATCCTCTCTTTAATATGACTCCAGCCTCTGTACAGGACTTGCATTGAAGGTTCCTGCTGAATCTCAGACACAGCCTTCCTGCTGACAGCATGGGACAAGCAGGGTGGTTATCTCAGTGACAGAGCCAAGCACAGGGCAGAGATAACAAACATCTCATAGGATCTCAGAGCCATTATTTCATCACCATGAAACGATTTCCCCTGGCCTTTCCCTTCCTTTTTCTCCATTTTTTGTACAAGAGTCATTTCATCCTTTACGAGCTAGCTCATTCGTTCAATAAACCAAAGCATTTTCTAGGGACTCCCTTAGGGAAGTTCACCATCCACTGCATGGGACAAACCCCTGAACAAATCATTGTGGAATCATGTGGTAAGTGCTACCTAGAGGAATAAAAAAGTTCTGTAGGAACCTAGAGGATCTCCAGGAGATATCTTGTGAGAGGTGGCATATGAGGTGGTTTCTGATTCATCTCTGAAGCATTCCCCACCCCTGCATCCCCAGCACGGTGCCAGAAACACAATACAGTTTTCTGAATAAAAAATGTTACTATCGGGGCTTCCCTGGTGGCGCAGTGGTTGAGAATCTGCCTGCCAATGCAGGGGACACGGGTTCAAGCCCTGGTCTGGGAAGATCCCACATGCCGCGGAGCAACTAGGCCCGTGAGCCACAACTACTGAGCCTGCGCGTCTGGAGCCTGTGCTCCGCAACAAGAGAGGCCGCGATAGTGAGAGGCCCGCACACCGCGATGAAGAGTGGCCCCCGCTTGCCACAACTAGAGAAAGCCCTCGCACAGAAACGAAGACCCAACACAGCGAAAACTAAATAAATAAATAAATAAAAATAAAGGAATTCCTTTAAAAAAAAAAAATGTTACTATCCTCAGACACTTGGTTCTCATAATCTTTATGATGAGAATGTGACTGTTCTATTGTTCTACAGAAGCGCTCAGCAAGAAATGCAGCAACCCTTTCCGGAGGTGTTCAGGCAGATGAACAGCAAGTTATTACCCCCGACCCCCAACACACACACACACATACACACATACACACACACACACATACACACATACACACACACACACAGACACACACACACACACATACACACAGACACACACACAGAGACACACAGAGACACACACAGACACACACACAAAGACACACACACATACACACACATACACACACACACAGACACATACACACAGACACACACATACACACACACACGTTTCTTTATCTATTCTATTTAAAGATTATGTAAAATCATGTGCTATTGTGCTTGATCATCCTTATAGTAAATAAGAATATCCGTCTAAAATGAACTTTGTCTCTCCTACTGTAACTCTAATTCATTGCTGATTTTAAAACCTACTAAAATACAAAAACAAAAAGTATTATAAAGACTTGTTTGTGGGTGGCTGTAGGTACTTGATATAGGTTACTTTCTTTCCATTCCTTAGTTAAGATCACAATCTGGTCAAAAAAACAACTGGGTTGGAAATGAATAAAATTTTGCAGAAAGGATTTTTGCCCATTTTTCAAAATTTGGGGGGTGGGGGAAGGGCAGGATGTTTCTACTTGATTTTAATTAATTTTAGCCAAGTGTGTTTGCTCTAGTTTTCTTATAATAATGATTAGTTGAAAAAGTAGATGTCTAACAGAAGGGAATTGATTAAAGAAAGTATAATGTTACAAAATAGTATGTATAATACATACAAAAGTTACAACATAAACTGATTACTGTAAATTGAATTTTCTAGTATTTAGCAAAATATTTTATTGCATGAAAATAAACCAGGTAAAATAACCTAAAAATAAATTAGAAAGTTTTTTTAAATCCTAGAACCTTTTCTTTTGTTTTACTATTTTGGGGATTTTTTTCTTTAATACAAATCAATGTATACTCATTTCTATAATTTACAAGAGGAAAAAAAATGTAAAGATAACCCATAATTACATATATCAGAAATAACCACTGTTAACAAATTGGTATATATCATTTTTTCATGTATCTATGTGCAAAAATGAAATGATTTCAAACATATTGTTTTATTACCCTCCAAAAACTACTTTCCCACTTCTCCTTCCAAAAAAGACACTAACATGGTGACATAATTAATGTAATAGCTTATCCTCAGAAAGAGCTTGAAGAAGGGCTAGAGGGAGGTGTGAACTCCTGGACCCCTGTGACAGATCAAGGGTTCATCCCGCAGTTGGAGTTCTGTACTGTGCTGCATGGAACATGCTAGAAACAAAGGCTCAGTCCTTCTGAGCCTTCATTTCCTTGCCCACCACATGAGGATAACGATGCTTGTATCTCACAAATACTCTAACAAATGGGGTCAACTTTTAAATGAGCTTTGAGTTTTGGAAAAATAGCGGCATAGTATTTTATTATGTTGCTGCCTGCTCGTTATTGGTATTATTATTATTCAATTACCTGGCTTTGAATTTTAAGCACTCTCTTTTAGAATATCTCTGCTGATTAGCCCTATGACACCCTAATCACTCCTGGACTCTGCTGTTGTTGTTTTAAAGTTTGTCAATTCTAACTTACTTGAATAAACATTCTTAAGCCTTTTCCATGGAATTTTTTGGTAAATTCCCATGTGGACAGCATGGTAGGGGTTGGGTTTTACTTTGTATTGGTATTTCCTGCACCATCTCTGTTACCCCCAAGCCCACATCACAGTGATATTTACAATGTCCAAGTCCATGGTGGCTTCTCCATGTAGGGGAGACACTGTCGTCCCACAAGCTTCCCTTTGTAGAGGAGTGGGAGGTGCGGGCCACTGAGATTCTCGTGGGGGGTTGTCCAGATGGGAATTGTCAATGCTGGGAAGTGAATTATGCTGCCAGGAAAGATTGCTGAAGCCAGTAAGCCCTTGCTGAAGGTTGCCTGAGGCCATTTCATCAGTAACCCCTGCTGCAACACAAGGACTGAGAAATGGCCAAAAAATTAACACAACCTCACCCTATCCTTGGCCTCCACCTCAGCCTTTATAATGTTGAGTCCTCAGAGCCCACAAACAAGGGAACCTTTATTGAAAACATGGCTATGCCCTTGTTCATTTAAGCCTCACTGTCTTTTACCAAGTACCGAGAAATCTACTCATGGACACACAGGACACACAATCTTCCAAAAACACAGGTGCTGGTCTCCTAAGGACATATAGGATTTTTCTAAACTAAGTAAGATTTTTTTCCTCCTCTACCTCTGTATGTGTTTCTTTTTCTTCTAATTCTGATTTTAATTCTTCTTCAAAACCTTACTTTTCTCATTCTCCATGAATTCCTCTTTCACAAAATGGACAGAAGACACCTTTACTAAGAAAAAAGTCTGTGAACCATGCGTAGCCTCACATGAATTCACAAGCAGGCACTGAGATGATGGGGGTCTTTCACAGACACTTGGTGATTTTCTGTCCCACGGGACAGACAGCCTGACCCTCTGGCCCCCACCTGCACACTCACAACTATTCAGGACCAGCCAGGGAGCCAAGCTTTGAAAATAACAGGCGAGAAAACAGGTGTCTTCCGCAGAGCCTGGTGCTTCCCAGATGGGAGAAGCGATTAAGGAGAACAGGAAGTGCTCTCTGCAAAGCTGGGGACAAACTGAGCACTGTGCTGCTCTGCTGAAAGTGCCAAGGTCATTAGTGAATGGTTGGAAACTATTGTTCATAAAAGGAACTTGCACAAACGTGAAACTCTCTTAACAGCCCTGTTTAAATCTACCTCAAAACAAAGGGTTGTCAGTGAAGACTTGGACTGCTTCCCCGCCCTGGGTTTAACCACACGCAGACACCTCGTAAATCTCCCAGTTCTTATTCTGGGTGCTCCCCGAGTGACAGCCACGTCTCCTCCCTGCCCTTCCCTGAGTGCGCCCTGAGCCCCCAGAGACCCCACTTCAAAATACACAAAGGCTGGGCTTCCTTGGTGACGCAGTGGTTGAGAATCTGCCTGCCAATGCAGGGGACACGGGTTCGAGCCCTGGTCTGGGAAGATCCCACATGCCGCGGAGCAGCTGGGCCCGTGAGCCACAACTACTGAGCCTGCGCATCTGGAGCCTGTGCTCCGTAACAAGAGAGGCCGCGATGAAGAGTGGCCCCCGCTTGCCACAACTAGAGAAAGCCCTCGCACAGAAAGGAAGATCCAACACAGCCAAAAATAAATTAATTAATTTTAAAAAAACCAAAATATATATATATATATATATATATATATATTAAAAAAAATACACAAAGGCTGAAAAGCATCCCCACCTTGGAAACTAGTCCCTAATTCTCCACTATGGAAATTTAGGAACAATGATAAAAACTAAGTTACTAAATTTATTTCCCTCTAGGGTGCTGTGAGGGTCCAGCACATTTTAAAACAGCATTTTCCAGTCACCTTCCTGCTTCGCCCTTTCCAGGGTGGAACCTTCAGCGCACTGACCTCACCATCTCCCACTGGCAGGAAAGCAGCCGGATTCCCTGGGGCACAGCAGGGCCCAGTGAGGAAGCTACACAAGGTGCTGCCCGTGTAATGCCTGGCCTGGTCTGGATTACTCACACTCTCTCTCTAATAGGCCGTATGTTACAGGAAACTGGTCCCAGAGCCTGGGTCTCAGGGCGACTCCCACTCCCCAATACCTGGGTCATGGGTAAGGCTCCCAGGGGCAGGAAGCAGAGGGCGGCTGGAGTTTGTGCTTTCAAAAGATCAAAGAGACAATGAGGGCCCAAAGATGGCAAAGTGGTTCTGATGCCAAAATTCATGACTGTATGTGCCATCCGACATTTACAGTCTCCACATACTGGGGAGATTGAAGTGTGCTCCCACTTACAGGCTGGAGAGATACTAGCTCCAAGGTTCCCAAACCCAGCTGCCCAACAGAACCCACCAGGGTGCTTTTTTTACTGAAACATAAATTCCTAGGTCCTCAGAATGACTAAGTCAGAATTTCCAGAAGTGGGGCCTGGAAACTGAATTTTTCAGGCCCTGGAGGGGCCTAGTTGCAGAGTCAGGTCTGAGAATGGCTGCGTGAGATGGCTTTCTGTGCCCTCTTCCCCAAGCCTAGAGACCTGGACACATTACTGAGTTTCCCTGGAATGCGTGGCCTGCCCACACGCTCCCAGATACACCACTAAAATGCACTTCCTTGGGAAGAAACAAGAGAAAGAAAATGAAAAACAGAAACACAAATTCATTCTTAGCATAAACAAAAACACTGCAGCCCGGTCCTCCACTTTTGCCCAAGATGACTCTTCCCCAGCTCACAGGGCACAACTTTGAGGAGAGCGAGAGAGAAAGGCAGTTAGTTGCAAGGCTGATGCTTGAAGCTTGAAGTGGGTTCCACGCTGTAGACCTGTGCCACAGCCATGCACCCACTTGGTATGAGCCACTGTCTGCATGGGTATCCCACATATCTCTTGAGCTACTTAACTCTTCAGTAATTCCTCGAGAAACAGCACTGCCTGCTCACCTCCTGCAATGCATGGAGAATCTACATGCCCATGCCTATACACGCATGCTGAGCTCAGCACAAGGGGCTACCCTTCTCAGGAGAACAAACTCTCCTGGTGGGACTGCCTCTGCCTTTAACCCAAACCCAAGTGGTTCTCCTGCCACAGCACCGGACCTCAACCCCAATTCTGTACTGTTCGTGATACAAAGGGCAGCCTCGATTCATGCTTTAGAGAGGTACATGAAGTTTATGACCAAAGGAAGAATAGAAATGATACCATTTTCAAACTAAACTGGATCCCTTCTTCTACCCTCTAGCTCAAGTTCATTTCTCAGGCCCTCCTCCAAAAAGATCATCAAAAAAGAAATGCTCTAAACATCAAAAGGTTCTAGAAGAGAAGGAACAGAAGTCCATTCCCCTCTCCTCCAGGAGCATACCCTGACCCAACACACACATACTAAAGGTAAACGTGCAAAAGATAAAACCAAAATAACCAAAAGTTATTTTTATGCACCATCCCTTACAGAACAAATAGAGACAGTGAAAATATTTACATTATCCAACTTGGACAATACAAATCAATATCCATCTACAAAACTGATTTTAACCAAAGAAAAACTGTAATAATAGTCATTGCCACACCTCAGATGGTTCCATTGTTTTGTTCTGTGATAGCCACTTGAAAAACATATTATTTTATAGGCACCTGGCTCATTATGTATTACAAATTAAATCTTCATTTATCTATACGCTGCAAACGGTACCTATCCATCGCCATCACTTAAAAACCCATTGCCCTTCTTTCTAGCCTTGTTAATTTCCAGATGCTAATTAAATTTAAACTCATAAAAGTATCTGTTTAGCATGCATGACAAGATCATCCTTCAATATCCATTACCCACTGTATATTCCAGCATGTTTACCCACAGTTTTCTATTTGCTTTGACATCTATATGCCTCAATTTCAAGGGACAGACTGGAGATTTAACCTGGAATTCAATCTCTCTCTTATTTCAATTCTACCCAAGTTGTACCCTCTGCTTGGTGGCTTCATAAGCAACTTTCTTCCAAAATTGCTAAGAAGAATGCTTCCACATAATAGCACTTAAATATGGAATAGAAGGATGATAAAGAAATTCTGGGGGAAAGCTATATTTCAGCCCCCTTTTCACCAGGACATTACACAAAAAGAGAAGACTTGCAGTCTCTGGAGACCCACAGCCACTTATTGCCCTAATAAGGCTGACAGTCTAAAAGCCACACAGATAATAAATGGTGTTGTTCATGATCAGCATCTAACATAAAACATGCTACCATCCCACAGGAGTGTCCCGAAGGCCTGGGAGAGGATTCAAAGTATCACCCAGCAGAAATGATATTCACATTCTCTCTTCTCACTAACACAAGTCCACACAGCAGGCAAATAGCAGAAAAGAGAGAAGAGCTCTGCCTCAAGGTAGCTGTGTTCTGTTCAGAGGTGTCTCTGCTCCGACCTACCTTTCTCAGCTGGAGGGATGTTCTCTCGAGGACTTACACTGGTCCTTCAGATGTGTCTGGCCCATGTGAGGACGTCCACGCCTCCATGCCCATGTCAACAGAGAAAGGGAATGTGTCACCACAGGCCCAAACAATTACCCTTTGCATCAGGGTATAAGTGAAGGCTCCACAAAGATAAAGACAGGCTGTAGTACCACCTCACCTTCATTTAGCCC
This sequence comes from Balaenoptera musculus, assembly GCF_009873245.2. Taxonomy (NCBI): domain Eukaryota; kingdom Metazoa; phylum Chordata; class Mammalia; order Artiodactyla; family Balaenopteridae; genus Balaenoptera; species Balaenoptera musculus. The sequence continues at coordinate 111,736,024 of NC_045786.1, forward strand.
AAGAAAACGTAATATAAACACTTGGAGTCACAATTCCACACAACAGAGCCTTCCTTATCCCCTCCAGCCTTTATCACAAAGCTTGACAAACTTTTCTATAAAAAGCCAGAGAGTAAATATTTTAGGCCTTGAGGGCAACATAAAATCTCTGTTGTATATTCTTTTTCTTCTTCTTCTTCTTTTTCCAACTTTTAAAAATGTAAAATCCACTCTTAGCCGGTGGTCCATACAAAAACCGATCATAGGCCAGATTTGGCTTATGATCCATAGTTTGACAACCTCTATCTTAATATAAAATATGAAGTAAAAAAAGTATGAGTTCTTCAATTCATGTAAAATACAAACTCCTTTTTTTTTTTTTTAATTTATTTATTTATTTATGGCTGTGTTGGGTCTTCGTTTCTGTGCGAGGACTTTCTCCAGCTGTGGCGAGCGGGGGCCACTCTTCATCGCCGTGCGCGGGCCTCTCACCGTCGCGGCCTCTCCTGTTGCGGAGCACAGGCTCCAGACGCGTAGGCTCAGTAGTTGTGGCTCACGGGCCTAGTCGCTTCACGGCACGTGGGATCCTCCCAGACCAGGGCTCGAACCCGTGTCTCCCGCATTAGCAGGCAGATTCTCAACCACTGCGCCACCAGGGAAGCCCACAAACTCCTTTTAAAGAAAAAAGAATCCTCATTGTCTTTTTTTTTTAATATAAATTTATTTATTTTATTTATTTATTTTTGGCTGCATTTGGTCTTTGTTGCTGCACGCAGGCTTCCTCTAGTTGCAGTGAGCGGGGGTTACTCTTCGTTGTGGTGCACAGGCTTCTCATTGCAGTGGCTTCTCTTGTTGCGGAGCACAGGCTCTAGGCGCGCGGGCTTCAGTAGTTGTGGCATGTGGGCTCAGTAGTTGTGGCTCGCAGGCTCTAGAGCGCAGGCTCAGTAGTTGTGGCACACGGATTTAGCTGCTCCGCGGCATGTGGGATCTTCCCAGACCAGGGCTCGAACCCCTGTCCCCTGCATTGGCAGGCAGATTCTTAACCACTGTGTCACCAGGGAAGCCCCTCATTGTCTTTTAAGTGTACATCCACAGACCCCTGGGTACCACAAATCCCAAACTGAGGACCGCATTAAAATTAAATCTGTGACTCTGAGGAATCCCATATCACCAATGCAGATGAATATACAAAATAAATTATCAGTACTATTATAAGGTGGTAGTGGTCAGAGGATCCAAAATAGCCTTATATTAATGTTTTTAGATTGCCTTTGAAATGAAAATCAACCTTTAAAAATTATTATCTAAACAAAATGGAGGTATTTGTAGTGAGGTGGATGGAGTTAGAGTCTGTCATACAGAGTGAAGTAAGTCAGAAAGAGAAAAACAAATACAGTATGCTAACACATATATATGGAATCTAAGGGAAAAAAAAAAAGGTCATGAAGAACCTAGTGGCAAGACGGGAATAAAGACACAGACCTACTAGAGAATGGACTTGAGGATATGGGGAGGGGGAAGGGTAAGATGTGACAGGGTGAGAGAGTGTCATGGACATATATACACTACCAAATGTAAAATAGATAGCTAGTGGGAAGCAGCCGCATAGCACAGGGAGATCAGCTCGGTGCTTTGTGACCACCTAGAGGGGTGGGATAGGGAGGGTGGGAGGGAGGGAGATGCAAGAGGGAAGAGATATGGGAACATATGTATATGTATAACTGATTCACGTTGTTATAAAGCAGAAACTAACACACCATTGCAAAGCAATTATACTCCAATAAAGATGTTAAAAAAAAATTATTATCTAAAATATAGCTGTGCACTCCCAGAGGTCTACAGTCAGTACCACACATTGAACGTGTAACACATTTCTATCATTGGCAAAACTCTGGTTAACACGACAATGATCTCACTGAAAAAAATGTGTGGCAAAGTAGTATTTGCCCCATCTTGCCCCTCCCCCACCTCACACTTCTAACCTGTTTGAATTGACTGCCATCCTTAGGGGTATGAAGTAGTGAGGGCGGTATTAGTTAGCATGCTGAGGTCAGAGGACCAATACACTAAATTCTCAACTTCTAAGTTCAAAAAGCCTTATTACAGGTAAAACACTGATGATGGCTAGGAGTCAATGAGTTCTAGCTGAGTCAAGTTTTTCCACTTTCTGCTCCAGCCCTTCATTCCAGACTGAAGAAAAAACAAAAACAAACAAACAGAAAAAAACCCTTTGAGTTGAGTTAAATTAAGGAAGGAAAGTTTGGAAAGGGGGTTAAGAAAGATTAGAAAGTTAGACATGAGTATCAGAGGGGATCAGAGGGAGTTATGGAATCTAACTTAAGTTTGAAGATCCCAGGATAGTTGATTTGTGCTTTGACTCCTGTTCAGAATTTTGAAAGGTAGCTGTATCATGGATGTGTCCTTTCCATAAGTGCATAGGGTGGAGGCAATAGAAATAGACCCAGGGATAACACAGATATTGGAATTAGCCAACAAGGACTTTAAAACAACTACCTCAATCTGAAGAGACATTTTACCAAAGAAGACATAGATGGCCAATAGGCACATGAAAAAATGCTCAACACTGTTAATCATCAGAGAAATGCAAGTTAAAACCACAAGGAAATATCACCTCACACCTGTCAGAATGACTATTATCAAAAAGAACACAAATAATAAACGTTGGAGAGGATGTGGAGAAAAAGGACCCTTCATACACTGTTGGTGGGAATGTAAATTGGTGCAGCCACTGTGGAAAACAGTATGGAGGTTCCTCAGGAAATTAAAAATAGAACTACCATATAACCCAGCAATTCCACTTCTGGGTATATATCTGAAAAAAATAAAAACACTAATTCAAAAAGATACATGCACCCCAATGTTCATAGCAGCATTATTTACAATTGCCAATGGAAGCAACCTAAATGTCCACCAACAAATGAATGGATAAAGAAGATGTGGCATATATATATATATATATATATATATATATATATATATATATAATGGAATATTACTCAGCCATAAAAAAGAATGAAATTTTGCCATTTGCAACAACATGGATGGACCTAGAGAGTAATTATGCTAAGTGAAATAAGTCAGATATCACTTAAATGTGGAATCTAAAAAGTAAAACTAGTGAATATAACAAAAAGACTCACAGATATAGAGAACAAACTAGTGTACCAGTGGGGAGATGGAAGGTGAAAGGGGCAAGACAGGGTTAAGGGATTAAGAGGTACAAACTCGTGTGTATAAAATAAATAAGGTACGAGGATATATTGTACAACACAGGTAATACAGCCAATATTTTATAAATAACTATAAACGGAGTATAACCTTTAAAAATTGTGAATCACTATGTTGTACACCTGAAACATATATATATTGTACTATATACCTCAATAAAAACCAAACCAAAAAATAAATAAAATTTAAAAAAATAAATAAAATAAAACAACTACTTCAAATATGTTCAAGAATTTAAAGGTGAAGATGGACATAACAAGTGAACCAGTGGATGAACTCAGTAGATAAATAGAAACTATTGAATAAAACGATGGAAAGTCGAAAACTGGAAAATACAGTATTTGAAATGAATAATTCACTGGGTGAATTTTTCAGCATATTGGTCACTACAGAAGAAAAGGTCAATGAACTTAAAGATGCAGCAATAGAGACTACAAATTGAAGCACAGAGAAAAAGAAAGCTTAAAAGTATCAACAGAGCTTCAGTGACAGTATCAAGTAGTCCAACATACTTGTTATTAGAGTCATGAAAAGAGAGCAAAGAGAATGGGGTAATATAATGAAATATATTTGAGTAATGCAATGGAATAATATAATGAAGATATAATTCTCCAAACTTGATAAAAACAATATATCGACCCACAGATCCAATAAGTTCTACAGACTCCAAGCAGAATAAAAACAAAGAAAACAATACCTATTCACATCCCAGCAAACAGCTGAAAACCAAAGTGAAAGAGAAAAAATTTTAAGCAGCTAGAGAAAAGAAGATACATTACATATAAGAGAAAAACAACAGAGATTACTACTGACTTATCATCAGAAAAGGTGGACTATAGAAGACAATGGAATGACATTTCTAAAGTGCTCAAAGTAAAAACTGTCAACCTAGAATTCTATATCCTGCAAAAATATTTTTCCAAAATGAAGGAAAAATATCAAGATATTTTCAAATTTGGGAGAATTGGTCCCCAGAAGATACGTGCTGCATTTAGAAATATTAAAATGACATTCTTGAGGATGAAAGGAATTACACCAGATAAAAATTTGGTTATATGTAAACAAATGAAAAGTTTCACAAATAAAAAACACATGGGTAAGTATACAAGGAGCATTTTTTTCTTGTTTCTTAATTTCCTTAAAAGATAATTAACTAGTCAGGACTTCCCTGATGGCGCAGTGGTTAAGAACCCGCCTGCCAATGCAGGGGACACAGGTTCGAGCCCTGGTCCAGGAAGATCCCACATGCCGCGGAGCAACTAAGCCCGTGCTTAGTGGTAGCCACAGCTACTGAGCCTGCGCTCTAGAGCCCGCGAGCCACAACTACTTAGCCCGCGTGCCACAACTACTGAAGCCCACGTGCCTAGAGCCCGTGCTCTGCAACAAGAGAAGCCACCGCAATGAGAAGCTCAAGCACTGCAACAAAGAGTAGCCCTCGCTTGCCGCAACTAGAGAAAGCCCGTGTGCAACAATGAAGACCCAACGCAGCCAAAAATAAATAAATTTTAAAAAGAAAGATAATTAACTAGTCCATCAACAGATGAATGGATAAAGAAAATGTGTTATATATATATACAATGGAATATTATTTAGCTTTAAAAGGAAATGAAATTCTCATACATACTACAACATGGATGAATCTTGAAAACATTATGCTAAGTGAGATAAGCCAGACCCAAAAGGACAAATTTGTATGATTCCTCTTATATGAGATACTTAGGCAAATCCATAGAAAAAGAACAACTAGAAGTTACCAGGGGCTGTAGGAAGCAGGGTATAGGGAGCTATTGCTTAATAGCCACAGAGTTTCTGTTTGGGATAACAAAAAAGTTTTGGAAACAGATAGTGCTGATGGTTGCACAACATTTTGAATATAATTAATGCCACTGAAATGTACACTTAAAAACAGTTAAGTTCCCTGGTGGCCTAATGGTTAGGATTCTGGGCTTTCACTGCCATGGCCTGGGTTCAACCCCTGGTCAGGGAACTAACTTTTTTTGCAAGCCATGTGGAAAAAAAAAAAAAAAAAAGTTAAAATGGCAAATTTTGTTATATATGTTTTACCACAATTTTTTAAAGTAATCATGTAATACACCAAAAATCAATGAACCATGTACTTTATATGGGTGAATTTTATGGTATGTGAATTTATATCTCAATTAAGCTGCTTTTTTAAAAAGACAATTAATTGTATAAAACAAAAGTAACAATGTATTGTGGCGTCTATTACAGGTGTAGAAGTAAAATGTAATACAACAAAAACACGAATGATGGGAGGGAGATAAATGGAAGCTTACTACTGTAAAAGTCTTACATTTATGTAAAGTAGAATAATATTAATTGAAGGCAGACTGTGACAAGTTAAGGAGGTATATCGTAATCCTTGGTGCAATCAGTAACGTACATACATACGTATATACGTAAGGCATAGGTGACAACAACAAAAACAAAGAAGTAAACAAAAGTGATGGAAAAATCCATTTCCAAAACAACCCAGGTTCACGGTAGTTAAACTTTGTTCCCTAAGGTAATTTTCTCCTGAATCACCTCCTTCAATTGTTCAGGAAACACTGCAGTGCCATCTGTGAAGGCAGAGCTTCCCAGCCAGAGCTCGTCGGTATGCCACAAATGGGTTATAGATACTCTACAAGATATTGATCCCCTCAGCCTTGGAGGTGACAAGAGGGTATGTGGGGTGACCCATGCCCACAGGCAGGTCACCCCTATCCTCAGATAGCCTCATCTGGTGCTCCCTAGAAAGTGGCCAGAGTTGAGCAGAATCCAATGGCATGCTACACGATCCCTGCAGGCAGCAGTCTCAATGAGCACCATCTAGGCCTCATCACCTGATAAGATGCGCTGAGTACAACCAAGGAAGTGCTCTACCCCGGCCATCTACAGAGCACACATTCACTGCAAAGCACACCTCTGTCACAGTGAACACGGGGCTTTTGCAGCTACTAGGGAATTTCATGTTCCAGATGTCTAGGGACTGCAGCATGCAAGCATGTAGCCCATGATGCAGCTGGGCAGTGAGGGTCACTGTCGGGGCTGGGAGACAGGGGGGAGTCTCCTCAGAGACACACTTCAGGCAGTGGCCCCAAATCTCTGTCTTTGTATATATAATGAGCTATTTCTCCCCACTTGTGGCTTATGTGCCATTTTAGTAGTGTGCAAGTTACTGGCAAGTGATTGCTCAAACCATGTATGCAGTTGATATGCAAAAGTTCTATTGGATTAAAAGTCCATTACAATTATAAGATATTTTAATAATGCAGTTGTCAACAAAAATAAAAGAAGAACTGTCAAATCTTGTAAACATAACTTAAGCTGTGTTAAAAAGGTTGTTTAAAAATTTTTTTAATGTTTTATCACTTAATTGTGTAAGCAAATTTTTTGTCAAGTAGCTCTCATAATTGAAGAGATCATGATTTTTAAAGCCTTGGTTAGGAATTGCATGTAACGACTTCAAATATAAAATATGAAATTAAAATGGTAATTTTAATCAAGCTTCTCATTTAAAGCAAATGAGAATTTATTTATTAAATTTCTGGAAAGATTTTATTTGTAACACTTATATCAATACAAGTCTTATATTTGATATCTTCCCTAATACTTTTGATTTTTTTCATATGATAATTACAAAAATATATAATAGATTTTTTCACCAAGCCCTATGTAGACACTCACGAATCTCCATAGTCTATCTCAATGTGCTGTACAAATAACAGTTTCTGTGTTTGCCATGATGTGACAAAAGTTGGGAACCAGTGTAAAGTGAGGCTGTCAAGTCTGAAACTACTATAGCCATTGGGTTACTAATAGGAGAAGCTCTGGAGAAGGAATAAAGGACAAAGGTCACACACTGGAAGGCAGGTCAGGAGACAGAGGGAAATCTAGATCATGTGAAAATGTTTTGATAATGTTAATGTATTTCTAATCCAAAAGAAAGTTTCCATATCAACATGAATGCACTGTTAGAGCAGTCACACTGCCGGCAGCTTCCACACAACTGCAAGGGCACTTTGGGTTGGGTTTTTGTCCCTGGCAACCAAAATACTACTAAATGATCCATTCCTGGTAGGAAGGGGATCTTGTAACCTAGAAAGTAGATATACTTGAAAGTTACACTCTCAGAGGGGCAGCTACTATTAGTAGGAAAAGTTTATTGCTTAAATCAGGGGTCAGGAAACTTTATACAAAAAGTGCCTGATCGTGAATATTTTAAGCTTTGTGGGCCACATGGCCTTTGTTGAAATAGTCAACTCTGCCCTTATAGCATGAAAGCGGCCATAGACAATACATAAAAGAACGAGCATGGCTATGTTCCAATAAAACTATGAACACTGAAATTTGAATTTTGTGTAATTTCCACATGTCACTTTAATATTATTCTTCATTGGATTGTTTTAACCATTTTTAAACGTAAAACCCATTCTTAACTCATTAGCTGTAGAAAAACAGGCAGTAAGCAGGATTTGCCCTACAATTTGTAATTTGCCAACCCCTGGCTCAGATCCTCCTTGCTAGATGAGGTGATGGCCCTCTATCGCCCTTCCCAGGGCTGGAAAAGTAAGAGGTCTCCCTGGCTTCAACTACAAGGAGGGCAAACAAAGTGGAAGGGGTTTTTTATTAGATTTCCTCCAAGGCTAACTATGCTTGGATGAGAGAACAGCCCAATGGCAACAGTAAAGAAATGCCTGCCCATCTTCTGAACTTCAAGTGTGTTTGTGATTGGCTACAAGTAAGCTTATGCTCTTTCTAATAACAGACTCTTCCTGCCACGCGCCTCCAGACACCGTAGGATTTAGAGGTAAGATTATAATTCTTTCTTAATCCTGAACATTCTTGTACAGTGAGATCCATTCCAATCTCTCCACTCTGTGAAGACATTGAAGGGAAAGACCTTCTTGGCTAGTACGCAGTAGAAATTCTCTGAAATGGTGGGATGGTCTTAAAGCAGAAGGGGGAAAAGGTCTCAGTGTAGGTAGAAGTGGGAATGGTACACTCTTTCCCTCCCTAGAATTAGACTATGGCTCCTGAAGAAGGAAAATTATTACCTAACACAGGCCCTTCTAAAGCAGTGAGGGGTCTTTGGGGGTTGGAGAACTTTGCTGATCAGAATTAAAAAAGGAATTGGGGAAGGAAAAAGGGCAAGCATATTTCACAAACATCAAGTTGCCAGATTTAGAAAATAAAAATACACCCAGTTAAATTTGAATTTCAGATAAACAATACATCAGTTTTGTGTGTGACTACGCCCCGAATACTACATCCTGTATTCTATCTGTCAGCGCTTCAGGCTGTGGTGAGAGAAGGAGCTGAGGGCTCTGGCTCTGTCTGCAAAGAGGGAATTGGGACTTTAGGAAGCAATGGCTTCTGGGGACCCCAAATGGCTGTCAGGGGCTTCTGGGGACTCATTAATCGTCCCTTTTTAGTTCTGATCTCTTACACTACCAAGCAATTTTCTAACCTTCATTTGGAATAAATGTCTGTCATTTTGTAAAGGCAACATGTTACTATAAGACTTTTATGCCATGTGTATAAAAGCTTGTGGCCCCCAATACCTTAAAGAGCATGGAAGACTGCGGCCTTAAACTCCACTGATTCCTTCTGTCTCTGTCCTCCTCACCCTCCCCTCTCACCCCCTGCACATATGTGTCTATGGAAGCGGGGGAGTGGGGCTGTCTCTCTCTCTCTCTCTGTCTCTCTGTCTCTCTCTCTCTCTGCATTTTGGATACAATCTTAACTAGTTCCTGCTTAAATCACTCCTCAAAGACTTGAGGAATCTCAAAATTGGACTACTTAGATGGGTAAATTCCTTTTACGTCCCCACTGAGTTCCAAAGAACACTGATTCTTTCATTGACTGAAACAAGACTCTCACTTCTTCCAGCTCTGAACTAGCTATTCCCAATCTATAAATGTTCAATTACTTCCCAGACAGCAAATGCATGTTTTTCTTCCTTTGTGCCATATATTTTGCATGGTTTGCAGCATCATTTGCTAAATACACTTGGACACTCTTTTTACCTCTGGACACATCTCTCAGAGCTTTGTGTGACTTCTCACCCTCTAGGAACAGCCCAAGTAAATCACTGCATAGCAATTTAGCACACACAGAGGAGAGGATTCCAATTTTCCAAATAGGGCCATTTGTTTAATTTATTTGGCTGCTAGGGAGTTGTGGGAATGGTGCTTATGAAACCATCAAAGCCCTTCAGGTTTTGTCTCTGATGGGAGAGTCCAAATATTCTCACCATTTCCATTTTGAAAAATGCATGTCTTCTATTCCTTCAACTGAGTGGTAGGTTAATGAGTCTCTATACCTTACACATAAATGATAAATATTCTTGACATCTATTCATTTTTTAATAAAAAAAATTTTTTTAATGAAAAATCCATCTCCCACACACAAAGAAAGAAATAAAATGTCTTAACTTTTATGCCAACTGGGAAAGGTCTCACTTTGCAGAAAGCAAGTCAGGTGGTTAAATTTATCATACATCCAAGAGACAGATCATTGCACTAGAAAATTGGAGACCTGAGTTCTAATCCCAGGTTTGCCCCATGGATAAGGCCATTAGTCAAAAGTTCCTCCAAGACAAGAATTGTGTTCTGTACACTGTTTCCCTTTAGTTAATTGTTAACAAATAAATTATACGTATATATGATTTATTTGCCTAAAATATATAATATTACAAATATAGATGAAGTCCCCTGGACCTCTTCAATCCTTTCCCCCACCAAAAACCAAGAGATAACCTCTACTATAATCTGACATGTATCTTTACTAGGCTGTTTAGCTATGCCATAGTAAATACATAGTATTAATTTTTGTGGGGGTTTTTTTTCACATAAGTGGTCATAAAATACATAAAACTCTGCAGCTTGCTCTTTTCACTCTATGATATATTTTTGAGATCAATCCAAGTTGATATGGATAGCTCTCTTTCCTCTGTGCAATATTTCACCATCTGAATATACCATGTCCTATATATCCACTCTGAGGACATTTAGATTGTTTCCAATCGTTCTTGATAGAAACAATTTTAATAGACGCTGTCAAATTGCCCTCCAAAGTCAGAAATCATTTAGCATTCCCACCAGAAGTGCAGCAAAGTAGTCCTTTCCCCACAACTCAACAACGCTGGATATTAATAAACTTCATTTTTGCCACACTAGAAGATAAAAATAAAGTAGTAGCTTGTGGTGATTTTAATTTGCTTTTCCTCACTAGCTTAGTGAGGGTGAACATCTTCTCAAATGTTCTTTAGCCTTTTATGTTTTTCCCTTCTGTGAATCCCATGTTTATATCATTTACTCATTTGTCTGTTGGTTTATTTGTTCTTATGAATTTATAGAGTTCTTCATAAGTTCTGGATACTAATTCTTTGTTGTACATGTTGCTTTTGTTCATTTTTTTGAAACTCCAACACATAGCAGAGCATCTGACTCTTACTAAGAGGTAATAATTATTTGTTGATTACATGAATAAATGAATGTTGCCTAAAAACCATGTATTGGACAATCACTTTGTAGCTCACAACAGGGCTATGGCACTTTCATTATTTAGCTATGAAGACCAGGCAAGTGGGTACATTAAATATGAGCCACTAAATGGTGTGCCCTACTCATTTCTGAATCCCCAATTCTTAGAGCAGGGCCCTTTATAGAATAACAGCTCAATAAATGTTGAACAAATCAAAGACCAGAATAGAAGAAAGCAAAAGCACCTCCTCCTTGATAGGGATAGAGGATTAAGAAGTACAAACTGTTATATACAAAATAAATAAGCTACAAGGATATATTATACAACACAAGGAACATAGCCAATATTTTATGATAACTATGCATGGAGTATAACCTCTAAAAATTGTGAATTACTAGGTTGTACACCTGTAACTTATATAATATTGTACATCAACTATACCTCAATAAAAAAAGAGCCTCCTCCCTCTCACATGCCTGAGAGACCAAATTTTCCATCCCATAATAAGCTAACAAAAAATTATAATAAAATCTGGCATGCAGCCAGTACAGAAGAATGTATTCCATGTCTGCTCTGTTCTAAATCTCTTGATCTCCACAGCAAAAATGGGAAATTAGAGCCAAGTGGATACCTCACAAGAAAAGCAAATAAAGACAAAATGAATGCTTCGAGCCATTAGACTCAACTTAGGGAATTCATGGTAAAATCTGACTGCTTCGTCCACTGCTTCTTCCCCTGGGGACCAGGGAAAAGACTGAGGGGCCAGAACTGCTCCTCTCCCTTGTCCATCTCTTCCTCTTTCCTCCTCCCACTTCCCCATCTCTCCATTTCAAGATGCTCTCTTCTTTTTCTTTCCAGATTGTTGTTATTCTCTATAGAGTGTTGATCCCTGGATTTTCCTGGATTGTCATGATTTCTGTTGAAAGACTCTCACAGCAGAAACACCACCCACATTTATATACATAAAAATATGTTTCTTTTCTTCTGCTTTCTTGCTCCATCAGGGCTCTGTGGAGCTATCTGGTTTAATTACTTCTGGCACTTTGCCCATCAAAATGTGCAATTCTTCAAAGGGATGGAAATGACAGTGAATCTGCCTCTTCTCGAGCAATCGAGGTTTTTTCCTTTGAATCCAGTTGTCTTGGAAACAAGCAAGTTTCATTGAACATACACCTACCATAATGGTTAAAACATTAGCTAGAGGCATGACCCCCCCACAGTCCATTCTCTGTTTTGCCCATCTCACAGGCTGGTTGGCTGCTGGTGTAGAAATGGGCTGTGAGTGAAGACATCTGGATTCTAGCCTTACCTCCAAACCTATCCACATGGCTTTAGGCAAGTCAAATAACCTTTTGGAGCCTCTATTTCCTTACGAAAAAAATGGGAATAATAAAACCTCTTCTATCTATCTCAGACTCATTCGGAAGATCGAAAGAGGAGATAGACATGAAAAAGCACTTTGGAAACTGCAAAAAGCTAGGCAAATGTAATCACATACTTGAATTATCATTTTCCTCTTGCTCAAAATGCATCATGAAATTTTAGCTCAGATACGTATAATTAAGTTCTCCAATTATTATCTTGTCCTAATGATAAAACAGACCACGCTTAAAGACCTAAGCACCTAAGAGCTGAAAATGATCATCAGTGACCAGTGGTTACTCCCACTGTGGTCCATTCTGCTAAATGAAAAGTAACTCCACGCAGACAGGAGAGCTACGCCTGCTGCTGTTGACTGCTCAGGGTGTAGAACCAGGAACAGCCTAAAGTTACTTCTGTTTTAGTCATCCCTGGCTGCATAACAAACCACTCCACTCCAGTACTTAGTGGCTTCAAGCAATCCTTTTCTTTTGCTCACAATTTTTATGAATCAGAAATTCAAGAAGGTCTTGCCTGGGGCAGTTCATCTGTGCTACATCCGGGCAGCTAGGGCTGGAGGATCCACTTCCAAGATGGTTTCTTCACTACACGTCTGACGCCTCAATGCTCCTTGGCTTCTCTCTCTCTCCACTTGGCGTCTCAACCTCCAACACCTTTCCACATGTCTGAGGGCTCTCACAGCACTGTGGTCTCCGGATAGGTGCTTTTATTACATGTTGTCTGGTTTCCAAGAGGCAGGAAGCAGAAGCTGCTGGGTCAGTTAAGGGCTATGCCTGGAAATGGCACAGCATCACCTCTGCCATGTCCTACTGGTCAAAGCAGAAACAGGGCCTGTCCAGATTCGAGGGAATGGAGAAACAGACTGTATCTTTTTTTTTTTTTTTTTTTTTGGCTGCATCGGGTCTTCGTTGCTGCTGTGTGCGGGCTTTCTCTAGTGGCGGCGAGCAGGGGCTACTCTTGGTTATGGTGTGTGCGCTTCTCATTGCGGTGGCTTCTCTTGTTGTGGAGCACAGGCTCTAGGCGCGCGGGCTTCAGTAGTTGCAGCATGCAGGCTCAGTAGTTGCAGTATGCGGGCCCTAGAGCTCACGGGCTTCAGTAGTTGCGGCGCATGGGCTCAGCAGTTGCAACGCATGGGCTCTAGGGCGCATGGGTTTCAGTAGTTGTGGCTCGCGGGCTCTAGAGTGCAGGCTCAGTAGTTGTGGTGCATGGGCTCAGTTGCTTCACAGCATGTGGGATCTTCCTAGACCAGGGATTGAACCCCTGTCCCCTGCATTGGCAGGTGGATTCTTAACCACTGTGCCACTGGGGAAGTTCCCAGACTGCATCTCTTGATGGGAGAATGGCAAAGTCACATTGCAGAAGACCATGTGGAGTGGGAGATAATGTTGCAGCCATCTCTGGGAGACTCTGCCATATCTCCCTTGGCATTTGTCATCCCTAGCAAGGTATCCCCTAGTTCCCACACCAGGATTAGAAGTAACAGATTAATAAAGCACCTACTGAGACTTTGACCACTCTCAGACGTTATTATCAGAGCTTGGTGCTTTCCAGAAGCCAAAGGAGCACCTACAGATCAGATTCAGGTTCCTAGGAAACTCCAGTTTGGATCATTCACATTTGGAAGAAAATGTGGTACCCCAGGCCTCTCCACATATAAGCACATGTCTAGGAGTACCGTCAACACAGAAACCAGCCTGATACAATGAAAAATGTGATAGCAAAGGCCACATTTTGGTCTTGCTCCACACATTTAACATGTGTGTCATCTTGGATTAATTATATAACCTCTCTGGGTCTCAGTTTCCTCATCTGGACAATGGGGGATTTATACCTCTACTAGTTTACCTTTCCACAATTGTTGAGATTATCAAATGAAATTATATAACATGCTTTCTTAGTTATGAAGCACTATGTGAATGTCAATTATTAAATCAGAAAGGTAATAGAGGCAGATGCTGGCTTTGCCTCTTCATGGATGTGTGACTCTTAAGCAAGTTTACTTTAACATGCTGTGCCTCCATTTCATCTTCAAAGTCTGGTTTGGCATGCCAGATTTTAAAAACACATCACAAATCAGCAGTTAAATGCAAAAATGCCAAACCATGCACCAAGAGAAAATTAATGCATGTTGTAGGCACCGTGGGGTAGACTTATTGGTGTGGTTTTTCATTTAAAATATTAAGCCACACATGGGATGGCTAATAGAGTAAAATATATCTCCCATACAGTGGCTTAGAGAGGGCTCTGGAACCAGACTTCTGGATTTAGATCCTGACCTCAGCTTTGAACAACTGCGTGATCTAGTGCAGAATACCTAACTTCTGCCCTCTACTTCCTCATCTATAAAATGAAAATAATATCACCTACCTCATAGGGTTGTTGTAAAGATTAAATGACTCACTGCTCTGAAAACAGTATGTAAAAATACAGTAAGTATTAGTAAATGCTAGCTATTAGTATTCATCTCAGTCTTTTTATGTCTGCTATATATCTGTTATATATAAAAAAGTAGGAGGTATCCCCACCCAAAGTTCAGTTCCAGTGTCAAGACTATGATGCCACACATCAAGAGGGTATGAACAGGTTTATTGCTCACATAATTGAGGTCTTGGTAGGGGGACAGCACATGGTAGGGCTCTTAAGCAGGCCCAAAATTACTTGAGAGAACAAGGAAAGGAAACAAGTCTGGGTTTTTACCATGTTTGGAGAGGGGTGGGGTAGCCTAGGATCTGTATTCCCATATGGGAAAAGGGACAGTCTCCCACCAGTGCCAAACGAGGATGCACTTTCTTATCAACGTGCCCAGATGTCTGGCATAAAGGGAAGAGGGACAGGTAAGGCTTAAAAGCTGTCAGAAGTTAAACAGTATCAAAATATGGCTAGGTTTCTCATTATAACATCATAAAGGTCCTTTACATTTCTTATTAACATACAACTAAGCCCATGGAAAAGATTTTGTTAGTGGTCACCTCTGTAAACTCTATTACTAGTTTTAATAATTTTTCAGCTAATAGTCATGGGTTTTTAGAATAGACAATTACTCTAACTGTAAATAATAAGAATTTTCTATTTTCCCTTTCTAAAAATTATAACTTCTATTTATTTTTCTTGTCTTAATGCATTTTCTAGAATATACAAAATTAAACATAATGGTGACAGTAGTCATTCCTACCTTGTTCCTGGCTTTAATGGGGATGCCTTTAGTATTTTACATTAAGAATGATCTTAGGCCACAGCAAACAGACAAAAAAAAGAAATAAAAGAAATTCATATTGGAAAAGAAGTAAAACTGTCACTGTTTGCAGATGACATGATACTATATATAGAAAATCACAAAAACACTACAAAAAAATTAGAACTAAAAAATTAATTCAGTAAAATTCAGGTTACAATGTTAATACACAGAAATCTGTTGCATTTCTATATGCTAATAACAAACTATCAGAAAGGGAAACTAAGAAAACAATCTCATTTACAATTGCATCAAAAATAATAAAATACCTAGAAATGAATCTAACCAAAGACATTGATGAAAGAAATTGAAGACAACACAAACAAATAGAAAAATATACCATGCTCATGGATTGGAAGAATTAAAATTGTTAAAATGACCATACTACCCAAGGCAATCTACAGATTTGATGCAATCCCTATCAAAATTCTAAAGGCATTTTTCACAGAACTAGAGCAAATAATTCTAAACTTTGTATGAAAACACAAAAGACCCCAAATAGCCAAAGCAATCTGGGGAAAGAAGAACAAAGCTGGAGTTATCACAATCTCTGATTTCAAACTATGCTACAAAACTGCAGTAATCAAAACAATATGATACTGGCACAAAACCAGACATGTAAATCAATGGAACAGAATAGAGAGCCCAGAAATAAACCCACGTTTATATGGTCAATTAATCTACAACAAAGGAGGCAAGAATATACAATGGGGAAAAGACAGCCTCTTTAGTAACTGGTATTGGGAAAACTGGACAGCTGCATGCAAAAGAATCAAACTGGACTATTTTCTCACACCATATACAGAAATAAACTCAAAATGGATTAAAGACTTAAATGTAAGACCTGATCATAAAACTTCTAGAAGAAAACAGGCGGACTTCCCTGGTGGCGCAGTGGTTAAGAATCCGCCTGCCAATGCAGGCGACATGGGTTCAATCCCTGCTTCAGGAAGATCTCACATGCCACAGAGCAACTAAGCCCGTGCCCCACAACTACTGAGCCTGCACGCTAGAGCCCGCAAGCCACAACTACTGAGCCCACACGCCACAACTACTGAAGCCCATGCACCCTAGAGCACATGCACAGCAACTACTGAGCCCACGCACCACAACTACTGAAGCCCGCATGCTCTAGGGCCCGCATGCTGCAACTACTGAGCCCGCGTGCTGCAACTACTGAAGCCTGTGCGCCTACAGCCCGTGCTCCACAACGAAAAGCCACTGCAATGAGAAGCCTGCACACCACAATGAAGAGTAGCCCTCGCCCGCGGCAACTAGAGAAAGACTGTGTGCAGCAACGAAGACCCAATGCAGCCAAAAATTTTTGAATTTAAAAAATAATAGGCAATACACTCTTGGACACTGGTCTTAGCAATATTTTTTTGGATCTGTCTCTTCAGGCAAGGGAAACAAAAGCAAACATAAACATGGGACTACATCAAACTAAAAAGCTTTCTGCAGTGAAGAAAACTATCAACACAACAAAAAGACAACCTATCAAATGGGAGAAAATATTTGAAATGATGTGACCAATGAGGGGTTAATATCCAAAATATATAAACAGCTCAAACAACTCAATATCAAAAAAGCAATCAACACAATTAAAAAATGGGCAGAAGGAACTTCCCTGGTGGTCCAGTGGTTAAGACTCCACATTGTCAATGCGGGGGGCACAGGTTCAATCCCTGGTTGGGGAACTAAGGTCCCACATGCCTCACAGATTGATCAAAAAATTAAAAATTAAAAACTAGTTTTTTTTAATGGGCAGAAGACTTGAATAGACATTTTTCCAAAGAAGACATACAGATGGCCAACATCACTAATCTTCAGAGAAATGAGAATCAAAACCACAATGAGATATCACTGCGCACCTGTCAGAATGGCTATCATCAAAAAGACCACAAATAAATGTTGACAAGGATGTGGAGAATAGGGAACCCTCATACACTGTTGGTGGGAATGCAAACTGGTGCAGTCACTGTGGAAAACAGTACAGAGGTTCCTCAAAAAATAAAAAATAGAACAACCATATGATCCAGCAATTCCATTTCTGGGTATTTATTCAAAGAAAACAAAAACACCAGTCTGAAAAGATATATACACCCCAATGTTCACATCAGCATTATTTACATTACCCATGGAAGCAACCCAAGTGTCCATCAACAAATGAATGGATAAAGAAGATGTGAGATAGATAGATAGATAGATATGTATATATATACACATATATATATATGTATATATATCACAATGGAATACTACTCAGCCAGAAAAAATAATAAAATTTTGCCATCTGCAACAACATGGATAGACCTAGAGGATATTATGCTAAGTGAACTAAGTCATACAGAGAAAGACAATTACTGTATGTTATCACTTATATTTAGAATCGAAAAAATAAAACAAACAAGTGAAAATAACAAAAAAGTAACAGACTCACAGACATAGGGAACAAACTAGTGGTTACCAGTGGGGAGAGGGAATGGAGGAGGGGCAACATAGGGGTAGTAAATAAAGAGATAGAAACTATTATGTATAAAATAAGCTACAAGGATATATTTTACAATACAGGGAATATACCCAACATTTTATAATAACTCTAAATGGAGTATAATCTGTAAAAATTTTGAATCACTATGTTGTACACCAGAAACTAATATTTTAAATGAACTATACCTCAATTTTAAAAAAAGAACGGCAACAAGTATTTATGTAAAACTAAAATTTTATGATAATAAATAAAACAGATGTTAGAGGTGTCTGACAATTCTTAGGAGTGAAATGGCTGAAAAGAAGTTCAGAAGCCAAGCTCAAACCATCGTATATCCATGCATTCATGCACAGAGTAGCATATGAACCTGAACATGTAACAAAAATTGTCAGAAGTCATCCTGTGGATATCAGCACACTTAATGGAATGGAAATCATGATTATGGCAAGGAAAGTCCATGCCTTATCCACAGGAAATGGAGAAAGGATGGACGATAACGACACTAACCAAGAAATAATTCATCTCTTGGAAATACATAAAACTGACAGAGAAGAGTGATAAAAAAATTTCAGGGTGAGGATAAATTAGACAGACATAGATATGATATTTTGATGGAGAATTTGGAATATTGGAAAATTCTTAAAAGGAATAATTATACAAAGAGAGATCCAACAGAGTAAGGTTGTTTAATTATAATAACTTTGAAACAATAACTTTGAAGTAAACTAAAATTTCATATTAATTAATTAATTAATTAATAAGCAAGCAAGCCACGAAGATTTATAGCATAAGAAATATGGTCAATAATATTATAATAACTTTGTACATGGACAGATGGTTACTAGACTTATCATGGTAATCATTCCATAATGTACACAAATGTCAAATCACTATGTAGTACACCTGAAACTAACATAATATTGTGCATCCATTATTTTTTATATTTATATTTAAATATCTCAATTTTAAAATTAATTTAAATAAATGGGGGAAAAAAGAATGACCTTAGCTATTAGTTTGAGATTGACTTTTTCTACCATATTAAGAAAATCTCCATGCATTCTTTTAGTTTATTAATGGATACTATCAGAAATAAATATTAACTTGTATTAAGTGTCTTTGTGAAATATATCATAATGGACTTACATTTTAACAATTTGTTATGATCTTGAATACAGTGTCTTCCCTAAATGAATGGAATGTTTCTTCATTCAAGTGAATATTATTGGACATAGAATATAGGAAACTTGGACTTAAATCTTAGCTCATTTTACACACTAGATCCAAAATTTAAGACCCTAGTGTATTATTCACTAGGACGAAAATTAAGGAGAATTTTCTTTGTACCATATTTCAGGTGAGGGGAGAGCTAAAGGAGCTATTTATTTTAGATCCTCGTATAATCTATTGTGGGATCCAAATGAACGTTTCCAATTTTTCATTTCTAATTATTCTAGGACTCACTTGAAAGATGTTCATTCAGATTTTTACAGCCCGCATAAAAGTCTTCTAAAAATTTTACTCCTTCTCAGTCCACAGTTTTTTAAAAGCTACCAGCAGTTTGCCTTATCTTTCTTGTTTAACGTAAAAGAAGCCACTCCAGCCGACATAAATGTCATGAAAGTGAACCAAGGATTGATATCATTTCCTGAAGGCTAGTTGAAGTCCATAGTATATGGCAGATTTTTCATCAGGAAGTTGGCTGAAAAGTATGCTTTCTGAAATAATAGGGGCAGCTCTCCAGAAGCACCCTGCATATTCCCATATTCCGTCAGCCCCTCCCCTACCTCCTTCCCATGGTCTTTAATTCCTCTGGCGATTCCTCAACTCCTCTGGAATGTGAAGAGGCTGGGAAGGCAGCCTCTCCCTAGGAATAAAAGCTTTGGATAATTGTGGTTACTTGCAAATGCTTGTAAGGCCTTCAGTGGTTTTGTGATGGTTAATTCCATGTGTCACCTCGACTGAGCTAAGAGATGCCCAGATAGCTGATAAAACATTATTTCTGGGTGTGTCTGTGAGGGTGTTTCCAGAAGTTATTAGCATTTGATTTGGTAGACTAAGCAAAGAAGATCCTCTCACCACTGTGAGTGGATATCATCCAGTCCACTGAGGGTCTGAATAGAACAAAAAGGCAGAGGAAGGGTGAACTGGCTCTCTCGGCTTCAGCTGGGGCATTCATCTGCTCCTGCCTCGGACACGGGCTCCCCTGGTTCTCAGTCCATAGGGTTTGTACTGGAACTATACTGCCTTCCCCGGGCCTCCAATTTACAGAGGGCAGATCATGGGACCTCTCAGCCTCCATCATCATGTAAGACAATCCTTCATAATAAATTTCTTTCAATGTATCTATAGATATAGATAGATAGATAGATAGATAGATAGATAGATAGATAGATAGATATAGAGATATAGAGATATAGATATATACATAGAGAGAGAGAGAGAGAGAGAGAGGTATAGATATCCTATTGGTTCTGTTTCTCTGGAGAACCCTGACTACATACAGAGTTCTAGTGCAAAGATATCTGGCCACCCAGACTGAAGAATAAACTTAAATAGGGGCCAGTCAAGGCAATCCAATTCAGTTTCTTACTTTGCAGTTCACTTGCCAAGGAGGTTTAGAATAATCTTGCACCTGGCCTAAGCATCTTCTTTTTTCCACATTAAAAATATGGGTAAATCTTAAATTGTTTTGTAAAGACATTCTCAATTATAATAAGACGAAATAAAGTGTGTATAAAACTGAACCTTCTGATGCTCAGATAGAAGTAGGGGAAACAACGTCATTAAGGGGTGGTTTTGGTACAGAGGACCTGACTCTTATTTTTTAATACACATGGAGAGAACAGGGACAAAACCCCTAAACTTGCCTCTAGGACTGAGCTATGGTTGGCCTCCAAGAATTCTAAGAAGGAGTAAATATTTTCTTCCTGTAGAAAGGTAAAAGTGATAGACCACCACACACACACAGAGGGTGAGAATCATTGGCCCCAGTGACCACACCATAAAAAGGGCAGGGATGTCATTGACCTCAGTCTCAAGCTTCATATGGTACTCCCACTAGGTCCAGGTTCACAATGTATCAGATTCAAGCCCAGCAGAAAAGTAAGCAAGTTTTGCTATCCACAGTCCCAGGAAGACCCGGGACTCATTGAAAGGCAGCATCACATAAGACCCTAAGCAAAGACTCTGGAGCAACGTGCCAGGATACAAATCCCAGCTCTACCACTTCCTAGCTATGGATCCTTGGGAAAGTTATTGGATGTGATAGGCATTTCACTGCTCGTCAAAATCTAGTTATATTGATTTATTCATTATACTGATATTATTCATCATTTGCCCCTCCAAACCCGTTCTCCACCCTTCACCACCCTGATCTGCACCTGAAGAGGCTGACTTGTACAGCTTACGTCAATGGGCACCCTTGCCTTCTGGCTTCTAGTTGCGTTAAGTAGGAGGTGCTAAAGGAAACTAGAGCATGGAAGGAGTGTGAGATCAGAGTATTTATTCTCCCTGGGTTGTCAGTAGTTGCATTCCTCTATTTTAGGCCGTAGCCCCTGTTGGGTAGCCCTCCTTGATAGCCATGGTTGGCTGAGAGCTCTGATAGATGCGGGTCTCATGCGTTTCTGGTAGCCATTCCCAGTTCAAGCATAGGAGTAGCAACAATTCTCTACCACTGTAGCCCTGGGGGTGCTTTACCATTCCTTACTTATTTTCTTTAAACCTGCCCACACCTTTTTTAATCATCTCATTATTAAACTTTTCTTGATTTCCCCATCTGTGCCTTCTGACTATGATTCTTCTCTACTTCCTGTTACTTGGGAGGATTGCAGCCAGGGTTCTCCTGCCTTCCTTAGATCAATTCCAAGCTCACAGCAACAACTCCAGCACCAGAGAGCAGCATTTGCATTGTACCTATTAAATAAAGTGCCTGTCTTTGCTGTTCCTCCAAGATTCCCTATACCCTGGTCAGCAGTGGCTGCTCCTCCAGACTCAGCCAAGCAGCTGATTCGAATAAACCCCAGAAGCCAGGATGATGGGAAAACAGCATTTGAAGCAAAACTCTCCAAAAGCCTCAGGCTGGGCGTTATGAGATGGAGATGGGTAGGAGATGGGTCAGAGATGAAGTGAGGGCTAGAAAGAGGCTCAGATTTCCAGCAATGTGGGACACAGAAAATACACAGAGAATGAAAACGAGGCTCAGAGAAGTTGAGTAACTTGCCCAAGGTCACACAGCTAGTAAATGGTGGCACCAGAGTTGGATCACAGAACTGGCTGACTCTAAAGTCATATAGGCTTCATGGCAGGCTGAGATTAAAGGACTCGGAGGACATCTACCAAATGTTCATTGTCAGGGAAATCAACTATTTTGTAAACCATAGCATGTACTGTTTTAGTTAGGATGTTTTCAGGTGAAAACAGCAGAAAACCCAGGCTTAAGCACGTAAGTCTGAGGTGAGGCGGCTGCAGCATGGGGGCACTGCCGGCTCAGTGTCAGGGGTCTGTCTGGGCGCCACTTCTCAGTTCTTCTCGTAGCTTCCATCCTTGTGGTCAGAAGAAACAGTACCATGCACCAAAGCCTCACAGAGCAACATCCAAAGCAGGAAAGAAATCTTCTCCCATTCATGACCCCTATTAGGAGGCAGAAAAACTTCTGAAGTCCCCCAGAAGGCATCCCCTTACATCTCATTGGCCAGTGTTGGGTCTGATGCCCACTCCTGAGCCACTCACTGGCAAATGCGAATGAACTACTAAGATTGACTTGGACTATTCATTCATTCTCTCCCTGGAGCTAGAAAGAGCCCCACTATCCCTGGGGCATATGGCCACCCAGTGCCTTAGCAAACTGAGGATCTTTGGCAGGGAAGGGGTGGAGTGCTGATGAAGGGCATCCAACAGTGTTACCACATTACTACCTTCATCCAAAGAGGTCCCAGTTACTTGCCTTAATTTTCCTGGACTTTGTGTACCATTGATGTCTGACATGTGAGTTCTCAGAGAGAACAGAAAAGCTGTCCAATGTATTTCTCACAACCAACAGTGATGAATCAACTATGTAATGAAGCAACAATGAAACTAAATGAAAGGGACAGGAAAACAATTGTAATCAAAGATGAATTCTTTTAAGAAGTTACAGTTAAACAATCAGAACACAAGCTATTGGAGGGGCCAAGAGGCTCTAAATCCAATAAAGAGCTGAAATTCCCACATAAATCTATGCAGACTCTATGCCTACAGGACAGGCGTGGCAGAAAAATACTTCTCAAGGTCCACATACTCTGTCCATGTGTGGTCTGCACATTATAAGCCAGATAGAAAATGTGAACATATGGAAAGCAAGAAAAATACGAAGCTATTTTACATAATAATTATATTCAATTAAATTCAATAAGCACTAAGCATCTACTAAGCCCTTCAATATCTCAAGTAATATGTGAGAGCACCGGGCGTGAATCAGACAAGGTTTCTGCCTTCAAGGAGCTTATGATGAATAAATCACAGGCTTACAGAAAAATTCGCTTTAAGCAAATTGGTTTCCTCAATTGACTTTCAGTGAATTTAATTTGGCTAAATGACTTTGGGGAATTGATCTTCAACAAATTGATCTGCTGCCCGTGCGAGCAACTAACTTTGGAATGTTGTAAGTGGTATGAAAGGAATACAAATAAGCTGGTTTGGGAGCTGAAAGGTGGAAGGGAAGAATTTCTAAAGGGACAGTTGAATGGGTCTTGAGGAATGAGTAGGAGTTTAACAGATATTGAAGGGACGGGAACTGTGTGACACAGAAGTGGTAAAGTGCCAGGGCTGCTTTGTGATATCAAATTCCAAGGCTCAAGCAGATACTCTACCCATGCTCCCTCAAAGGCACAAAAAAGTATTTTAGTTCCTACTGTCTTTTCAAAAGTGACTGCTGTAGTTAGCCAAAAACAAGCACAAAAACAAGCCTGCCAAACTAAACCAACCAGTTTCTTTTCAATGCTTCCATGAGACCCACTGTTTGCCGTCCTGTTTGCCGACCTAGACCTGTCCTATCTGCTCCCACCCACAACTAAGTCTAGAGAATGTGACTGGCAATCACAGGCACTAGAGAATGTTCTTCAGACTAACAACCCCTGCCCAGGCCAATCAAACGCAATAAAATTGTAAGGTCTAATTATTCCCTCATTTCCCCAGTTTGAGGAAAGCCCTTCATGATCCACGTCTGGGATTCCTCTTCCCAGTTTTCTGGTCATAAAACAATTGTCTCTTAAAGGGAACAGGCCCTTTAAAGAGAAAAACAGTCCACTCTCAAAGTTATTAAAATAAAGTTTGCTCTCCCTGGCCTTTTATCAGAGAAGGGTATGCAGCAACCAAATTTGCTAGCCAGATGGCTAAAGGTTTCTGAATATCTGGAGGTCCATCATGTCACTCAAGTGCATCGTTTTTTTCTAAATACTTTTTTTTTTTCCTCTTTCTCTTTTCCTCTCTGCATTGGAGCCTCCACCCATGAAATTGAAAGATTTCTAGTAGAAATTCCTTTGTTGCATCAGCTTTAGAAATATGGATTACAGTATTCTGTGAAAAACATTTATTACCCTGAACTGTGACTCAGACATTGTTGCATTTCTGGGGTTATAGATTTTCTTTCAGCTAAACCAAGGCTCTAAGTCACAGTGACAGTTGTAATGTGTGTAATACCACAGTACCAGATTCTATTACACACATATTTTTGCTAGAGGTTTACGATGTTAAAAATATTTCTTCTTTTTTCCAATACCTTTCTGTACCTGTTGTGTAAATATATTGGAACCTATAACACCAAAGTCAATTTCCTGATGAAATGTGCACAACAACAGTAGTTTGTCCTTCAAAGAAAAAAGAGAGAGAGGGGAATGCTGCATACAAGCTAACGCTATTCAAGTACAATATCGAATTGTAATAAAAGATGAATGAGGAAAAGTGTGTGTCGTTGCGAGGGATGGAGAAGGTTACAGAAAGCTGAGGCCATGAAAGGACGTATCGTGGGTGTTGCTGCAGGCATTGTGTTGAAAAATCTGCAGACCTATTTGCAAGTGTATTTTATGGGAAAATAGAGCAGTCTACTGAGGGAAGAATTTCTAAAGATTATCTTTTACACAAGATTAAGATAAAACTTAAGAAATATGTGA
The DNA here is from genome assembly GCF_009873245.2 of Balaenoptera musculus. Taxonomy (NCBI): domain Eukaryota; kingdom Metazoa; phylum Chordata; class Mammalia; order Artiodactyla; family Balaenopteridae; genus Balaenoptera; species Balaenoptera musculus. The sequence continues at coordinate 111,760,994 of NC_045786.1, forward strand.
GAGGAAATCTCAACCCATTCTCGAAGGAGTGGAACTTCAAATTCATCAGTGGGTTCCGACAATTCCATAAATGCAGGAAGAGGTCTTTGTTGAAGTGCCATTGCTACTGTAATTTTTCAAGGTAGGTGAAAACAGGCACACGTGGAAGAATGAAGTGGACTTAATTAGCACACCCACTTGCAAAGCCGTAATCCATTAGAGAGCCATGCCAACAAATCCTTCCACTTTTCTTTAGAATCCAAATTTTATTTAACAGGCACAACAGTTCTCCTGGGTATTTAACCATATTTCTCTTTCTCCTAAAAGACTCCAGTGTGACTAATGCTTTTACAGGGGAAAAAAATCTGACAGCAGTTGACTTAAATCATCTAAGGCAGAGGGTGAAAATAGAGCAAGACCAGAGATATTTTAAAATTCCTTCCTTTGACGAAGTTTTAACTTCCTATACTCTTCTATCTTCTGCTTAATCAATAATAAAAAATAAAATTACCTGAGTTTCACTTTACCTTCTACATTTATGTGGAAGTGGTAAAAGATAAAACGCTCTAAAGGAGACAGAATGAGAACCAGTAGACAGATGAGCACAGCCAGCTCCACACCTCCCTCCATGAGCGACAATGTCCACCTCAGAGTTTGTTCTCCTCAGTGACAGAAAGAGCAATTGTGATGTTGTCCAATTTCAGTTCACTCAGTGATTACTGAAAGAAACCTTTGAGAATGTACAGGATTTAGGTTTTTTGTGGTATGCGGTTTTGGGGTTTTTTTTTTTTTTGAGGGGGGTGTGGAGGCCGCTGGAGTCTGGTATCTCACTGTCCTAGATTTCAAATGTGTATCTAGAATTCAGTAAAAAGAAAAATATTAAAATTCCTGTCCATACTAACAACCTAGCGCCATAAAAATATTTGTACCCTTTGATCTAGTCATTCTACTTCTGTGAGTCTCTCCACAGAAAATGATCGAACATGCAAAAAGACTTAAGCTCAAATATTTAGATGCAAGACTATTGCCAATACAAAAGGAGAAAATAACTCTTTTAGTTACCTGCTCAATAGCTAAATTCATCTTCTTAGCTCCTTGATAATTTGTTTAGGTGGCAGTGGCCAAGCCCCAGAGGTAAATCATGATTAGTCCAAGAACCGGCGTGAGACCAAGTTCTGGTCAAGGAGATGTAAGGGAAAGCATCCTTAGAGGGATTTCCAAAGTACAATTACTAAATCAAAGGGTATAAATATTTTTAAAGCTCTTAAAACTTGGCAAAGTTTTCCTCTTCTCCTCCCCTTCCCCACCCAAAAAAAGCACATTTTTTTTTAAATCCCTTTTCGACTTGCCCCCTTGTTTCCTGCTTAGGGTTCAAGTATGTAGAGACATTAACCTACAGTGGTTTGGCACTGTGGCAGCCATCTTGAAACTATTATAGAAAATCCTGATGAACCACAGAGATACCAACTTATTACCACCCTGATCAACCCTGTAACCACCTACTTTCAGACTTTCAGAACCAACTACTTTCATTTAGACTGCATTTCAAAAGCATTCTAAATGAAATACATCTGTGTAATAAAATATTACAGTTTTTCAAAATGACGCCTATGAAGTTTTTTGACATGATGTAAAAGCTGATGATATAACATTAAGTAAACGAATAGTAGGTTACAAATCTGAATTTAGAACACAATATCAGCCGTGTACAAATATGTGTAGAAGAAACTGGAAATGACACAAAATGTTAAGAATATTTGCCTCTACATGATGGGATCATAAGCCATTTACCTCTCTGCTTCTTTGTGTTTTTCTATATTTTCCAAATTTTACACAATCAGTATATTGTCATCCCTCGGCATCCACAGGGTATTGGTTCCAGGACCTTGGTGGATACCAATCTGCAGATGCTCAACTTCCTTATATAAAATGATGTAGTACTTATATTGCTTCTACTAACAGAAGACAGAAAGTCAAACAGAAAAGACTCCTGTGAGTTCAGAGAATTAAATTGAGAAATTATGTACCAACTCAAAAATAATACCCAGGGTAAATATGGCCAAGTATCATTTTCTAGCCTAAGGGCCATGCATTCTGATCACCTTCAATACCCTCACTTATCTTTTAAGCTAGAAGGGGAGAAATTTTTTGAATTAAGTACAATCTCTGATAACCACATTATCTAATCTCAGTAGTAACAGAACTATCACAACTTTTTCCTTAAGAAAAATAAAATGGATTTTGTTAATTTTACAAAAGTAACTCTAACTCATTGTAAAACAAAACAAAACAAAACATTCAAGCAAAACAGAATATATTGTAGAAGTAAAAGCTCCCCACCACACCAGTCTTTGAAAGTAACCACTGACCACTAGTAACAGATCCGTGTGCATTTTCCCAAACACTATGCTAGGGCGTATGCAAACTTTTTTAAACAAACATGAGCTCTTACTATGTAAGTTCTTACAAAAGTTGCCCTTTTTTTCCCCTTGGCATTATGTTGTGGACATTTTCTCTGTCTATATATAAGATGACCTCATTCTTTGTAATGGCAGCATGTTGCTCTATTGAATGGGAGTACCACAATTTATTTAGTGGACATTATGGTTGTTTAGAATTTTTTTCTGGCACTGAGGTTTGAAGGGACTATCAATAATACTCTCCATTTTCCTATTGGATTTCAGAATAATTGAAAGATAAAGACACAGGATTCAGATATAGAAATAAAATATCACTTTCATTACTGATTAAGTGAATTCTAGAGAACATGGCTTAGGTGTGAGAGTCTAATGAGTTTACTAATAAGATACCCACCACCACCAGAATCTAACTTCAACCTCAAAACTGCAGGTTGCCCCACAGGGCCACAGTTCATCCTGTGACCAAGAGCGGATGGGAGTACAATGTCACTGAAGGTAGGTGGATCAAAGCAAGGGGAGAGGAAGGGGCCAAACAGAAGTGCTCAGCTCTTTGTCCCAAACACACAAATAAGAACCTTCACTCTTTCCCAGGGTTGACGTAAGTGAGGACATGGGGCAAAAGGCCAGGAATATTAGTCTGGTGAATTTCCCTCCACATGGAAACATGAAGCCAGGAGATAGGATGCCTCTGCCCCCCTGTCCCAAACTATTACAATTACACTGACTATCTTTGTACAAATAAATTTGTGCTATTATTTGACCTTTGAGGGAGGATAAATCCTCGACTGCTAGATAAAAGAGTGGGTCTATTTAAAATCTAGAAAGGTATTCCAAAATCCCCTCCAAAAACTGTGGTGTCAATTTACACTCCCACCAAGAGAGTATGAGTGTTTATTTTGTCCCTCCTAGCCAACTACCCTCAATATTTTTAAACTTTATCAATGTATTATACAACAGATTGTTATAATTTACATGCCTTTGACTGCCAGTGAAGTTGAACACTTTACCGGGCACTCAAGTTTCTTCTTCCATGGCTGCCTATTCAGGAATGTGCACTTGTTTTTCTAGCAGTGATAATTCTCTTGGTTTGCACTTTCCACCCTCTCTTGTCCAGTCCTCTTGCAAACAACCCTACAGATTTATGAGACATCCAGATGGCATCAGAGGTGGCGCCTCCATGAATGAATTCAGGTTTTCCTGGAAATATAAGCCAAGCAAACTTGTTCCTTTGGCTTCGGTAAAACTACATTCTAGTGAAATTACTTAAACAGTCTGGACACGACCATAACATTAAATGCCAAAGTATTACTGGGAATTAAGAGGTCATATTTGAGGTCTAGCTCTGTCATTTAATAATCTGGGTTACTGGGGTAATCCACTAAATCTCTCTAAATTCCAGGGGCTTCTTCTATCAGATGGCAGTAGAATGAAAATAACCAGGTCAGTAGTTTTCAAGATCTTTTTTTTAGCAGCAGAACCCTATGTGAGTACAAAATGTACAAAGACAAAAGTCAGAATGACTCTGTGCAAAGTGAAGATGGGAGACCCCTAAACCCTAACTATATGGCCTCCGGCTTGTCCCCAGCAGTGGCCCCTGATATACTCCCCATGGAATTCTTACAACACCAACACGTCCAGCTTGAAAACTACTAACCTCAGGAGAACTGTAAAGTGCCTCCCAGCTCTGCTCTAGACACAGTCAGGATTTTCAGGAATGGAAATTCTGAATCACTCTAGTATATAAACAAGTGCTTCTATATTTCCTAAGGGCCTGTTTAATTTTGGCATGTACTACACCTGAAGATAAGTTAGTAAAAAAATTGGGGCTTCCCTGGTGGCACAGTGGTTGAGAATCTGCCTGCTAATGTAGGGGACACGGGGTTCGAGCCCTGGTCTGGGAAGATCCCACATGCCGTGGAGCAACTGGGCCCGTGAGCCACAATTACTGAGCCTGCGTGTCTGGAGCCTGTGCTCCGCAACAAGAGAGGCCGCGATAGTGAGAGGCCCACGCACCGCGATGAAGAGTGGCCCCCGCTTGCCACAACTAGAGAAAGCCCTCGCACAGAAACGAAGACCCAACAGAGCCATAAATTAAATAAATAAATAAATAGATAGATAGATAGATAGATAGCTTTGCCTGTAGCCACATCTTAAAAAAAAAAAAAAAAAAGACACAAATAGCATTAACATCTGTAACAGGATGACTCTAAGCTAGAATTGACTCTGAGAACCCTTGAACCCTTAAAATACCCAGATTTGGAAAACTATCTAATATCAATGTTTTGTAAGATTACCTTGTGAGGGTCCATAGGATCAAGCCTTGCCCTATAGGTAAGGGTGGGGTTTCCTTTTCATGGGACTGGTCATTTATACTATTGATCGGCTTGAAAAGACATCAACCCAACAGCAGAAAATAAGGACTTCAGAAAGTAGCCTTAAATCAGGTGAGGAAATACATCCCCAGGACTGGCTACATAATTCGTGGGGTTAGGCCAAAATGAAACTGTGGAGCCCCTTGTTCAACAATTATGAAGAATTTCAATATGGTGACAGCGGAGCATTCAACTACGTGTGAGATGGGACCTTGTACGACCAAACAGGTGGCTCATCTGCCCAGGAAGCTGGGCTGGGTATCACCACCCCTGGGCCTAAAGGTGCCTTGGGCCCAGACTCAGGAATAGTGATGCCTGAGGCAGGTTGGATATGGGCGTGAATGAGGGGAAGTTAAGTTGACCCTAGCCTCAGAGGGAATGGAAGCAGGCAGTGAACTGCAGGAAACCCGGGTCCTGGCCTGTTAAGGAGTTAAGTAAACTATCCTCTGCATGTCACTGTCCTTTCATCATCCAGGAGCCTTTAGTGAATCTCCTTAAAATGGACTCCACTTAACGCTTTGCACTTTCGGAAAAGAACTTCACAGAATAGCCAAAGGGGGGCTTCCCTGGTGGCGCAGTGGTTGGGAGTCTGCCTGCCAATGCAGGGGACACGGGTTCGATCCCTGGTCCGGGAGGATCCCACATGCCATGAAGCAGCTAAGCTTGTGAGCCACAGCTGCTGCAGCCCGCACGCCTAGAGCCCGTGCTCTGCAACAGGAGAGGCCACCGCAGTGAGAGGGCCACGCACCGCAACGAAGAGTGGCCCCCACTCTCTGCAACTAGAGAGAGTCCGCACGCAGCAACGAACACCCAAAGCAGCCCAAAATAAAAAATAATTAATTAATTAATTTTTTTAAAAAAATAAAAAAATAATAGCCAAAGGATGAGACCAGCTTCCTCTCCAGGGACTTCATGGTAGATCACGGAAGAGGACAGCTGTGCCTAGCAGGAGACGGTGAGCGTGGGCAAGTAACTGTGAAACAAATGTGGTGGCTCCAGCAAGTGCTATGCAAGTGCTGATAAGAGAGTAGTGATTTCCTCCTGGGAAGCAGTCAGGGGAAATTAAACTGCGGTGAGGAGGTAACATCTGAATGACCCTTGAAAAAACTATAGGAAAGAGAAAAACAAATACAGTACGCTAACACATATATATGGAATCTAAGGAAAAATAAAAAGTCACGAAGAACCTAGTGGCAAGACGGGAATAAAGACGCAGACCTACTAGAGAATGGACTTGAGGATACGGGGAGGAGGAAGGGTAAGCTGGGACAGGGTGAGAGAGCGGCATGGACATATATACGCTACCAAACGTGAAATAGATAGCTAGTGGGAAGCAACCGCATAGCACAGGGAGATCAGCTCGGTGCTTTGTGACCACCTAGAGGGGTGGGGTAGGGAGGGTGGGAGGGAGGGAGATGCAAGAGGGAAGAGATATGGGAACATATGTATATGTATAGCTGATTCACGTTGTTATAAAGCAGAAACTAACACACCATTGTAAAGCAATTATACTCCAATAAAGATGTTAAAAAAAAGAAAAAAAACAACAACTATAAGTGTTAGCCAGCTGGGAACATCACAAGATGAGGACAAGCATGTTGCCATAGGCAAACATGCTCTGCTGTGGCCTTGGCTTTTAGGTATTTTGAAATGACCCACACAAGGTTGTCCTGTCCTTCCTTTGATGTGGTATTTCCTTTGTTATGATTTTGGGGAAATTATTCATTGACTAACTGATGATGAATTAATGGAACAATGTGTTTTTTAGAATCCTTTGTGAAGATATTTTTCAGAATTTATGTTAGGTAACCACTAGGCCCAAAGAATGATCCACACAGACTGTTATGGCAAATGACTTCACTCTCAGTGAACAAAGATGTAACTGGCATTGCTGTGAATAAATTTATGTTTATATTTTAGATTACTCCTTTTGGACAGATCCACAGAAGTAGGAATACTAGGTCAAAGGGTTTTTTTAATGTAAGGCTCTTAATATATACTTTCTATCTGCTTTCCAAAAAGGTTTTACCACTTAGCACTTCATCAATATATGAAGAAACTGCTTCATGCGTACCATGGCAATATAGAGTATCCTCATTCTGTCATCCTTCCCAATTTGATATGTGAAATGGTATTACATGCATTAAACGTGGTTGCTTTTAAGTTATCGGTAAAGTTGAACATTTTTAAAGATTAGCCATTTGTAGATCTTTGATTGTCTTTGTCCTTGATTGTGGTTTGTTGTGGGCTTTTTTAAATATTTATTTATTTATTTATTTATTTATTTGTCTGTGTCGGGTCTTAGTTGCAGCACACGGGATTTTTTTTCTTTGCGGCATGCGGGCTCTTCAATGCGGCACGCAGGCTTCTCTATTGCAGTGCACAGGCTTTCTCTCCAGTTGTAGCACGCAGGCTTCTCTCTAGTTGTGGCATGCAGGCTCCAGAGCCCGTGGGCTCAGTAGTTGTGGCAAGCAGGCTCTCTAGCTGTGGCACATGGGCTCAGTAGTTACAGCACACAGGCTCTAAAGCACGTGGGCTCAGAAGTTGTGGTGCATGGGCTTAGCTGCAACACGGCATGTGGGATCTTAGTTCCCTGACCAGGGATCAAATCCATGTCCCCTGCATTGGAAGGTAGATTCTTAACCACTGGACCACCAGAGAAGTCCCTGTCCTTGATTGTGTTCTTAATTTTTAATTACTGACTTTCAAGAGCTTTGTGTACATTCAAGATATTAAGCCTTTGTCATTCTATTTATTGCAAATATTTTCTCCAGAAAATGTTATTTTATGTCTTCAAATTTTAATTACAGTTTTAAACACAATCTAGCACTTCCATTGGTCCTTTCCTTTGTGATCAAGAAATTATATCCAATTCCTATACTCACTATATAATGCTATAACCATCACAAAGTTATAGGACAGAACTTTTCAGTTGTATTTAATTTTATTTTCAAAAACAGTGATTTGTTAAATATTGTCTCCATTTAACTTAATTTTTACATCTCCATTTAACTTAATTTTTACATCTCCATATGTCTTTTTTTTTTTTTTTTTTTTTTTTTTACTTGGCTGCATTGGGTCTTCGTTGCTGCACGCAGGCTTTCTCTAGTTGTGGCGAGCGGGGGCTACTCTTCCTTGTGGTGTGCAGGCTTCTCATTGCCGTGGCTTCTCTTGTTATGGAGCACGGACTCTAGGCGCACGGGCTTCAGTAGTTGTGGCACGTGGGCTCTAGAGTGCAGGCTCAGTAGTTGTGGCGCACGGGCTTAGTTGCTCCACGGCATGTGGGATCTTCCCGGACCAGGACTAGAACCCGTGTCCCCTGCATTGGCAGGCAGATTCTTAACCAGTGTACCACCAGGGAAGTCCCTCCATATGTATTTTTGAAGTAAGTTAACAAATCACAACAAAATTTTTCTATCCTATTTTGTATCTCAGTTGTATTTTTTTAATGGAATTTGCTTTAAAAGAATGAAAAGAGAAGCCATAGACTGATAAAGAACTTGTATTCAAAATATACAAGGAACTCTTAAAACTGAGCATAAGAAAACAAAAAACCCAATTTAAACATGAGCAAAAGATCTGAACAGACACCACACCAAAGAAGATATTCAAATGACAAAAAAAGTATGAAAAGATGCTTAACATTATATCTCATTGGGGGAATTGCAAATTAAAACAAAATACCACAACAGACCTATTAGAATGGCAAAACTCCAAAATACTGACACCACCAAATGCTGGCAAGGATGTGGAGCAACAAGAACTCTCAGCTGTTGCTGGTGGGAATGAAAAATGGTACAGCTATATTGGAAGACAGCTTGGCAGTTTCTTACAAAGTAAACATAATCTTACCATATGATCCAGCAATCATGCTCCTAGGTATTTTCTCAAATGAGTTGAAAACTTATGTCTACAAAAAACTGCACATAAATGTTATTTCAGCTTTATTCATAATTCTCCAAACTTGAGAGCAACCAAGATGTCTTTCAATAGGTAATGTCTTGGGGAAGAGTATACCGAACAGAGGAACAAGGGCAAAGGCCCAAAGTGCGAACAGCATGTGTTGTCAAAGGACCAGAGGCTAAAGTAAAGTGGTAGAGGAGGGACTTCCCTGGTGGTCCAGTGGGTAGGACTCCGTGCTCCCAATGCGGGGGGCCCGGGTTCAATCCCTGGTCAGGGAACTAGGTCCCACATGCATGTCGCAACTAAGAAGGCCGCAGGCCGCAACTAAGACCCGGTGAAGCCCAAATAAATAAATAAATTTTTTTTTTTTTTAAAAAAGTGGTGGAGGAAGGAAAGTTAAAGGAAGTGAGATCAGAGAGACGCCTGGGGCCAAGCCACTTAGGCCTGGGTAGGGACTTCGAATTCTAAGAGTGATGGGCAGCCACTGGAGGGTTTGAGCAGGATTGCACTATGGGTGATTTACATTTTAACTGGATCACTGGCGTAGCTGTTTAATGAATGATCTATGGGAGGATGCAGTAGACAGCCTCTACAGTAGCTCCCAACGACTCCTGCCTCCTCCTGTGCTGCCTGTGATATTGAGTTATAATAAAAAATACACATTTGGTCTTCGTCCAGTTCCTGGCACAGGAATTTCCAAGGTGTTTGTGACAAGAAAGATAAAGTTGTCTTTTGTTATTTATAACAAGGTCCTTTCAACAATATATCAGTTTATGTTAACAAGAGGAATTTGGGAAAACCCCTAGGTAACCTAAGGATGGAAACTAGTTGCCAAGGGAACCAACCTTGATGAGCGGGTTGGAACTTTCAGCTCCCCCCTCCCCACCACATCCCAACCTCCAGCAAGAGAGGCTAGAGATTGAATTCCATCACCAAGAGCCAGTGATTTAATCAATCACGCCTATGTAATGAAGCCTCCATAAAAACCAAAAGGGACAGCGTTCAGAGAGCTTCTGGGTGGACATGTGGAGATACGGGGAGAGTGGCTCACTGGGAGACAGCATGGAAACTCCGCAACCATTCCCCATCCTTGCCCTATGCTTTTCTTCCATCTGGCTGTTCCTGAGTTATGCCCTTTTATAATAAATCAGTCATCTAGTAAGTAAATATTTTCCTGAGTTCTGTGAGCCTCTCTAGCAAAGTAATTGAACCAGGGTGTTTGGAACCTCTGGTTTACGGCCGGTCGACAGAAGCACAGGTAAACAGCCTGGATTCGGGAGTGGCATCTGGGCAGGGGGTTGGGGACGTCTTGTGGAACTGAGCCCTTAACCTGTGGGATCTGATGCCAGCTCCAGACATAGCGTCAGAACTGAGTTAAACTGTAGAACACCCAGAGTGTTGCAGAACTGCTTGAGGTATGGAAAACCCACCCATCTGGTGTCAGACGGGTTGTGGGTATGGTTGCATTGTACGAGTAAAGGAGAAACACACAAGAGGAAGTGAGCCTTTCCGTAAGGATTCTCCAGGGGCATTTCAGTAAAATATCCCTGGAGAATCCCCTCCTCTTGAGTGTGGGCTGGACCTAGCGACTTGCTTCTGACAAATAGAGTACTGCAAAAGTCATGTCATTTCCAAGATTAGGTTACAGAAGACTCTGCCTTTCTTCTTACTCACCCTCCCTCACTTGCTCTCCCCCTCAGAGCCCTCGCCCAGGGTAAGCCAGCTGCCAAGTTGGGATTAGCCCTATGGAGGGGCCCATGTGACGAGGACTGACATCTCCAGCCAGTAGCCAGTGAGAACTTGAGGCCTTTTAACAGCCATGTGAGTGAACTTGGCAGTGGATCTTCCCCCAGTGCGGTTTTGAAATGACTGCTGCTCTGCCTGCGCCTTGACTGCAGCCTTGTGAGAGACCCTGAGTCAGGGGACACTGCTAAGCCGTGCCTGGATTCCTGATCCCAGAAAGAGTGAGACACTTTTTGTCACATTAAGCCTCTAGATTTGGGGTAACTTGTCATGAAGCAACAGATAACCAATACAGAGAGCAAGTCTGAAACCTGGAAGACCACTTTTATAGGACTTATCTGGCACTTAGCAGACACTGAACAACTGTTCATACCTTTTCTATTCCTTGGTAAGAATTACTCTAAGCAAGGACTAGAATTTCTGAAGAAGACTGAATTGATGGATCCTGTTCAGGAAATGACATGATACACTAATAGGTCATATGGCAGAGTCTCAAAAGTATCTACAGGACTTCCCTGGTGGCGCAGTGGTTGAGAATCTGCCTGCCAATGCAGGGGACACGGTTTCGAGCCCTGGTCCAGGAAGATCCCACATGCCACGGAGCAACTAAGCCTGTGTGCCACAACTACTGAGCCTGCGCTCTAGAGCCCGCGAGCCACAACTACTGAGCCCGCCTGCCGCAACTACTGAAGCCCGCATGCCTAGAGCCTGTGCTCCACAACAAGAGAAGCCACCGCAATGAGAAGCCCGCGCACCGCAATGAAGAGTAGCCCCCGCTCGCCACAACTAGAGAAAGTCCGTGTGCAGCAATGAAGACCCAACACAAACACAGCCAAAAATAAATAAATAAATAAATAAATAAATAAATAAATAAATAAATAAATAAATAAATAAAAATAAAATTTAAAAAAAAAGTATCTACATACTTGTTACAGGTTCAGTTGTGTCCCTCCACAAAAGGTAGACACAGTTCAATCCCCAGTACCTCACAATGAGACCTTATTTGGAAATAGGGTCCTTGCAGATGTAATTAGCTATGACAAGGTCATATATGGGCCCCTAATCGAATATATATGGTGTCCTTATAAGAAGACAGCCAGGTCTTGCTGTGACAGAGACACAGCAAGAAAGCCATGTGAAGATGGAGACAGAGATTGGAGTTATGCTACCACAAGCCAAGGAACACCAAGGTTCAGTGGTTGCCCCCAGAAGCTAGGAAGAGGCAAGGAAGTATTCTCCCCCAAAGCTGTAGATGGAGCATGGCCCTGCCAACACCTTGATTTTGGACTTCCAGCCTCCTGAACTGAGAGAATAAACTTCCGTTGTTTGAAGCCACTCAGTTTGTGGTACTTTGTTATAGAGGCCCTAAGAACTGACACAATACCTATAAATAAATGGTCTTCCTTCTTTACCACTGCCTCACTAGGTCAGAAGATACTGGAGTCAACCATCAAATCTCATCCTTTAGCACCAACACAGCCCCATATTCATAAAGATGGTTAGGAAACACTTGGTACTTGGTGGCAATGATGATGGTGATTTACTTTCCTTTGTTGTTTCCAATATACATTCTGTGCTGAATACACCAGAAATCTTTCCAATTAATGTTAATGGGTGACCAGCCTCTGTCTGGTTCCCTCCATGGGAAATGAGGCCACTAAGAGGAAGCTATCAGTAAGGGATTTATGTTTTAGTAGCATGTTTAATTATGATACAGCCACGACTGTCTCTTGCACAGGAATTTAGCATGTAAGATTTACAGCTCTTAGCACAATTTTTGCCTTTGTTGTCTCAAAGAGCCTTGTCTCTGATGTTTTATTGGACTAGCAACCTTTTTTCTATTGTGTCAGGCTGCCCCCTACTGCTTTGGTCTCATAATCTCATCCTGGCTGATACAGTTTTGAGTTGGTTTTCAAAATGTGCATTTTCTGCCAGGGTCTATAAACCTGCCTGCTCTCATGCCACAAAGAACACAGAACATTGAACTAGTGGGCATGGGGGAAGGGGGCCTTATTTTTTTCTTTTAATAAAGCCACTGAAGAACCACACACACACACACAAATATATATATATATATATATATATATATATATGCTTGTTTCAAAACACTTCATCTGACCAGCTTAAGCTTGCAAGACAAATTAAGTTTCCAAAATCAGAGCGGATCAGATTTTTTTCTTTCTTATTTCTTGAGGGCAGCAAACATCTTCAAGAGATATCCTCTCTTTTCATGATACAAAAACAGGGAAATATTTTTTTTAAGAGAAGCTGATGAAATTTTAACTAATCCAACCAGCCAGAGGAAAGCAATATTACAAAAGGGGCCTCAAAGGAAGGGTGGGATTTCTTTTCCGCTTCAAAGGCGTTGATGTGCAATGCTGTGAGAAGGCAGCCTGCTTGCGGGGAAGCTCGGAGCGCTGCAGACACCCAAGCCCAGCCTCCTCTCTGTGGCCCCTCCCCGGCCAGCCCACTGCTTAGCATGTGGACAGGGCCAGCCCATAGCCGGGAAGAAAAGTGACAGACTTATATGTATTCCACAGGATATATTAGTAAGGAAAGAAGAGAGAACCTGGAAATTAGTGTTTGGGCTTTACAACACAAATCTATTCTCAAGGTATTGGAGGAGGGTGTTGGGGGGAGGGGGAGGGGATGTCCAAAAGCCAAAGATAATAACTGAGAACAAACTCTGTGCTGATGGTTTAAAACTCAGAAAGACCTCATTGCAGGGCAGCTTCCCCAATTCCTGATCTTTTTCCTTTCTCTTCCTCAACCCGCATCACTTCAGTGGTACCCAGCCTGTGCTGCCCTCCCTCCAGGACTTGCCATGGATGAGTAGCTAATCTGATCATCAGAGCTGTGCTTCTGTTCGACCACATGCAGCCTCCTTCCACAGACTGGTGGCATTTTGGCCTATACGGTAATTCTATAACTGGCTCTTGGCAGAGTCTGGTTTCCTGTGACCCTTGTCACTACTGAGGCTTTGTTCAGATCCCCCAACCCCCTGCATACACCTTTACTCTCTCTGCAGCTGCGTTGTGTCCTGCCGTATCTGGGCTGGAAGGCTCTGGCAGGGGTGGGAAGGGGCATCCTTTTGCTCTGCCTGTGGTGTTAGGCACTCCTGGGCCCAGGCCTGGGACAGTGCTCTCTCCCAGGGTTTACAAAGGAGAGTAAGGGCTTTTGGTGGGGATGTCACTGGAAAACACTTTTTATTGCATTGTGCCAGGTAAACCCGAAACCTATTCCATAAAAGACTTTTTTTTTTTATTTTGCATGGTCAGAGAGAATAGCCCAGCTGCTCTCTTTGGCTCGCCTCCATTTCTTACTCCCATTCATAAAATCTTTAGAGAAGGCCGTGTGCTGCTTCCTCGCAGGGCAGATCAAGTTGCGCTCCAACCCAGAATGAACTGGATATCCACGCAGGTGGCTAGAAAGGCCCTGCACAGTCTGTCTGTCCTTTCTACTCTTACTCTCCCTACCTAACCATCCTCCACCATCAATCAATAACTCACAAGCTCACCGTGAGCCACAACTAAGGAGCCTGCCTGCCGCAAGTAAGAAGCCCACGTGCCACAACTAAGGAGCCGGCGAGCTGCAACTAAGGAGCCCACCTGCCGCAACTAAGACCCTGCGCAACCAAATAAATAAATAAATATTTTAAAATAATAATAATAATAGCTCATAGGCTCAGCCGCTCTGGAGACAAAAGCCCAGGCCAGAAGCTGGGGGATCACAAACACTCACCAAGCTTCTGGCACTTGTGGATTTCACGTTCACAGCAGTCTGAGAGACTCATGGCTGATAGCAATTTATCTTTTGCTGAGGCTCAAATTTGAACGTTAAATCCCATGACGCTAGTGTTTGGGAGTCAGTCACTTAGTAAGAGAGCCTGGTTAGCTTAGTTAGTGACCCTAAAAACACAGCATTATCATTCTTAATTTACCACATTCCAGGTACTGTACTAATTACTTGCTATACATCATTTCATTTAACCATGATTGTCCCCATTTTATAGATGAGAAAACTGAGATTCAAAGAAGTTAAGAAATTTTCTCTAGATCGTAGTCAGTGACATCGAGCAAGACCATAGAGCTAGTAAGTGTGACTGAGAAGATCACATCGCTAGGCAGTGTGATGTGAGCAAGATCACAAAGCTAGTTGGTGTGACTGAGATCCCAGAATAAGTGTGAGTGGAAAAATCACAGGCTAGCTGATCAGGAATTTGACTCCAGTTCTGTCTTACCTTAAACTCAAGCTGTTACCCACCTCAGTTCCGCCTCCTCTGTCATTCTCTCCTTACTCTGGGCATGCGGCAACGAACATGAAGACATAGAATTTTGTTACCACATGGAAAATGGCCCTAGGTGCTAGAAATACCTTCAGTGAATATTGAAAAGGCTATTTGATTGTGGTTTGAGAATACACAAAGATTACACTTGGCTCTGAATAGACATACAAATCTGGAAAAGGCCAGGAGCCTGGTTTAAAACAACTCCACTTTTATGAATTTGAGAATTTTGAAAGCTCGTATAAAACCCTGTGCCAAGGGTTTTATGCAAACAGAGAGAGAAACAGAGATCTATATACAGCCTCTCTATGTATATGGATATCAGTATACAGATAAGACATTTCTGGCTCTCAAGAATATAATGCCATTAGCATACCGCGAGAAAGGACAATTAGAAGCTAAATTATGCAGGGATGACTATGCACTAAAGGCGCTCAGGACTAGAAGTGCATTGAAGCATTCGGAGAATGTGCCTGAAGAAGGAAAACGTGAATTAGGCCTTCGATGACGAACACAGTTTAGATGGCTGGAAGGAAAAAGGAGAGCATTCAGGCAGAGGAAACAAACTAAAACAAAACTCAGAGGCATAAATGAGCATAACAGACATGGGAACTGTTAACCTAGATTGTAAGCTCCCTGGGGGCAGGAATTGTGTCTTAGCTTGTTCACAGTTCTATCTCCAGAGACTAGCACATGATGGGCACTCAGAAATTATTTGTTGATGAAAGAAAGAAAGGGGAAAGAAGAGAGGGAGAGGGGAGCAAGAGCGAGAACTCAAATGAAGAAAGACAGAAAGACAGAGTAGAAACATCTGACCACAGAAGAAGGTGTGTGTTAGGAGTGGAGAGAAATAAGGTTGGTAAGAGTGGGTGGAGCAAAGGGAAAAAGGGCCTTTCCAAAGTCAGGGCAGAGAGTCTGATTTAAAGCAGCGGGCAACAGACATAGAAAACAAACTTATGGTTATTAAAGGGGAAAGGGAGTGCGGGGAGGGATAAATGAGGTGTTTGAGATTAACATATACACACTACTGTGTATAAAATAGATAAACAACAAAGACCTACTGTATAGCACGGGGAACTATACTCAATATTTTGTAATAACCTATAGGGAAAAGAATCTGAGAAAGAATAGATAGATAGATAGATAAAAATTAAGTTGCTTAACTTCTCTGAAGCCTCAGTTTCTTCATCTGTAAAATTTAGCCTACTCCATAAGGTTGCAAAAGAAATTAAATGAGATAATGTATGTAAATCCACTTAGCACAGTGAGTACTCAATAAACTGTAGCTGTTATTACTGTTACTACTACAATTTATTAATATGAAAATTAGCTAACTCAAAAATAAATCCAACTACAATTCATTAGGAGTAGTAAAAGAAAATTACCACACTTTAATATAGTAGTTGAGCATTCATTTATTCTTCTGAACAGCAGAATAAATATCTTCATTTCATAGTCAAGAGGCCCAGAAAGGTGTAGAAACTAGAAACTCAGAGCAAAAAAATAAGTAATTGGTAAACCTTGAGTTAATTTCATATCCTTCACTCCCTTAGAGGTTCAATCATTTGAGAAGCAAGCATATGACAGAAGTGTGTGTGTGTGTGTGTGTGTGTGTGTGTGTGTGTGTGAAATACTGTCCAACAATCTCCCTGTGTCTTTTCAACCTCAAACAGCCTATGCTCCTGAAGCACCCAGAGGTCAGCACCCTGGGAAGATCTGGCACTTTCCTTTACGAAAAGGCCATTCCATCACTCCCCCTCAAGATGTCCTTCTGGCACTTTACAAGTCTTTCATTAATTGAGGAGACACAAGTGTTTTCCTTCTATAAAAGGGAATATCTAGGCACACAGAGCCTAGGCCGCCCTGAATCACTGTCCTGACATCCTCTGCAAAATTCCTCCATCTTCTCAGAGTTTCACCTTTTTCTTATCTTCACATAGCTCAAGTCCTATCAGGCAGAGAGCTAACTTGAGAATGCAGGTCTCTTTTTCAGAGTTACTTTTACTTAGGTTATAAAAAGCAGTCAGAGACACTGAACGCCAGATATTTGAGGATGGATGAGTGGTTAGCGGAACAGAAGGAAGGGGGGAAAAGCACCTTAAAATCAACCACAACATCTGACAGAATTAAGAAAATTCTCTGTTACGGTGAAAGAGGCATGAAAAGGAACAGTTGAATTGTTAAAAGCTAAATCTGGGTTTCAAAGGGAAATTTTTTTTATAAAACTAAGGCAATCTCATTGCAAAACAGATTCTATTTTCCAAAAAGAATAAGAAATAAAATCTCCCAATATTTTGACTCCCCAGCTTGACTTCCTAGAAGCAACCATGCTTTATATTTTCTTGTATCTCCTTCTAGAACTTGTCCTGCATTTATAAGAATATAGCGTGTGCATATATGTATATGTGTATACATATGTGTGTGTCTGTAAATCTTCTTCTTGTATTATTTCTAAACCTATCACTGAAAAAAAATTATTTTAAAATCCTGATTCTTTTTTTAAATTTTTTTTTATTGAAGTAGAGTTGATTTACAATGCTGTGGCAATCTCTGCTGTACAGCAAAGTGACTCAGTTATACACATACAGACATTCTTTTTAAAATCTTGATTCTTAAAGCAAAACTTTCTACTAACAAGAAGTAAAAGCCTTACACACAACAATCTCAGGCCTTCACAAGAGTCAGCAAAAGTCCAGGTACTCTGTGAAACAGAAATAATCAAATGCTTCAAAATATTTAATTTCCTATTCCAGGAATGTGAAACAGGTGTAATTAAAATAACACTTTTTTAATTAAATGACCTCTCTTGACCAATCATCTGTGAATAATTCAGATTTCCCCCTTATTATTACTGTAAAATTAAAACGAGGTCATATAAACAGGAAGATCCTCTTTAACTATCTTTAAGCACCAGCAATATATATTTTCCACCAGTTAAAATCCTTAATGATACAAAAAATCTGTCAAGCATAACTCCCCCAATTCATTTGCCTGAAACCATCAATATTTTATCATGCACTTGCAGTTGGCTTTAATTTAACAGTCCAGGTTACTAATCAAACAAAACACCCAAGTCATTAAAAGTTAGCGTGCCATTTAGAAAGTGCATTTCACGTTTATTAAAATATCTTTCATGCAGCCATTAGAAACCTAAAGTTTTAATTACAATCAGATATTTAGTTCTACTCCCGTTATGCATTTGGCACTCTCTTGCAACTGCCCTGATTAATCTTCCGGACCAAGTTCATCCATTACCTCCCAAAATTATTTTCCTCTCAACTTCAGAATTCATCTTTCTACCCCACCCCCTACAAAGAAGTAAAATGCATTTTAAAGGTGTGTAAAATAACTACCCAAAAGACAAGTCATTTAAAAGATTTCATTTCAAATGTAATTTATCCTTCATAAAAGACCAAAGAGGCATCATTCAGAAAGACAAACTGAAATTGAAAATTAGCTCTTCATGTCTTCATTGTCAATTTTCATTATTTATTTTTCTTGCTAATGATGGGGAAAGCTCAACAAGCATTTTCCTACAATTTTCTAACTGTGTGATTCAATTAACTGTTATTTTTCTTGAAGCTTTTCAATCTTCCCTACTCTTGTTCCTGCCCTGGCTTGCTCTACAGTTCCATGAAAGAGGAATCTAATTCTTTTTTTAAATGATACAAATGAACTTATTTACAAAACAGAAACAGACTTACAGACTTCGAAAACAAACTTATGGTTACCAAAGGGGAAACGTCGCGGGGAGGGATAAATCTGGAGTTTGGGATTAACGTACACATACTACTATATATAAGACAGATAACCAATAAGGACCTATACTGTATAGCACAGGGAACTCTACTCAATATTCTGTGATAACCTATAGGAGAAAAGAATCTGAAAAAGAATGAGTATGTGTCTATGTATAACTGAATCACTTTGCTGTACACCTGAAACTAATGTAACATTGTAAATCAACTACACTCCAACAAAATTTTCAAAAATAAAAATTTTTAAAAATTAAAAAAATAAAGTTTGATGAAAGAGACTACTGACATATAAAGCATCAGATTTCATATTAAATCTAGACCTTCAGAATTACAGCATTTAGATTCTCCATCAGTCATATTTGCTGCTCACTAAAAGACATTTTAGATGAGATTTGGAGCCAACAGCAAGTATGTGATCATCTGATCTCACTTCTAAGAGTCACACCAATGAAAATTGTGGGACCTGCTGTGGAGATGAAGGCCCCCAGCTGCCCAGGTATGAATGGAATTGAGAGTCCATTCAATAAACCATGGGATGTCCTTTAATGACTAAAAGCATCTTGCATCCATCAAGCTAACTCAAACATAAATCCATAAAAGCCACTGTTCTAAATAATATAAAATTATGTTAAATATAATTATCATACATTTTAATAGGAAAAAGAGAAAGATCTTAACTGAAATTCAGGTTCCATTTCCAACAATAGCTCATATTTTCTAAGTCAAGAGATACTGTGGAATCCAAAAAACAAAACAAATGAACAAACATAACAAAACAGAAACAATCATAGATACAGAGAACAAACAGGCAGTTGCCGGAGGGAAGGGGTTGGAGGAATGAGTGAAATAGGTGAGGGAAATTAAGAGGCACAAAATTCCAGTTACAAAATAAATGAGCCACAGGGATGAAATGTACAGTGTGGGGAATACAGTCAATAATTACGTAATATCTTTGTATGGTGACAGATGGTAACTAGACTTATCGTGGTGGTCATTTTGTAATATACAGAAATATCAAATCATTATGTTGTGTAACAGGAACAAACATAGTGTTGTAGATCAGTTACACTTCAAAAAAACAAGCAAACAAACTCAGAAAAAGAGATCAGATTGGTGGTTACCAGAGGCGGTGGGTGGGAGGAGGGGAACCGGAAGAAGGTGGTCAAAAGGTACAAACTTGCAGTTATAAGATAAATCAGTACTAGGGATGTGATGTACAACATGATGACTATAGCTAACACTGCTGTGTGTCATATAGGAAAGTTGTTAAAAGAGTAAACCCTGGGCTTCCCTGGTGGCGCAGTGGTTGAGAATCCGCCTGCCAATGCAGGGGACACGGGTTCGAGCCCTGGTCCAGGAGGATGCCACATGCCGCGGAGCAACGAAGCCCGTGCGCCACAGCTACTGAGCCTGTGCTCTAGAGCCCATGCTCCGCAACAGGAGAGGCCACCGCAATGAGAAGCCCGTGCAGCGCATTGAAGAGTAGCCCCCGCTCGCCGCAGCTGGAGAGAGCCCGCGCGCAGCAGCGAAGACCCAACGCAGCCAAAAATAAATAAATAAAACAAATAAATGTATATAAAAAAAAAAAAGTAAACCCTAAGAGTTCTCATCACAGGGAAAATTTTTTTTCTGTCTTTTATTTTGTATCTATATGGATTAATGAATATTCACTAAACACACTGTGGTAATCATTTCATAATGTATGTAAGTCTGATCATTACGCAGTACACCTTAAACTTATACCGTGCTGTATGTCAAGTATATATCAATAAAACTGGAAGAAAAAAAAGGAGAGAGAGATAATGTGTCCCAAGGAAAGCTAGTCAAAACAAAGATGTGCCTGAGTTTCCCACGGCTCAGCAGATCATGACTTCCAAGTTCTATTTCCTTTACATGTTGGGAAAGTACGAAGGCATGAGCCTCATGGTACTTGCTTCCAGTCAAAGGAAGTGTGTCAGGGTAGGTCCTGGGCAGAGGCAAGGAAAATAGCTTCTTGCCACACTCCGTGCCACACCTGGAGCCTGAAGCAGCTCTGCTTGAGCCCAGGGTTTGGCAAAGTCTCTCTTGAACAGCTCCATTCACTTGCCTAGAATTTTCCCAAGTCTCTAACGAGTTCCATCAGTTTAAGGCCTTCACTTCTCTAACCACAGGGGCTCAAACGCAGAGCAAGGGCCTGTAAGGGGGAAAACCCCATACCATTCCTTCCCTCTTCTGTGGCCTTGATTCCTGGTCCTGACCTCCAACCAAAAATCCCTCCTTTCTCACCCAGTTACAAAATCACAAATCCCTGGTACACAGATGGATGGAAAGAGATGAGCCAAAGTCAGTGAAGGTGTTATCCATGCTACTCTAACAGCATCCAAGCCGCAGGTGGATCAGCCAGAAATACCTCTACTGAAAATTCCCGAAAGAACTGGAAAAAGTTTCTGCCATCCTAGAGAATCCTCAGTTCTAAAGAGACAATGTGGAGAACGTAGGAAGAGAAGAGCATATTCAAGGCCAGAAGTCTGGTCTCCATGGTCTTCTTTAAGGATTCATCTCTAAATAAACAGGAATTTCCCAAAAGAGAGGATATTTCTTTCCCTTCAGATTCACCTAGGTTGCTCCAGAGTTCCTGGAACTATTATGGAGAATTCCAAATTATCCAAGTATTAATATTATCAGGCACTTGGCCCCGCTACTGGCCCCATGAGGAAAGACAAAGAACCCTGAATTCAAGATCCTGCCTCCAAGATGCTGACACATTACTGGGAAGACAGGCCACAAGTACATGAAACAACCGGACATCACCTACAACGCAAAGTATCCACTGCTATAAATTAATATAGTGCAAACTGAGCACACAGAGAGGAGAAAATGCTGCCATGGAGGGCCAGTCAAACTAGGCAGGGTGACTTACAAACAACTTCCCAAAGAATGTGCATTCTTAGCTCAATCTTCAAGGACTCAGTTCATCAAACAGCTGTATTATGACAGCACCCAGCTCAAAGTATGTAAGATTAGGCATTCAATGAATCCTTGTTGAAAGATGAATGCTGGACATGGTATTTGGTGTAAAGGACATGGTTTCAGAGGGAGAATGAGAATTAGAATAAATCTGATAAAAGCTAGCATGTATTGAGTATTTACTATGTTCCAGGCACTGTGTTTAGTACTTCACAATCTCATTTAATCCTCACGACCCCATTCCAGTTATCTATTTCCAAGCAACACACCGCTCCAATACTTAACATCTCTGAATAATGACTATTTTATTATATTTCATGATTTCATGGGTCAGGAACTCAGCCAGGGCTCAGCCAGGCTATTCTTCTCCCCCGCATGGCAAGGACTGAGGTTAATCAGTGGTATGCAGCTAGCAGATAGGCCCATCTGGAAGGTCCAAGATGGGATCACTCACATGTCTGGCACCTTGGCAGCAATGGCTGGAAGGCTTACCTCAGCTGGGACTGTTAACAGGAATGCCTATATATGCCTTTTCTAGCATGACAGTTTCAGGGTATTTGGATTTCGTACATGGTGGCTCAGGACTCCTAAAAAGACTGATCCAAGGGACTTCCCTGGTGATCCAGTGGGTAAGACTCCATGCTCCCAATGCTGGGTTCGATCCCTGATCAGGGAAGTAGACCCTGCATGCATGCTGCAACTAAGAGCCCACATGCCACAACAAAGAAGTCTGCATGCCGCAGCTAAAGATCCCGCATGCCACAACTAAGACCTGGCGCAGTCAAAAATAAATAAATAAATAAATAAATAAATATTTTTTTTAAAAGACTGATCCAAAAAGTGGTAGCTGCTAGTCTCTTAAGGCGTGGGTCTGGAAACTGACACAACGTTAGTTCACCCACACTGTAAGGCAGTCACAGAGTCTACCAGATTTATGGGGCAGGGATATAGATTCTATCTCATTATGAGAAAAATATCAAAGAATTTGTTACATATTTAATCTACCACAAATTACCATCTGGTCACAAATTATTTACATTTTTCCCTTGTGTAAAATTCTCTGACTCCTTTCCAAGGTCCCCAAAGGACTCAGCTCAAAGTCTGGGATCTCATCATCCAAATCAGATCTAAATCAGGTCCAGGTGTGGGTGAGACTCCACAGGTACAGTTCTTCCTCTCATCAGAAGGTCTGTAAAGAACAAGTTATCCGCCAACACACACACACACACACACACAATGACAACACACAATCATGAGACCGGCATAGGATAACAGCAATAGACACCCCTATTCAAAAGGGGAAAGAACAGGAGGCACATAGCATTCATCCGGCCCATGATAGTTCTGAAATGCAGCTGGTCAAACATCATCAGTAGCTGGATTAGTGTGCAGTCATGTTCCCTAGGACTTGTGCTCCACATCTCTTGATTCCACTCTCTGAACCAACTTTCCTTTTTCATAAGAACTAGCCTGTGATTGTAGTTTAGTAGCCTGCTTAACTGCTTCTTGCCCATTGGAATTTGAGAGCTCTTTTTATTTTGAACTATCTTTGTCCCTTTTAGTCAAAGTTGATGTGGCTTCCATCAATTCAATTCTCTTAAAAACTTTGTGAGGTTTCTATGAATTTCACTGGGATGCACTCCATTAAATAAAAGCCATACCCACAAATCTCTATAAGACAGTTCCTTCTCTGCCTTGGGCTGAATCAGAGTGCTATGGGATAATTAGAAGCCTTTTTTCTAGTTCTAGACATATCTTTAAATCTTTCTGGAAGATTAACAAAGGGTCTTACAGCCATATTTTTATATGACCTTGCCTTGAGGTCACTTTACTTCAAAATTCTTTTGCCAGTGGAGAGGTAGGGAATGAGAAAGTTTTATCTTGAAACCCATTAAATCCTAGGTCCCTACAGTTCCTTTAAAAATTGTTAGAATACTGCAAAAAACAATTTATACTTATGTCTCTCTATCCACATCTTATTATCAGTGACTCAGAGAAACCAACTGGCACCTTCAATATTCTGCCAGGAAATCTCTTTAGCGAAATCCACCAGTTTGTTAGGTTTATGTTCTATTTTTCCACACTACTACAGACAACAATATTGTCAAACTTTCCTCCATTACACAATAAGGGTCACATTTTTTCCAACCTCCAAAACCAATTTTATCCCTCCTTCCAGGCTTCACGAGTTGTCTTTTCAATGACCTTCTAGCTTTTATCAACAGCCTCCTCAAGGCCTCCTAGGTTCTGCCTACTGCCTAGTCCCAAAGTCATACATTTTAGGGTTTTATAAGAGAAGCACCCCACTTCCAGGTACCAAATTCTGTTCTAGTTTTCTATTGCTGCTATACTGAACAACTTAAAACAATAATCATTACATCGCATGAGTCTGTGTGTCAAGAATTCAATCAAGACTCAGTTGGACAATTCCTTTGCTCCACATGGCATCCACTGTAGTCAATGAATCACTTGGGGGTATTCAGCTGATGGGCTGGTCGGAAGGTACGAGATGACTTCATTATGGCTGGAAGGCTGGGCTTGGTTAGGACCATCTCATACTGAGACTCCAGCATGGTGGTCTCAGGGTGTGTGGCCTTCTAACATGGTGGATCAGGACACCTAGAGAAAGTTTTCCTAGGAAGGGGAAGTAGAAGCTGCCAGTCTCTTATGCCAGAAACTGGCACACTGTCACTTCTGCTATATTCTATTGGTCAAGCAAACACAGAGCCCAGATTTAAGGAGCAGAGACATAGATTTTACCTCTCAATAGGAGGAGTGTCCAAAAAATTTGGAGACGTCTTTAATCTGTGACAAACACTATGAGCTAGATATTCTTATTCTCATTTTACAAACAAAGAAAACTAAACCTAGAAAAATAGGTAATTTGCCCAAAGTTATACAGTTATGGTAGAGCTAGAATTCTAACTTAATCACCTATCTGCACGGGAAAGTAAATAAAGCAGCTGACAACTCCCAAAACGTGGCGATTCAAAGGGCATCATCTTCTGGAGAAACAAGGTATGTGCCTGTGTAGCCCTGTTACCTATCAGCTCAGGATACAAGCTTCCTCCTTTCATTTCATCCCTGCTCTCAGGTGGATTTCTGCAAGTTGCACTTCATGAATGTGTATAAAAGAACAAATGATCACATACTACAAAAGTCTTAGAAAGGTACTGTCCTAGGTCCATTTATGAAAGTGCATCTGACAAATCCAGCCTGACAGTATGATCTCTCAGAGGTGGAGGAAATAACGAGGGAAACTCCTCTTCTGGACCAACATGGGAAAATTGTATGGTGAGGATGAAATGACAGGAACATTGGGGAGCAAGGGACTTTGCCATCCTGGAGTGATGACTGTTAGGGAAGAGAGAGCTGGTGTAGTCAGAGGCAAGCCCTCCTGCTATATGGCGGACAGAAAACGTAGCTATGGGTCCACAGTCTGTGGTCCTACAAGGGGAGATGAGGCCGGAAGGATGGGACTTCCAAAAATAAAATTCAGACCTAACTTCCAGAAATGATTCCTTGGGAAGGAAAAAAGAGAGGAGGGATTGATGTGGCTACACGGAAAGTGTCCTAACAAGCTCAGATTTAGGATACACATACCACAGATGAGGTCAAGGCACCCATGGCCAAAATTACATGCAAAAGTTGGTGCAAATCAATGGGAATTGTGTCAGGAAGGCTAAAGCCCAGAATGCACAAGCGATGCCAAAGACAAGACTTTTTATGATTTCGTTTGGAGCAGGAACGTGGAAAAAATAAGTCTGACGAGCAGAGATTATTGTGCAATGTTAACAGATCATAGAGAAAGCAGAACTGCTCAACTTCTATTTTGCTTCTTCCTTTTCTTTAAAGAGAATGGACATTTGGCTGGAAAGAGAAGCATGAATATTGAAAAAGCTGAAACCCAGGTTGAGGAGATGATGTTGAGCAAAATTCTCTTTCTGTCGAAAATGAGTTCATCTCTTCCTAAAAATCCAATGTAATTGAATAGATGAGATGTTGGGACACTGTAAATGCAAGATTCTCCCCTGCACAGTTTAGGATGAAAAACAAACAAACAAAATAAAACATGTGCCAGTCAGCTCTCGGAGTGCAAGCCTATGATCTCCACACACAGAAGATAGCAGGAAGTCAGAAATCCAATGGGGCTATGGACACAGGAGAGAATGCATAGTGACTGCTAACTGGTATGGAGCTTCCTTGGAGGTAATGAAAATGTTCTGGAACTAGTGGTGATGGCTTCACAACCTTGTGAATATACTAAAAACCCCCGAATTATACACTTTAAAGGATGAATTTTATGGTATGTGCATTATATCTTAATTTTTTTTAATAATACATTATCACATTTTACTCATGTCTTCAGTATCAACTTTCTTTTCTGTGTCCACCTATCTTAAAAAAACACACACACACACACACAAAACCAAATTCCATTTTGAAAGTTCTTGTTCTCTGTGACTGATGACAAAATGTACAAACAAAACAGTTGGCTTTTTAGTTTTATGGGGGAAAAATGAAGGAGTATAACCAAACCTAGCACATTTTTTTTTAAAAAAGCATTTCGTGTCATTTTTAAAAAAAGAAAAAATGAGAGAAGAAGATAGAATCAAAACTGTGGCAATATTACACTAAATTGCCCATCACAAGAAAGCTAGATGGGATAATAAATTGGCTAAGGTAGTGAGTCCAGTTCCTCAATAACTCTCTAGGAACTAACTGCACATACAATTGTTGAAAGAGAGATGAGAAGGAGCTAGAATGGAAAAGTCTTAGTGACTTTAGTGGCCATAGCTTTAAAAGAAGCAGCAGAAGGGGCTTCCCTGGTGGCACCGTGGTTAAGAATCCGCCTGCCAATGCAGGGGACACGGGTTCGATCCCTTGTCCGGGAAGATCCCACATGCTGCAGAGCAACTAAGCCAGTGCACCGCAACTACTGAGCCTGTGCTCTAGACCCCACGAGCCACAACTACTGAGCCCACGTGCCACAACTACTGAAGCCTGCACGCCTTGAGCCCGTGCTCCGCAACAAGAGAAGCCACGGCAGTGAGAAACTCGTGCACCACAATGAAGACTAGCCCCCGCTCACCGCAACTAGAGAAAGCCCACATGCAGCAACGAAGATCCAACTCAGCCATAAATAAATAAATAATTAATTAATTTATTTTTTAAAAAAAGAAGCAGCAGAATGATGGAGCTGCTGGGCTATGAATGCATCTGAGCTACGAAACCTAGAGTCCATTTGGGTCTAGGGGGAGGAGAGGTAATGGTCTCAGTCTAGTCTGTGTGGATCAGAATATCCAGAGCACTGTATGCCATTCTGCGTGCCACTGTCACAGAGGATCACAGGCAAACTGGAACCTGATAGAATATTGAAGGTCTGACACCATGACATAATTTAAACCATTAAAAGGACAGATACTATTTAGCTTAGAAAAGAAAAGGAAAAAAAGAAATCTAAAACTTTTCTTTAAAAAAAGTATCAGAAAGGGTCAGTTTTTGGATATTCCTGAGTCTTATTAGCAAGACCTCAAAAAAAGGAAAAATCCAAGGTTGTCAAACATTTGAGGTCGGAGTTGAGTAACCTCAGGCAAAATAGGTACATAACCAGAAGTCACAATTAACTGATGTCACAAATAAATGTGAGGGAGCAAGAAAGGGGGCCTTCAATTAAAAGTGGAAATATAACCTGGCCATCAGGGAGAAGGAAAAAGGGAAAAGACAGTCAATAGAGACATATACTTGGTGAATTCCTCAGGCAAGTCCCAGGGATCTGTATTATTTAAATGTCCCCAAATGGTTAGCAGACATTTTGTCCAATTCCTGAGACATTTGGTCCATAAGACGTGGTCTATGCCAAAAGGTCCTTGAAATTTGGCTCTATCCAAAACATCCACGAGCATAGTTGGTCCATGATAAATGGTTTTGGACAGGACCAAATGTCAAGGACCCTCTGGCATGGAAGAAATGTCTTATGAATGTTTTGAACAGGGCCAAATGTCCTGCAAGGACAAACAATTCTTAAGCAGCCAGAATGGGATCTGTTTACCACCTGGCATTTGGAAACCACTCTTCTGGAGAGCTCTATAATGTCACATATGTCCTTAAAAATCCTAAATCAGGGACTTCCCTGGTGGCACAGTGGTTAAGAATATGCCTGCCAATGCAGGGGACACTGGTTTCAGCCCTGGTCTGGGAAGATCCCACATACCACGAAGCAACTAAGCCCGTGTGCCACAACTACTGAGCCCATGTGCCACAACTACTGAAGCCCGCGCACCTAGAGCCCATGCTCTTCAACGAGAAGCCACCGCAATGAGAAGCCCACTCACTGCAACGAAGAGTAGCCCCCGCTCGCCGC
Source organism: Balaenoptera musculus (assembly GCF_009873245.2). NCBI lineage: Eukaryota > Metazoa > Chordata > Mammalia > Artiodactyla > Balaenopteridae > Balaenoptera > Balaenoptera musculus. The sequence continues at coordinate 111,788,764 of NC_045786.1, forward strand.
AACAAGAGAAAGCCCACGTGCAGCAACAAAGACCCAATGCAGCCAAAAATAAAAATAAATAAATAAATAAATTTTTTTAAATCCTAAATCATTCCCTGTGACCGCCAAAAATAAAATTCAAAGTTTTTAACTTGGCTTCAGAACTCTACCTAGTATGACCCGATTCTACTTTTAAAATTTTATCTCCCATTCCTTCCCATCACAGTCGTGCCCTCTGACCAAACTCATGTATCTATTACTCATCCAGCATACATCTCTATTTGCTCCCTGTGTGCATCTGTTTATTCCATTCCCTACCCCTGGAAGGTGTTCCTCTTTGCATCCACCCACCCATCACCAAACCTGCTATTCATCCAACCACCTTGAAGCAAAGGATCAAAAGCCAATTAATGAATTCTTTCTTGATTATTCCATGCAAAAGGTATTCTATCATCCACATCCCTCTCAACTCCTGATCATTTAGTTACTTCAACTTAGGTCTCAGTTCCTTTATCTGTAAAACTATCATAATAATATTACCCAATTCATAGGGTTTTTTGAAGACCGAATTTATAAATATAAAGCACATAGAACAGTGACAAGAATATATGAGCTCTATAATTTATGATTATTCTTATTAGTAGTGTGATTATTTTTACAGAAGGAAGTTAGTAGGACAAACCATAGTCTCTACTGCTACAGTTGGTCCTGAAGCTATAACTGATACCAGCCTATTTATGATTCTCTACCACCAATTCTAGATTCCTCTCCCTTTCGCTAGCTTCTGCTGGTCTAGGTTATTTGCCTGCTGGGTGACCTAGACCTTCATCCCTGAGAGGTCTGAGCCCATGGCTGATTTGCCCCGTCAGGCCTCTGCAGCTATAATTCCTTTTTCACATGAGAACACCAAGAGATAGGCCAATGGATCTCCTGAGTTCTAAACATACTCTTCCCTATCTGTATTATGGAGCAGCAACCCTACCTCCTCATGGTGATCAGGGTCAATTACCTTTGCCAGTATAACTCCTTTCTTAGCCTTAGCTAACTTAATGGCATGAGAAGTATAAAATGTTAAGGTATAAACATAGTTTAGATTTAGTGGGACTCTGACTGAGATCCCTGATGGAAGTAACCCCATCTGGGAACCAGAACCTCTAAAACTTCAGAAACTAAATTTGCAGGCACAAGAAGTACCTATTCACCACGCAAGTCACTTGACCCAGACTCATGCTCTACACAAAATCACATAATGGCCATTGACTCAAAAGAAATACTGCACCTTAAAGGACAGTGTTCCAACCTTGTAGATTATCATCTTCAAGAGGACACTTTAGCCACACCTTCAAGAAGTCATCCCAATACTTTTCAACCTATCAGCATACTATGTACTATGTGGTAAAATTAGTGACACCATGATCCTATGTTCATTATTTTACCTCCTTAACATAAAGTGAGTATACCTTGATCAGGGTGACATGTGAGATGCTTTTTTTGGTACATCAGATACCCTGTGAGCTCTCAGACAGTGGTAAATCAGGCAAAGACTGTCTGACATCTACTGGATGAGTCCTCCTGACAACCTGGATGAACAGTGTCTCTTCTGCAGCGGATGCTCTCTAAAATGCTTTAATACGCAATAAAAAAAGATGCTGACACTTTTTGCCCACTCTCAAAGTTGCACCCACAGGGCTCCTCTCAAGACCAGGGAGAAGAATTTTGGGCAGTGCACCTGGTCATCCATTGTATGTGAAAAGTAAAGTTGTCCAAGGTAAAGATATACATGGATTCCTAGACAGTGGAGAATGGTTTGGCTATCAGTCAGGGGCCTGGAAAAGTGAAGGTGTGCTGTTGACCTTTCCAGGTCAAAGCAAACCGCTTCTGGTGTTCTGTACAAATTGGTATGAAGGAAAATGTATTAGCTAGGTTTATAATTGCCTATCAAGTGTTGGGGGCTATGTTGATTTGCTCCGATAAAGATTCTACATCTGAGGCAGAAGATGCAGTCAGAGTCACTACCTGATTAAGATTACAATATTCTTAGTCAGTCTCTAAATCTATCCAAATGCTACATAAGTGAAACAGGTGATTTAAATGGGAATGTGCTAGGTATCACCAACCCCACATATTTTAAGTCTCTGATGGAGGCATAATATCTATAGTTCACCCATAGATGCATATTACTTCTAATTTACTACCTTGGTAGGGAGGCAAAGTTCCAGAAGCTTTTATTTAGCCCTGCCTATCATAAATGGTCCTTACCCCATGGGACACAGAGCCAGTGCAGGTATTCTGGCAGTTACCAACTGTGTATCTTCCAATATTGCATTCAAGAACTGGGAAAATAACCACAGGAAGGGTCCATGGATCAATGCAACCACTGTGAGTTAGTTAAGTTTCCACTTGTCACCTGGCCACCATAAGTCCCCACTTTGACTTACTGGGCCTTGCTAGCATTTTACTTCCCCAGAAATTAGCATCAATACAGAGCCAGTATCTAGTAATACCCAAGAGGTTTTTTCCTTACTGCACATTTATTCTAGTAAATAGGCACCAGTTCCCACTGGGGAAGACTTGAGAGAAGATTTACTGTATATACTTGTGGCAACATTACTAGGTCCTTCCCAAGGGGACCCAGCTGCCTTTCAGTCAAGGAACTCTGAGTCTGTGCACTGGCTTAGGTCTGGAAGATGGGTGAATGGCCATGACTCTCCACTGTGGCAATTCCAATCAGGTTGTTGGCCACCAGATCTGGAGTTTGTATTGTTGTTGTTTTCTGCTATATGAATGCAGCAATATTCTAGTAGAATGCCCAACCCCTTCATTCATAATTACGCCATGATCACTTGGCTCCTGTGGGAGAACCCTGTGGACCAAAACATTCTGATTACCAGTCACCCTCCTACCCTTAACAGTAAAGTTTACTGAATGAACTTGAGCTGGTTCACAGCAAGCAGCCTGCTGGATTACTGCAGCAGCTTATAGGGGAGTGAGTACCAATGGGCCTCTGCCTACTGTTAGGCACCACATCATCAGAGGAAAGAGAAAGAGAAAAAAAGCACGCCAAAACCAAAAAGAGAAGCCCCTTCCTCCCCTATGCTGTGCAGTATCCCTCCAGCACCCTCCATTGTTAAAGCCTAATATTGTACCAGATGGCAACAAAGAAATGATTACATAGTCCAGCTCCAAAATCACAAGGCAAAGGAAAAAAAAAAAATGAAAACAAAAGTGGATTTGGAGCTAAAAGATAATAAGCTGATAACTAGCACATATGCTCACTGCTCTGAGACTTTGATCCCTTCCTTGATACCATGCCAAGGCAGTTCTGGCCTTACTGCGTCTTTCATTATGTGCCATCACTCTTTCCAAGCTTCTGGGAGCCATCCAGCAGCATACTGAGCCTGGCTCCAAGTGCCCCTGCCAGAACATTAAATCCTGAATCACAGGTGAGTATATTCATTGTAACAAACTCTTGCCTTATCTAACTCTATAGTCTACACTACCAGGCCATCACTCTCAAAACCCACTCCCAGGCTAATATGCCAGTATTTAATAGCCAGTTCCTGCAGCTCAGCTCCCTTCTCCTTCAGCAGGGCCAGCACTTCATCAGTTGGGATACAATATGTGACCAAAATTACTAGTCTAATGGCCAGGAAGGGAGGTAAGGGCAGACTCTGAGGACAGCATGTACTGTCTTGCAGTGCATTTGTTCCTGTTGCAACCTCTGCATAGTCTTTAGATGAGGGATAGGTGCTGCTATCCTCCAGCAAGAGGAAATGGTCTATTTCTGCCATCCCAGGGGGTTCAGGGGAATCTGGTGATGCAAAGGTCTCTGGTGCACCCAACTGTCCCCATCTCAAGTCTCAGGGTCTTACGCCTTCCCTATCAGGATCTTAACTTTCACATGAAAGAAGCTGCCAATGTAGTATTCCCTGAAGTTCTGCTGTTCTTACACTCAGATCCTGAGCTTTATCTTAAGCATGGTCCACCCTCTGGTTGCTGCACTGGAGGCCTTCAGACTTTCACATCATACTTTATTTTGATAATGAGCTTGTCATTTTCTCTCGTCAATGCATCAGTAAGCAACCAAAATCAACCAACTCTTCCACTATCCTTTTAATTACTGTCTCCCTCAAATCTCTCAAATACTAGAGATAGTGCATAAACCAGAACATTCTCTTCAATCTATGTTCCTATCTCAGCCCACCACAGGTGAAAGTGTTAATATTTGCAAGGCTCTGATATGCCAAGCTACAGCACTTCACCTATTACAGTGATGATTCTTGTTGCCATCTTGCTGGTGAGTTATCCAACCTTAGAATCCCATCCTTAGAATCTGCTGCCTAGGACCAACTGTCTTAGGGAAGATTCAGGTAGAAGTGATTTATTAAGAAAAAGCCCCTGGAAAAACTGTTATGAGAACCGGGGGAGTAGGACAGGAAATGGGAGGAAACAAAGCAAGGCAATGTATTACCTATCTATTGCTGCATAACAAATTTTCCCAACACTTTTCTTTTTAAAGATTGCTTTAGCTATTCAGGGTCTTTTGTGTTTCCATACAAATTTCAGAATTACTTGTTTGGTATTTTGATAGGGATTGCATTGAATCTGAAGGTTGCTTTGGGTAGTATGGACATTTTTTATATACTGATTCTTCTAATCCATGAGGATAGTATATCTTTCCATTTGTTTGTGTCATCTTCAATTTCTTTTATCAGCGTCTTACAGTTTTTCAAGTACAGGCCTTTTACCTCCTTGCTTAGATTTATTCTTTCTGATGCAATTGCAAATGGGATTGTTTCCTTAATTTCCCGGATAGTTCATTTTTAGTGTATAGAAACACAACAGATTTCTGTATATTAATTTTGTATCCTCCAACTTTACTGAATTCTTTTATTAGTTCTAACATTTTTTTAGTGGCCTCTTAAGGATTTTCTATGTACAGTATCATGTCATCTGCAAACAATGACAGTTTTACTTCTTCCTTTCCAAATTTGGATTCTGTTTATTTCTTTTTCCTGTCTGACTGCTGTAGCTACGACTTCCAATACAATTTTGAGTAAAATTGGTGAGAGTGGGTATCCTTGTCTTGCTCCTGATCTTAGAGGAAATGCTTTCAGCTTTTCACCATTAAGTGTAATGTTGATTGTAGGCTTGTCATATGTGGCCTTTATTATGCTGAGGTATGTTCCCTCTATACCCACTTTGTTGAGAGTTTTTATCATAAATGGATGTTGAATTTTAACAAAAGCTTTTTCTGCATCTATTGAGATGATCATATGGTTTTTATTCTTCAATTAGTTAATGTGGTGTATCACACTGATTGATTTGCAGATATTGAAAAATTCTTGCATCCCTGGGATAAATTCCACTTGATCATGATGTATGATCCTTTTAATGTACTGTTGGATTTGGTTTACTAATATTTTGTTGAGGATTTTTACATCTATGTTCGTCAATAATATTGGCCTATAATTTTCTTTTTTGTGATATCTTTGGTTTTGGTGTCAGGGTGATGCTGGCCTCATGAAATGAGTTTGGAAGTGTTCCTTCCTGTTCAATTTTTTTTAATAGTTTGATAAGGATAGATGCTGGCTCTTCACTAAATGTTTGGTTGAATTTACCTCTGAAGCCATCTGGTCCTGGGCTTCTGTTTCTTGGGAGTTTTTTTATTACTGATTCAATTTCTTTACTGGTAAACAATCTGTTCATATTTTCTAGTTCTTCCTGATTCAGTCTTGGGAGATTGTACATTTCTAGGAATTTATCTATTTCTTCTAGGTCATTCATTTTATTGGCATATAATTGCTCATATTAATCTCTTATGATTCTCTGTATTTCTGTGGTATTAGTATAACTTCTCCTCTTTCATTTCTGATTTTATTTATTTGGGCCCTCTCTCTTTTTTTCTTGATGAGTCTGGCTAAAGACTTATCAAATTTGTTTATCTTTTCAAAGATCCGGCTCATAGTTTCCTTGATCTTTTCTATTGTTTTTAGTCTCTATTTCATTTATTTCTGCTCTGATATTTATTATTTCTTTCCTTCTACTAACTTGGGGTTTTGTTGGTTTTTCTTTTCTAGTTCCTTCAGGTGTAAGGTTAGATTGTTTATTTGAGATATTTCTTATTTCCTGAGGTATGTATCACTATAAACTTCCCTCTTAGAGCTGCTTTTGCTATTTCTCATAGATGTTGGATCATTGTGTTTCCATTTTCATTTGTCTCCAGGTATTTTTTTATTTCCTTTTTGATTTCTTCATTGACCAATTGGTTGTTTAGTAGCATACTGCTTAGTCTCCATGTGTTTGTGTTTTTTGCAGTTTTTTTCTCATAGTTGATTTCTAGTCTCTTGCTACTGTGATCAGAAAAGATGCTTGATATGATTTCAGTCTTCTTAAATTCACTGAGACTTGTTTTGTGGCCGAGCATGCAATATACCCTGGAGAATGTTCCATTTGTACTTGAGAAGAATACGTACTCTGCTGCTTTTGGTTGGAATGTTTTATATATATATATATATTCCATCTGGCCTGATTTGTCATTTGAGGTCAGTGTTTCCTTATTGATTTTCTGTCTGGATGATCTGTCCACTGATGTAAGAGGAGTGTTAAAGTCCCCTACTATTATTGTGTTACTGTCAGTTTCTCCCTTTATGTTTGTTAATATCTGCTTTATGTATTTAGGTTTTTTGTTTTAAAGTCAATTTTGTCTAATATAAGTATTGCTATGCCAACTTTCTTTTTGTTTCCATCTGCATGAAATATCTTCTTCCATCCCCTCACTTTCAATCTGTATGTCTTTAGATCTGAAGTGAGTCTCTTGTAGGCAGCATATATATCAGTTTTGCTTTTTATCCATTCAACCATTCTATGCCTTTTAATTGAAGCATTTAGTCCATTTACATTTAAAGTAATTATTGCCATTTTGTTAATTGTTTTCTGGTTGTTTTTGTAGTTCTCTTTTGTTCCTTTCTTCTTCTTTTGCTCTCTTCCCTTGTGATTTGATGACTACCTTTAGTGTTATGTTTGGATTCCTTTCTCCTTTTTGTGTGTGTATCTATTATAGGTTTTTGGTTTCTGGTTACCATGAGATTCATATATAACAATAATATATATTTTAAGTTGATGATCACTTACGCTCAAACACATTTTAACAACCCTGCATTTTTACTCCCCCCAAAACATTTAATGTTTTGACATCATATTTTACCTCTTTTTGTTTTATGTATTGTGGGTATAGATGATTTTACTACTTCTGTCTTTTAATCTTCCTACTAGCTATGTAAGTGTTTCATCTACTACTTTTATAGTATGTTTGCCTTAACCAATGAGACTTTTCCTTTCATAATGTTCATATTTCTAGTTGTGGTCTTTTTTTTCTGCTTAAAGAAGTCCCTTTAACATTTCTTGTAAGACCAGTTTAGTGGTGCTAAACTCTTTTAGTTTTTGCCTGTCTATAAAACTCTATCTCTCCTTCAAATCTGAATGAAAATCTTGCCAGCTAGAATATTATTGGTGGTAGGTTCTTTTCCTTTCATCATTTTGATGCAGTTGACCCTTGAACAACACAGGGGTTAGATGAGTCAACCCTCCTGCACAGTTGAAAATGCACATATAACTCTACAGTTGGCCCTCCATATCCATGGTTCTACATCCCTGAATTCAACCAACCATGGATCATGTAATACTGTAGTCTTTATTGAAAAACACTTGCTTATAAGTGAACCTGCACAGTTCAAACCCATGTTGTTCAAGGGTCTACTGTGTATTGTACCACTCCCTTCAGGTCTGAAAAATTTCTGCTTTATGTAACTAGCTGCTTTTCTCTTGCTGCTCTTTAAGATTTTCTCTTTATATTCAATTTTTGCCATTTTAATTACAACGTATCTTGGTTTGGGCCTCTTTGGGTTCATCTTGTTTAGGACTCTCTGATTCCTGGACCTGGAATGTCTGTTTCCTTTCCCAGGACAGGGAAGTTTTCAGTTATTATTTCTTCAAGTAAGTTTTCTGCCCTTTTTTCTCTCTCTTCTTCTGGGACCCCTATAATGCAAATGTTAGTACACTTGATGTTTTCCCAGAGCATTCTTAAACTATCCTTTTGTTGTTGTTGTTGTTCAGCTTCACTGGTCTTTACTACTTGTCTTCCAGTTTGTTGACTATTCCTCTATATCATCTAATCTACTACTGATTCCTTCTAGGGTATTTTTAACTTCAGTTATTGTATTCTTCAGCTCTGTTTGGTTCTTCTTTATATTTTCTAACTCTCTGTTAAACCCTTCACCATGTGCATCCACTCTTCTCCCAAGTTCCTTGAGTATCTTCATGATTATTACCTTGAACTCTTTATCAGGCAGTTGCTTATCTTCACTTCACTTACTTCTTATTCTGATGTTTCGTCTTATTCCTTCACATGGAACACATTCTTCTGCCTCCTCGTCTTGCCTAATCCTCTGTGTTTATTTCTATGTATTAGGTAGGTTGGTCACATTTCCCAACATTTGAGAAGTGGCCTTATGTAGGAGATGTCCTATAGGCCCCAGCATCACACTCCCCTCCAGTCACCAGAGCTGTATGCTCTAGGGGTACCCACTATGTGGGCTGTGTGGGTCTTTCTCCTGTGGCAGGACCAACTACTGTGGACGTGCTGGTAGGCAGGGCGGGCCCCCGGCCCAGTTGGCTGCCATGCCATGCCTTGTCTGGTGGCTGCCAGCCCACTGGTCAGTGAGGCCAGCTCCCAGCATAGCTGGCTACACAGCCTGGGGGTACCTGGGGCTGGTGCTGGTCTGCTGGTAGGCTGAACCAGGTCCCGGTGTGTGGCTGCAGGGCCCTGAAGTGGCGAGTTACCAAGGCTGGTGCTGGCTTCCTGATATACAGGGTTGGGTTCCAGCACAGCTGGCTGCAACTCAAGGGAGTCCTGGGGCTGGTGCCGGTTCCCAGGGTGGCTGACCATGGGGCCCGGGGTTAGTTAAAAAATCTTTGATTTCAAGTAATGAGAACCCACTTTGGGGGCTGTTGAAAGGCTGCTGAACAACCTCTCACAGGACCTGGGACAGGCTCTTGGCTCAACATGCCTAATCCTGGAAACTGAGAACACGAGACACGCAGGAAACCTAGGGGCCACTCTTGCTCTCTCTGTTGCTGTCTGAGGTCAAGAGTCTTTCTTTTTCTTTCTAAATCCCTATCTTACTTTCCTCTCTGAGAACAGATTTTCTTTACCCACTCATCCACATGCACCTGACTTACCATTTCTGCTCTTCAATTCACCTTTCATGTGGAGAAAAGGGAACCTTCCTACTTGTTGGTAGGAATGTAAATTGGTACAGTCACTATGGAGAACAGTATGGAGGTTCCTTAAAAACTAAAAATAGAACTACCATATGATCCAGCAATCCCAGTCCTGGGCATATATCTGGAGAAAACCATAATTCAAAAAGATACATGCACCCCCAATGTTCATCGCAGCACTATTTATAATAGCCAAGACATGGAAGCAACCTAAATGTCCATCAACAGATGAATGGATAAAGAAGATGTGGTATATATATACAATGGAATATTACTCAGCCATAAAAAAGAATGAAATACTGCCATTTGCAGCAACATTGGACCTAGAGATTAACATATTAAGTTAAGTAAGTCAGACAGAGAAAGACAAATATCATATGATATCACTCATATTTGGAATCTAGTTTTTAAAAATGATACAAATGAACTTATTTATAAAACAGAAACAGACTTACAGACTTCGAAAACAAACTTATGGTTACCAAAGGTGGGGGGCTAAATCAGGAGCTCGGGATTAACATACACATACTACTATATATAAATAGATAACCAACAAGGACCTACTGTATAGCACAGGGAACTGTACTCAATATTCTGTAATGACCTATATGAGAAAAGAATATGAAAAAGAATGAATATATGTATATGTATAACTGAATCACTGTGCTGTACACCTGAAACTAATACAACATTGTAAATCAACTATACTTAAATAAAATTTTTTTTAAAGTCACCTTTCAGCCCTTCAGTGATTTTCTAGACCAGCTTTCTACAAATAGTTGGCTCAGTTTTTCCAAATTCCTGTAGTTACATAGAAGGAAATATTTCAAACTATTAATTTTAGTTATCTATAAGTGGTAGAATAGAGAATAGTTTTCTTTTTTACACTAGTCTGTTTTTTCAAATTTTTCTACAATAAACATGTATTACATTTATAATCAGCAAGGGAAAAAAATTGCTGGACTGGATTTTCTTTACCTCATCCCAATGTTCCATCACCAACACCTTCTTTCTTTATATCTCTACCTCACCCCTTCCTGCTAAATAATCTTTGGAAAGAGAAAGTATTGTTAGCACAACACACCTAAGCTAAGCAATGAGGGCCAGTCATTATCAGCAATGGAGAGTTTTTTTATCTTATATATTATTTGCTTTGAGGAATTTGAAGGACCTGAAAAGTCAAGTGCCATTTCTCCAGGATAAAGCTGGGACCCTGGAGGGAGGACTACCAATTTTGTGGGGCAGGAGAGGAAGGAAGGAGACCCACCCAAGGTGGACACTCTATATGGACTGTTGGGCAAATCTCTGGAGAAAGTAAAAAAATTGTTTGGCACCCTCCTGTGGACTTGGTGTGCAATAATGAATATGTAATAGTATGAGCTAGTCCTCCTCATATTGATCTGTCAGATATTACAGGTGTAAATAAGGAATAGCAAACAAACAAAACAAAATCACAGTCTGAGCAATCATATGATAAGTAACAAATGAGAGTTTCAAAAAAAAAAAAAGTGTCAAGAAAGACATCTGATTCTCTCTTCTCCTATGGTCATTGTCTTCCCTCTTGTCTAGCTCTTACGTAAGTATTTTAGAAGCCAAGAAAAAAATGCTAGTATATATATATATGTATATATATTTGTGTGTATATATAACATACATATAATAATGGGACACTTTTGAAATCACTGCTATCCTGTTAAGTCATATCTAGTCCTAGCTTGCACCTGTAGGCTGCAATGAATATCATCCTAGGCTACACGTGTCAGGTTTCAAATAAGCATCACAATAAAGGAGAGAACAAAACAGTTCACAATTGCTTACTTCTTAGTTTTTACTAAAAATTAAGGTTTCTAAGGTTTAAAATTCTAATTAATATATGTACTTAAAACTACTAAAATTAATAAAGAAAACAATTTCATATACAAGAAATTTTTTTAAAAGGTCTAAGAAATGGAAGACCCATTTTGTTAAGAAAAAGAAAATGATTTTGTCCTACAGCTGGTTATTTCTAAATGGGAAAGAAAAAAGGAGACAAATAAAATGGGCGTAGAAAGTTGTAAAACGTTTGTGGAAAAAGGGATCTTTAGAAAGGAATTTTATGTGTGGTCAGGACTGGCTGAAATTGGATTAAATTTAATTAAGTAAACGAGTTTTAACTTCTCTGGAAAAAAAATAAATAAATAAAAATAAAGGAGAGGGCTTCCCTGGTGGCGCAGTGGTTGAGAATCTGCCTGCCAATGCAGGGGACATGGGTTCGAGCCCTGGTCTGGGAAGATCCCACATGCCATGGAGCAACTAGGCCCGTGAGCCACAACCACTGAGCCTGCGCGTCTAGAGCCTGTGCTCCGCAACAAGAGAGGCCGCGATAGTGAGAGGCCCGCGCACCGCGATGAAGAGTGGTCCCCGCTTGCCGCAACTGGAGAAAGCCCTCGCACAGAAACGAAGACCCAACACGGCCAAAAATAAATAAATAAAATAAAGAATTTTTAAAATAATAATAAAAATAAATAAATAAATAAAGGAGAGAACATTCCTCCGTCTTCTAATAGGACTACAAATAATCCTATCTGGACATGTCGGACCTTGCCCAATTTATTTTTAATATTAATAAAGAAAATTTTGACAATACTCTTCATTCTGATATGACATAGTCTTGGTTCCAAAAATTCTTCCTGTGACTAACTTATCTCTCTCCTGTGGTCATGAAGCCCATTTCTCCTTGTTCTATTCTTTTTGTGGTGGAGAATAACAGCTGTTTACCATCTTCCCCAGAAGCCCTTCATTGTTAGAGCCCACCATGACATTGCCTATCCATTCTTTAAACACCAAGTAATCCATGTTTTTTTGACCTCTCCTCATTCATTTCATTTTCCCATTCCAATCAAATTTATGGTTTCACTTTTAATCTACTCCAAGTTCTCTCCCTCTCCTAAACCATGGAACCAAATCAAATATGTGAACTTCTGGGTGATTTCTAAGCATTACACATTCCCTATTATAAATGAAAGAAACACAGAATTGTAAAGAGAATTCTTTGATGTCCTGGAATATATATGGCTATGCTGAAGCAAACAGTAAGAATTGTCTCTTTTTAGCGCTGGACAAGTCAAAATAACAGGTTATGCCATTTGTGAAAGCTATCGATACTTGGTAAAATGGCGCCATCTAGTGCCCACATCTGCAAGAGAAGGATAGGAAGAAAACTGTAAATCAATTACAGTGCAAAACGACAACTCCAGAAACTAGCAGGGCCAAGGCAATTTAATAACAATAGGTCCATTGACTCTGGGGACCATAATTCTTAGTCTATTGACTGGGTCACTGGCGCAGCTTAACAACTAATATAGCCTTTTTCCAGAGAGAAACACACCGTTCTGAATGTGCTAGGTCCCACTGGAGGTTTACAAAGAGGAGTGACGAGAAGAAAACCAGCACCTACTTCATGCCTGGCACTGCTGTAAGCGTTTGCATTCCTTTTTATTTTTTTTATTTTTTCATGTAATCATAACATCCATCTTACGAGGCAAGTATTATCCCCATTTTACAGATGAGAAATGGAGGCCCAGAGAGGCCAAAATCTTACCCTTTGGTTACACATCAGAGCAAGGCCCGACTCAAACCCACATTCTTTCCCTTGCACTGCCCCGAGAGAGGATGTATAGGAAAGCTTCTCAGCTCCCTTTCCTATCCATCACTCTCCACAGGGAAGACCAGGGAGACGCTGCTGGTCCAGTGCCACCACCAGGGGGTCTTCCCTGTGATGTACAACTCTCCTAAAAGGCACCAAAGGGGCAATCTGAAAACATGGGACACAAGAGGACAAACACTGGGCTAGAATAAGGACCGGGTAGCAAGAGCATTTCCTGTAGCCCCGTTTGAACATTATTTTTTTGTCTTGCCATTATTTTTGTCTGCCTTTAAATCAGAAGCTCCTAGCTGCCAGGGGCTATACTCTTGATACGTCGTAGTGTTGCTAAATAAATATTGACCCGTTGACTAATTTAAAGCACAATGAAAGTTCCTTGTTCATCTCTTTTGTGACGACAAAGCTCCTGTCATTGACGCAGACAATCCAAAGAGGGAAGCCTGCATTTTTGGGAAAGAACAGAGGAATTCAACTGCTAGAACAAGGAAAAGCTGCCAGGGATTAAGTCCCTGTCAGACACAGCCGGACGAGCATGACTGACTAACAGAGTCGCTCCCCAGGCTAAAGAACCAGCACACGTACCAAAGGCAGAGAATAGACAGAAGGGGTCAAAGGTACCTGTTTTTCTGAAAGTTGGGCATTGTGTGAAGAAGTAGAGTATCTTTAGGATATGACATTTTCATTCATGTATGATATTACATTTCTAATTCAGCCATTAGGTCTCTTAGGTAAATGAATCAATGAGGCAATTAGAGAAAGTGTACAGGGGCTTCCCTGGTGGCGCAGTGGTTAAGAATCCACCTGCCAATGCAGGAGACATGGGTTTGAGCCCTGCTCCGGGATGACTCCACATGCCGCGGAGCAACTAAGCCCGTGCGCTACAACTACTGAGCCTGCACTCTAGAGCCCGTGAGCCACAACTACTGAGCCCACGTGCCACAACTACTGAAGCCCGCGCACCTAGAGCCTGTGCTCCGCAACGAGAAGCCACCGCAATGAAAAGCACGCGCACCGCAGCAAAGAGTAGCCCCCGCTCGCCGCAACTAGAGAGAGCCCATGCACAGCAACGAGGACCCAACACAGCCAAAAATAAAAACAAATAAATAAATTTTAAAAAAACAAAATAGCAATTATATTATCACAAAAAAGAGCAATGAGGAGCTCCTGATATTACAAGGATAAAAATATGTAAGAAACAGAATTAAGGGAATTCCCTGGCAGTCCAGTGGTTGGGACTCTGTGTTTCCACTGCAGGAGCCATGGGTTCGATCCCTGGTCAGGGAACTAAGATCCCGCAGGGCGTGTGACACAGCCAAAAAAAAAAAAATTAAAAAGAATGGAAAATGCAGTGAGTTCCTTAAATTTTATGGGTAGTTTTTGTTGCTGTTTCCTAAAAGAAGTATCACTTGAAGTATAATTGCCTCCAGGCAAGTTTTCTTGAGAATTCTATTCTAACTAGAAAGATGAAACCAAAAAAAATTGAAAGCAATTTTATATTTCTTCTAACACATGTCCACACACACACACCCTCAATTTTGATGATCTGTAGGCAACTGTAAAATATTCTCAAAGAAAACCTTAGCCTGTTACATATTCCAGCCTAAGTTAAAAAAGTAAACTAGTATTCCGGAAGGGAGTTGACTGAGAATCTGAAGGCTTCCCAATGAGTCAGTAACATCTTCCAATAGAATCCAAGCCGCTTCGCTTCTAGGTTTGTCCTAGAATCTCTATACAGCAAACACTCATTAGAAAACTGTGGGCCTTCCTCTCATGTTGCAGTGGGGCTGGGGGATAGACAAGTCTAGAACCTGGAGCCATGCCTTTCAAGTGTGAAGGTAAACTCATGGCTCCCATCAGTAGCACAGAAGGTTTGAGAGGTTCCAGAGAAGTCATCATCTGTGCTTATCTACCCATTCTCTCTTGGGCCGGGAGGGGGTTTCTGTAAAAAAAAAAAAACACACACAAATTCGCCAAATCCGCACCTACGCTGTGGGGTGCGTTCTATTGCCTGGGAATACAGCTTTGCCAACCAGCCCAAAGTAGGGTGCAAATGGCTGATGGGGAAGGACAAAGGGAATACTACCGCGTGCAAAGAAACTGAGGTATGAGAACAGGTTTTTTCAGGCAAAAGCAAATGGTTCAAAAGAATTGGCACAAAGGGTGTGATCGTGGGGAGAGATGACACTGAAAACGTAGGCAAGGGACAGATTATGAAAAGTCTTGCATGAGTGCTAAGGAAGTATATACTTTATACTTCAGATGGGTGTTTCTCAGATATAAGTAGTGTAAAAGGAAAAAAATTCTCACAGATCCTGTCTTGGTTTCAATTCTCTTTAAATATCATGGCAGAGACTGTTTATAATTCCCTTATATTCATTCTCCCCATCTTCCTTTTAGTTGATAGAATTCCTCAGATTTTACCTCGATCCTACATTTTCCAGCCTCCCTTGCAACTGAGTATGGTCACATGACCACGTTCTGGCCAGTGAGAAGTAAGTGGAGAGGAAGGTCTACAACTTCTGTGTCCTGTTCTCATAAGGAAGCTGCTTGCCCTTTACTTCCTCTCGACTCCTTCCCACAGGCTGGAGATCCAAAGAAGTGGTGACAAACCAGCTCCAACCACGCGAATGAAGGCCATACTCCTGGACCTCGCTGCTCACACGTGGTCTGTGCGACCAGCAGCAGCAAACTCACCTGGGAGTTTGTGGAAGTGCAGGATCTCAGCCCGCATCACACCTACTGAAGTTGATTCTGCAGTTAAGTAAGATCTCCAGGGAATTCCCTGGCGGTCCAGTGGTTAGGACTCCGTGCTTTCACTGCCGAGGGCCAGGGTTCAATCCCTGGTTGGGGAACTAAGATCCCTCAAGCCGAGCGGCATAGCCAAAAAAAAAAAAAGTTTATCTCCAGGTGATTCATATTCACAGTAAATTTTGAGAAGCACCAATCTAGGAGAAGGCAGGGGAGTGAACTAGTAGGAACCTGGGTCTCCAGATAATGCTATACTACTGGACCACTTACTAGCTCAGATGTTTATGAGAGAGTGGATCTTCTACATTTGTTTAAGCCACCTTTTTAACCTCTGTTTGATCCAATACTCAAACTATAGTAAATACATACAAATGTAAAACACAGTATGAATACCCATCCTTATAGATTCTTTTTTCATTTATTTATTTATTTGGTTGCGCTGGGTCTTAGTTGCGGCAGGCGGGCTTCTTAGTTGTGGCATGTGAACTCTTAATTGCGGCATGCATGTGAGATCCCTGACCACATGGGATCCCGGACCCCCTGCAATGGGAGCGCAGAGTCCTATCCACTGTGCCACCAGGGAAGTCCCATCCTTACAGATTTTTTTGTTTTAATATAAGTGTACTTGTGTATTCCTTTTGCAACCGCACACCTCGGATGGGACTCGAACCCAACTGCACTTCGGATGAAACTCGAACCCACAATCTTCCAACTGAAACAACACAACTCGTCTCAGGACTTAATGAAGCTCAGGTTCTTTATTTCTCAGAGCAGAAGGAATTCAGCAAGAGGCAAAGTGATAGGTCAGAAGTAGATTTATCAATATCCTTTGTAAAGAGGTTGCAGGAAAATGGGAGAGGATGGTCACGTCCCAGGTCTCTGGCGAGTTCCTGGGATGGGCCACCCAGTGAGGGTCCTTGGCTTCACACAGGAAAGAATTCAAGAGCGAGCCATTGTAAAGTGAAGCAGAGTTACACGTTCCATAGGCAGAGCGCAGCCCGTCTCAGAAGGCGAGAGTGGCCCAAAACATGGAGTGGTTAGTTTTTATGGACTGGGTAATTTCATAGGCTAATGAGTGGGAGGATTACTTCAATTATTTGGTGGGAAGGGGCAGGGATTTCCAGGAATTTGCGGCACTGCCCACTCTTTGGCCTTTTATGGTCGGCCTTGGAACTGTTATGGTGCCTGTGGGTGTGTCATTTAGCATATGCTAATGTATTATAAGGAGCATATAATGAGGCTCAAGGTCTACTGGAAGTCGAATCTTCCACCGTCTTGGGCTTAATTGATTCTAACCAGTTTTTGTCATATCCTCAACAGCTATGTCATTCTTTTAAAGGTTGTGCCCTGACCCCTTCCCTCCGTGTCTCACTTTGACTTTATTCAGTACCGGCACCACTACTAAATCACATATACTATAGTGGTTTTATTGAGTAGTTGAGCTGATTATATGCTGGTCCAGAGCCACAAAACTTTTTTAAAAAATTATAAATGAAATAAAAACTATAAAACCAATAAAAATCCAAATGAACAATTGTTTTAATATAACGAAATGAATGAAGTTTTCCTGCTGGAACAAAAATCACTCTTCACAATATGGCAATGGTACTGATGCTTTCAGACAAATGCTTCTGAGTTTGGCAGATCTGTACTACCATGTGTTTTGTGACAACTCAATTCTCTTACCACTTTTCTCTATTTGAAGTACTGTCAACAATCAATAGCACCAAATGCCATGTCATTTGACTTCACTTGGCCTAAGTGCATTGCTTATATATTAAGTTACCTCTGTTCTTTTCGCATTTACCCAGGACAATTCAAGAAGCACTACTTAACACCAGTAATTTTATAAATACAATTGCAAACACAATTTATAACATAAGATTGTCACTCAAACCTAGAGAAATAAAACTTATATTTACACGCAAAAAAAAACTGTACCCAAATGTCCACAGCAGCTCTAATTGTAATAGCCCAAAACTGGAAATGACCCAAATATCTTTCAACAGGCAAATGGATAAACAAACTGCAGTACGGAATATCACGCAATGGAATACTCCTCAGCAGTAAAAAGAAACATATTGATACATATAACAACTTGAGTGGATCACAAATGCATTATGCTAAGTGAAAAAAATCTCCAAAGTTTATATACTGTATGATTCCATTTATATAACATCCTTGAAATGACAAGTTATAAAGAACAGATCAGTAGTTGTAAGGGGTTAGGTTAGGAGGAGAGTATGACTGACTATAAAGGGGTAATGTCAGAGTTTCTTTCTGGCAGTGGAATAATTTTGTATCCTGGATGTAATCTACACATGTGATAATATTTCGTAGAATTATATACCCGAAGGAAAAGAGTGCACATAAAAACTGGTGAAATCTGAATAAAGTCTGTAATTGAGTTAATACCAATGTCAATTTCCTGGTTTGATAATGTACTGTGATTTATGTAAGATGTTATCATTAGGGGAAGTGGAATATAGAGTATATGGAAACTCACTGTACTGTTTTTGTCACCTCTCCTAAGCCTAAAAGTATTTCAAAATCAATTTTTTTTATTGTAACCTAATAACAAAGGCCCAGACAGAACATCTTTGAGCTTTTGCATTTTAGCATGACTCAGGCGTGACAGGTATCAAAGGAATACCCAGAGACAGAAGAATTTAGAAAAGGAAAGAGGGACTTCTCTGGTGGCACAGTGGTTAAAAATCCGCCTGCCAATGCACTGGACACGGGTTCGAGCCCTGGTCCAGGAAGATCCCACATACCGTGGAGCAACTACGCCCGTGAGCCACAACTACTGAGCCTGCGCTCTAGAGCCCGTGAGCCACAACTACTGAGCCCGCAAGCCTAGAGCCTGTGCTCCGCAACAAGAGAAGCCACCTCAATGAGAAGCCCACGCACCGCAACAAAGAGTAGCCTCTGCTCGACACAGCTGGAGAAAGCCCACGTGCAGCAACGAAGACCCAACACAGCTAAAAGTGAATAAATAAATCAATGAATCTATAAAAAAAAAAAAAAGAAAGAAAGAAAAGGAAAGAAAAGAAAAATTCACCTCCAAAGAGAGCAAGGGAATCAGACTTCAGAAGGACTGGTTCATCAAATAAAAAACATAACAAGGACTTAAAGGAAAAAATACACAATATTACCGAGGTTACAAAGCTCACGTCAGTCCCTTCATGATGAGAAAGCAGCAACTTGCTCACATGACTGCTATACTCATAATGCTCCTGACTATCTCCAGCCAACAACACAGCAAAAATTGGAGATAAAACTATTTTTGTTTGGGAGCCCAGGTTTATGGGAAATATTCAATGTTTTATAATTTGGGGGATCAGACCAGTCAGGGTACTCTGTCACTTCCGATTTATCTCAGGGCGCAAAGTTTGCTGTTCATGTTTTTGTTTTTTACTGTGGTAGGTGAAGAGTTTAGACATATTGGAGGCAGAGCAGGTTTTGCTTTTATGCAGACACCTGTGATCTACCAAAAGCACCTGCACTTTAACTCCTGGCATCTCAGTGACCAGGACGGACTGCTTTTCCCCACCACCTGCTGTGACCACACTGGGCTGAGGCTGTGTCTGCTGTTTCCCACAGAATATCAGCACTTGAAAGATGTGAGATATATATATATACATAGTACATATATATAATATATATATAATGGAATATTACGCAGCCACAAAAAAGAATGAAATAATGCCATTTGCAGCAACATGGATGGACCTGGAGATTATCATACTAAGTGAAGTTAAGTCAGACAGAGAAAGACAAATGTCATATGATGTCACTTATATGTGGAATCTAAAAAAAATGATACAAATGAACTTATTTACAAAACAGAAACAGACTCACAGACATAGAAAACAAACTTATGGTTACCAAAAGAGAAAGGTGGGGAGGGATAAATTGGGAATTTGGGATTAACAGACACACATAACTATATATAAAATAAACAACAAGGACCTACCGAATAGCACAGAGAACTACATTGAATATCTTGTAATAACCTATAACAAAAAAGAATACATAGGTAGGTAGGTAGGTAGATAGATAGATATATTCAGTGTATAACTGAATCACTTTGCTGTACACTTGAAACACTGTAAGTCAACTTCTTCAATAAACTTTTTAAAAATTTAAAAATAAAAAAGTAAAAAAAATATATTAGCACTTGAGAAATCATGAAGAATGCAGTCAGCAAACTACAGGACTTGGTGACTCTTCCAGGTAAAGTCTAAAACAAGTTATTTAATGAATAAATTGTGAGAACTTAGAAAGCAGCTAACATCCATATGGTTATGTGATAGGCACTGTACCAAGTGCTTTCCATATGTCATCTCATCTCATCCTCACCACATGCAGTAGGCATTGCTCTCACTCAGTAATGGAGCTGGGACTTGAACGCAGGGAGCTCTAATTCCAGAGTCCACATTCTTAACCAGAATACTATGCCCCCTTATACAAAAGGATGCAGTAATTGCTGGGAACCAGCTTGGATTTACTAAGAACAAGCCATGCTTAATTTTAAATGGAACTCTAAAGTTCCAAGTTCCTCTTTAAATGGAACTTCTAAACTAACAGACCTGAGAAATAGGATAGACCTGATTTCAGCAAAAATTAACAAGATTTTTATTACTGAGAATAACTCGTTTGAGATGGGATCTTTTTTTTTTTTTTAATTTGGTTACGCTGGGTCTTAGTTGCGGCTCAAGGGCTCCTTAGTCGCAGCTCGAGGGCTCCTTTGTTGTGGCATGCAAACTCTTAGTTGTGGCATGCGTGTGGGATCTAGTTCCCTGACCAGGGATCGAACCCGAGCCCTCTGCATTGGAAGTGCAAAGTCTTAACCACTGGACCACCTGGGAAGTTCCTTGAGATGGGATCTTGAAGTGAGGCCACAAGAGACGGGGACAATCACATGTCGGGATGCGATAGCAGAAACTGAAGCTTTATGTGAAGGGTGGCAGTGCATGGATTTTTTTTTTTTTAGATGAAGGGTTTCTATGTATCTTGTGAATTTTTTCCTACACGTGAACCTAACCAATGAAACCCTCCTTCACACCCAGTCCCCAGTTTGTTACACCCCAACTAATCCTGTCCTCTTACAGATGGCCTGGAGTGCCTTGTGAGACTATTCCACCAGGGGGCAGCAGAGAGCAGCAGGCTGCTCCAGACTTAGAGGCTGTCCCCTGGGGCAAGCTCAGCCCTCGGTCAAGGGCACCCAGGCTGGGCTCAGAATCTCAGACTGTGCAAACACAGAGCTTCCAAAACTGCCCCTTCTTAGCCTCACCTGCATACTGCCTAGGCAAATGGCTGGAGAGAGGAGGAAACAGGAAAAAGAAATTTAATACTAGCAGATCTGGGGGGGTCGAGGGGAGAGGCGAGGGCGTCATCTGCTTTAACACAACTTGTTTTTCAGGTCCTGAAAAGCTGCACCCTTTTCAACTTTGCTTCACGTCCACGACTAACGGGGTTTTAAATGTAGATTTCACACAGATAGATGTATCGTAAGAGATTTGCCTCAGAAGTCTCCTCTTGTCTCTCAGACCTGAAAGCTCAGAGAGAAGCAAGTAGGCTATGGAGCCTGAAAGTGGGGTTTCCTTCCTGCCCTCCCAAACTCTAAGGGCCACTGAAAGATTTTTTATAAGTACAGATTCCTGGGACCCACCCCCTCCCCGAAGCACCACAATTTTGAGAATCCTGAGATTTAATAACTGTTGACACCTGAGCATCGGACGATGGTGTGTGAGTTGAAAGACCCAAGGATTCCAGGTCACTATTACATCGGCGAACAATACAAGGCCCAGAATGAGGGCTCTGACCTACTAGGAGCCCAAGTTTGAATACAATGGATGATCCCACTTTTACAAGAAAACTTCCTAGGACCAGGGAGCAAGGTCTCCCTTCAAACTCTACTATATGGGTACAGACTTCAGTTTGCCAAGACCACAATTTGTCATTGTAACAGGTACCTGGGAAACTTTACTTATATTGGGGTTTAAAAATGGCTGGGGAGTGACCTGCATATAACCTAGCTAACTGCAGTTTTCCTCTTTTTTGTAGATCAGCCTCATGCAACCCTCATGTGGGATCTAGCAAGCGTAACTCCAGAGGCCCTCCCAGTGAAAAGGCACTAACCACCCCCTCACATTCCTCTTCCCCTCCCCCTTCCAACCAAAATTCCCTTAGTCCAACCCAAAACAGTCACCTTTGATTAAAAGGTAGTTCTCTAAGGAAAGGTGATGGCCCACAGTTAAAACTACTGCCTCTGGCAATTCAAAGTCTCTAGAAGTTAAAATTAACACCACAAGAGCAATTAACCCAGTTCAGGTGACCCACGGGAATTTGGCTCTTTTTCAGTTATCTGAGGTAACTCAGTCCCTGTATAGGGAAAAAAAAAAAAAAATCCATGAACTAAAATCCATAATCTCCAACATTCCCAATTTTCTGATATTAATTAAGACTCTCTATCAGTCCATATCTTGATTAGAAGGAAAGTAAGTATGAAGGCCAAACTAAAGAAGTCTTTCTGCCTCAATCTTTCCATGGATTTAATTGTAGACAATGCCCAGAAGTCCTTGGATGTGTCTATTCCAATGTCTTAGAGAGACTAGGATACTAAGAAGTCCTCCTCTGCCAATCTGACCAACAGTCCAGAAGGATTCTTCTGGCGCATTTTCCCAACAACCTCCCCTCATCATGGACACCAAGGGGAAGTTGTACAACATTATTCAAATCTAGTCTTTAAGACAAAAGTGACTGTAGTCCTCTGGGCTCGCATCAACAGACACAGCCCAAAGCCCCCAACACTAAAAGTGTGAGGGCCTCCAGGGCCATCACATATGGGAACTCATGACTCCTCCCAGCTCAAGGCTCCACAGAGTTTCTGATGCATGGAAAGCACTTGGGGTGGGGGTAGGGGGGAGCCTCTAGAGCCTTTTGTGGCCTTCAGGCATGTAAGAGCTGTGCTGGGGAGGCCTGAGACTCTTCAAAACAAACCATTTAAGACCCTGAAGTCCCCTCACTAAGAATCTTTTCTGGTATAATTCTTGCCAACTAAAGTTCCCACTCATCCTGTCTCTTTGTCCAGTTAGTTCCCAAATGAATCATTTATATCGGCCCATCTGGGGGGAATATCCTGATGACACTCTCATTGAACGGCCACTGGGTGCCCTCAGGTATTTTCTTGGTTCTCGCTGCAATCCTGCAGGCTGAGCCTTGGCCGTACAGTCTTCCCGTAACAGGAACCAAGACATCCTCGGCGTCCAGCTGACTACTTGGTGAGCATTCCCTTCCCGGCCTCAGATGGACCAGAGTAGGAAGCCCATAAATCTTGCCATTAAGTATCAGCCTACTACACTTCATCCCAGCTCAGATTAATTAGGTCTGCCTAATGGGTGACACTAACAAATCAGGAAGCGGAGAATCACAAAACTTTTTAGACCCAAAAGGAATTAGTTGCATTTTTTTTTCCTGACCCTGCGAGTATTTTGGAATCTGCTCTTCAATGCTTTAGAAATCCTGGAATGTGGCAGAATGAGGACATAAAGGCAAGGGTCCTGATCACCAACCCAGGCTCCCATATCACCTATAGATTACTACAGATCTAGTCTGGGGAAAATGATTTACCCAGGTCCAGGATTTCTGGCCTTTTCCTTATCCTGCTTTCTGATAGATAATTGTGATAAAGAAAACATAATTTTAGCATAATTTATCAGCTAACAAAAGTGGAACCACTTCTAAGCTGCTTGTGGGTATTTCATTCATTCATTCTTTCTTTCTTTCCCTGGTTCAAAAGTATCTATATGCCAGGCTCTCTCCCAGGCTCTGAAAAAACACTAGAGAGTGGGCAGGCTCCTGCCCAAAGCTTCATGTCCTAGTGGAGGAATCTGGACAAATAAATGTGCAATAATAATAGAGCAAGATAACCTGGTGATGAAGGAAATCCAAAGAGCACACAGTAAGGTGTTCTTACTCAGGCCAGTGGGTCAAGGGTGAAGAGGAATCAACTGGGGAAAGAAGTATTCTGGAAATGGGGAAGGACATGTGAAAGAGAACCAGGGAAAAGGACACGGTTGAGTGGGGACCGGGATGTGGTCCCAAGGAGCTGGAACAAGCACCAGATGAGAGGCTAGAGAAACAGACAGGGGTTTGGATGGTGCCTCAAGGAGATAGGACTTAATCCTAAAGGCAACTGAAGCTATCAAAGGGCTTGAAACACTCACTCATTCATTCTAGGGGCCTGACAGACAAAAAACAATTCCAAATGTGATGAGCACTCTCAAGAAAGCAGCACAGAGGACAGAGAAATGGGTGCCTGGGGAGTGGCTGCTATGGGACAATGACACGATGCATGGTATCTCCACTTCAGAAATCCAGCTGCTGTGGAAAACCTACTGGAGGAAAAGCAATCAGGAGTCTACCGCTTAATTCAGAGAGAAAAATCGATATTGAAAAGATCATTTCCCAAAGGATTGTTCTCCGGGTATAAGCTGCATGAACAAAAGTAGGGAAATCATGATCCCAATTCATTTTTCAACAAAATCTGATCATCTTAAATAACAGAAATTGTGGGAAGAGCATTGTGAGTGAATTTCATGTGTATCTTTAACAAGGGGGTTTGTATTTTTTATTATTTTAAAAATCAACTTTCCTTTGCTTATCTACATCATTGAAGCTGATTTTTTTTTTTTTTTTTTTTTTTTTTTTGGCCGTGCCATGTGGCTTGCAGGATCTTAGTTCCCTGATCAGGGATCAAACTCAGGCCCCTGGCAGTGAAACTGATATTTTAGACTGACTTGACAGTGATTCTTTATCCCCTAAGTTTCCTTGTAAGGAAGACAGTACGATTAGGGTTAAACAAAAGTCTTATCATTCCTACAAGCAACCTTCTGAGAATTAAAACAATGTAAACTTCTTTTCTGGAGCATTTTCCCTCCTGCCTATCAGCAGATTGTATGCACTGAAACCAGCACTGACTTTTCTACATCCAGCGGGCAACCTCACCTCGAAGCCCATCCCACCTCCTGCTTTGATAACTGCTGCCAAGAAAAAGAAAATCCTGTCAAAGTAGTGACATCACAGATACAAGGGCAGAAACAGCATGAACCCCTTTATTGACCTCTGAGATCTGAGGGCAATTAAATTTTTTCTCTTGTTGACAGCGAGGAAGACCAAAACTAGCAAAATCATTTCATCTTGCATGCCAACGCTGATTGCTGCGAGGGGGCTGCCTGAAGCATCGTGCTGGGAAAGGGTTGAGGGTTGAGGGTTCGGCAAGACAACTCAGGTGCTCTGGTAATGACTGCTGTGAACATGGAGGGTACCTCGGACACAGAAGATAAGAATTTGCCCTCCAGGAGGTAAGTCCTACTTCCAGTCTACCCTGAGGCAAGGACATCTGGCAGAATTAATTAGAATCATTCTGCAAGGATGGGCAGAAATGGGGAAGGACATGTGAAAGAGAACCAGGGCAAAGGACACGGTTCAGTGGGGACCGGAATGTGGTCCCAAGGGGTCTAGAACAAGCACCAGATGAGAGGCTAGAGAAACAGACAGGGGAGAAAACAGAGCAGGGCAGAAAAGGAATGATTCTCGTGGCAAGGACTCTTTTCCAGAAGCTCTTTGCTAAGTCTGGATAACTGATTTTATGTTTTTAAGTAGATGGGGTTATTAAATCCCAGCGAGGGAGAACCCTGCTGTCTTATACCTAAAACATGGAAAAATCCTGCAGAAGTTACGATTCGATAGATTGGAGCTGTACACTTAAGGTTTGTGTACTTTTGCGCACATATAACTCACTTTTTAAAACTTAAATTAAAAATAATCCACGCAATGCTGATCAGCCTATGACGGAGTCACCACAGTTACCATGGTTTTGGTGGTGGTGGCACTCACGCCTCTGTCTCCAATGTCCCGTCCAGTGCCTGGCACTAGTAAGCAACCAATAAATGCGTTGAATAAACAAATAAAATGCTCTACAGGGGAATTCTTTTAATGGTTAAAATAACCAATAACACCTGCTTCTGCATTTTATTCCGGTCCAAATTCTTTCTTCTGGACAACAAGGTACAAAGTCTTAAGGGTCTCAAAATAGTCCAAAAGCCTTGAGCACATTCAATGTTTCATTTCGGAGAAAAACTGTTACCTTCCCCATAGCCATCTAAGTCATGCAGTGCACATGTTTGCTTATTTGTCTGATTGGGCCTCCCAGCATCCATTTCCCCAGCTTTGTTTTCCCGGTTTTCCCCCAGAGAGCCCACCCACTCTCAGTCCCCAGCTGCCCAGGTGAAGTTCACTCCACTGCCCAGCCCCACGGTGAGTGCATGGCCCACCTCAAGCCAATTAGCCTAGCACATTCTCTTGGCCACAATAATTTCCTCAGTGGAGGAAATTATTTGCTAGGCTCATGGCAATGAGAAGCATTCTCTTATCCTCCTCAAGACTGTGTCAAAAAGATGGGAAGCTGAAGATTCCAGGGACCATTACACGGAGCCTTAGGCGGGGCCAGAGAGGAGTAGCAGAGCCAAGAGGGGCATTCTGCGAGCATCACCTGAGTCCTGACTCAAGTCTCACCTGAAGCTGCTTTACCTGTGGCCTTCTCAGTGACGAGAGCCAATGAATTCTTTTGCTTTGTGTTTCTTTTGTTTAAGCTAGTTTGTTTGGGGTTTGGGGTCACTCACAATAAGAAGATTCCTAACCTGTGTGTCTTCCACCAAGCAAATGTGAATGAGGACATAAGTCTGACTTCTCCATCTTCAACAAAGTATTGGTAGGCAGCATTTAAGGCACACAGGGATGCTTTACTCCAAAAATTGAATGATCAGCATCCTGACAAACCTGGGAGAGTTCAACTGTGACATTATCTAGAGGTTCCCTTAGTTATCTGACAGGTGAAAAGCACCATTCTCAGAGTGTCTGAAGTGAACTACATCAAAGGTGTCACAAATGCAGGGTAAAATGGTTGAAAACAGTGATCTAAAGGGCATATTTATTATCCTTCTCCCCAGGTTAAATCAGATGCTCAGAAAGCACTAACCTGACCTCAATTATTTGTTCTCCTTAAAGGAATTGACTGATTAAATCTCCATATTGGGTTAAGACTTCACATAATGGCCTTGGCTTTTGTGGAGAAAAGAGGAAAAGGAGGGTCAATCCACAAAGGAAATTGTGACAGAAGGTGAAAAATGGTCCATGAGAACAGAGTAAATAATCCTAAAGAAGGAAAAAAGCTTCAGGATTCAGGTATAAGAAGCCAAGTACCAACCCTACATTATCCATAGAAAAAGGAAAGACATAACAAGACTGTTACAATGTCTCTCCTGTTATTTTTCTTGTCTGCCTTGAGTTGAAGAAGTGGGGCTGATTTCACGGAACTGAGGGCTGTGGGCCTTCAGGACTTGGATTTAACTCCCAGGTTGCTTGGTGGTCATATCCACCTGTTGCTACAAACAGAATCCCCTGAACAACGGGCCTGCACATGTGGGGGGCCTCTTCCCAGGTGACACTACCAGGATGCTGATTCTTCCATCTGACAGGGCTATGAAGTGCTTAAAGACACAGGGCATGTGTGTTTCTGGGCCACAGCCCGACTGCAGGAAGAGACCCTACAAGGCTGGAACCCAAGCCTCAAGGCAGAATTAGAAGCAACTGAGGGACTTCCTTGGTGGTCCAACGGTTAAGACTCCGTGCTCCCAATGCAGGGGGCACAGGGTTCGATCCCTGGTCAGGGAACTAAGATCACTGTGCTGCTTGGCCAAAATAAATTTAAAAATAAAAGAATCCCCACTAAAAATAAACTCACAATTTAAAAACCAATAACAATAAAACATACGAGAATCAGTAGATACAACAGAGGTAAGAGAACCTGAAACAAGAAATATATTCTTATGGGACTTCCCTGGTAATCCAGTGGCTAAGACTTCGTGCTCCCAACGCAAGGGGCCTGGGTTTGATCCCTGGTCAGGGAACTAGATCCACATGCCACAACTAAGAGTTTGCCTGCCCCAACTAAAAGATCCTGCATGCCACTGCTAAGGCCCGGCGCAGGTCTCATTTATTTATTCATTCATTCATTCATTCATTCATTTATTTATGGCTGTGTTGAGTCTTCGTTGCTGCGAGTGGACTTTCTCTAGTTGCGGAGAGCGGGGGCTACTCTTCGTTGCAGTGTGCGGGCTTCTCATTGTGGTGGCTTCTCTTGTTGCGGAGCACAGGCTCTAGGTGTACGGGCTTCAGTAGTTGTGGTACATGGGCTCAGTAGTTGTGGTACATGGGCTCAGTAGTTGTGGTACATGGGCTCAGTAGTTGTGGTACATGGGCTCAGTAGTTGTGGTACATGGGCTCAGTAGTTGTGGCTCACGGGCTCTAGAGCACAGGCTCAGTAGTTGTGGCGCACAGGCTTAGTTGCTCCGCGGCATGTGGGATCTTCCCGGACCAGGGATCGAACCTGCGTCCCCTGCATTGGCAGGCAGATTCCCAACCAATGCACCACCAGGGAAGTCCTTATTTATTTATTAAATAAATATTTTTAAAAACAAAATAAAACAAAAGCTAGAGAAGAAATATATTCTTAAATATTAAATAAATAAAAGGAGAATAAATACCAAGATGAAGAAGCAGAAGCTTGGAGAGATTCTGTAACTAAGGCAGCTGTGCACAACTATGCAGTGCAGAGCCAGGATTTGGAGCCCAACTGTGGACCTCAGGGCCGCGCCCCTACTCTCTATGCCACCATCAAACCCTAACTGTTGATAAGTAGAGCACACAAACCACCCCCTGCAGGACTGCGGGAGCATTCCTCTAGACTGGTTATCGACGTTTCCCCCTGACCATGTCTGTAGGAGGGTGGTGGGTTCAGTTACTTACTGAGGAGAATCTTGATCATGGGTGTTTACAGATAAGCAGGGTGTGCACAAAAGCGGTGCCACCTTTTTCCTTCCCGTCACCTGGAAACCTGGGGTCTCTTCCCTCTCCCATCTCTCTTTTCTTCCTCCACTAACCCCTTGGTCTTTTCCCACTTGCTCTGTCCACCCCACAGGGGCCAACTCCCTCCCGGAGGGACAGTGGTAGGATCTTACTGGGCCTCACTGGAGGAGCCTTTTCATCTCCGAACGGAGCGACCTTGGAAAATCAACTTTTCTGTTGTTTACACTGTCTCATAGGCTAACTTCAATGCATTATCATGTTCCTGAATATTCTGTGTTTTCCTCTAGGTTACCAAAACTCTCCTCCTCCCGGGGAGGGCTAAGATGAAAGAGGAAATCCTATACCGCCTCTTACAACAAGCGGCTTGACCTTTACTCTTTAAGCAATGAGAGCAATCAGCTCCTCCCGCTGCCTGCCAAGGGGAAGCCCTTCCCAAACACGAGCCTGCTGTGCACACAGCCTGTCCCGCCCGAGAGCCGCCGACAGGATCGCGAGGGTCAGAGAGGGCCTCTTCCTCTCCCACCAGAGCAGGGAGTGTTCGGCTGCTCCTGGCCCAGGGGGACACGCTGGTTCCAAATCCATCAAAGGTCACACCTGCCAGGCGCAGGCAGCCACAGTAGCCGAGTTCCGAGTGGGAGGGGAGGCAGGTTCTCACCCACCATTTCCTGCACCCGCTCCCTCAGCAGCAGCGTTTATCGTCCTGCTACGCGCCTCTTCTGCCTGGACGATGACCATCTGCTTCTCACCCTGGGCCACTCCTGGGCCACACAGCAGAGACCCCCGACCATTTTGTCTGAGGTTTTGAGACAACCAGCGTTCTCCATAGAAACAGAATCCATGGGGGGTGGGGTGTGTGTGTGTGTGTGTGTGTGTGTGTGTGTGTGTGTGTGTGTGTGTGTGTGTGTGTGTGTGTGTGTGTGTGTGTGTGTGTGTGTGTGTGTGTGTGTGTGTGTGTGTGTGTGTGTGTGTGTGTGTGTGTGTGCGCGCGCACGCGCGCAGAGAATGGGGGTGTGGGAAGAGGGGGAGAAAGAGGCAGGAGTGGGGGGGTGGGATTTAAGGAATTAGTTCACATGATTATAGGGGCTGACGAATCCAAAATCCAGGGGACAGGCTGGCAATTCCAGCAAGAGGTTAATGTCCTGGATCTCAGAAAGCAGTCTGGAGGCAGAATTCCTTCCTCTTCAAGAACCTGAGTCTTTCCTCTTAAGGCCTTCAACTGACTGCATGAGGCCCACCACATCATGAAGTGTAGTCTGCTTTACTCAAAATCTACTGATTTAAATGTTAATCAGAGTTTTCAAAAATGCCTTCATAGCAGCATCTAGACTGGTATATGACCAAACAACTGGGCACCAGAGCCCAGCCCAGCCGACACAAAATTAACTCTCACAACCTGGGTGTGGGAAGCTGGTGACCATGGAACCTGTATGTGAGAGAAGGGAGTGCACCCCGACATGTGCACTCCTCCCCAGTGGAAACCCTGAAAACCCTCAAAAGGGGATTTAGAGAAGGGAGGGAGGGGAAAAGAGTGGGAGCTCAACAGCTGTAATTGTCTAGAAGGGCTGAGCCCGCACAGTCAATATTCTGAGCACAACACCTGCGCCTTTTTAAGCCACTGGATAAATTCTTCATCCTCATTAGATTTAAGCCATTTGATTTAGTATCATATAAATTGCTCGCAAGAGACAAAAAATAACTCCAAAGAAATCTAAAGCTTCACACATACATTACTTCAACTCATATAATATCACTGTCAATAGTAATATTAGTATTGCAATTTTGCAACTGTTTTATGTAAGTGTAGAACAAAGCAAATAAACAAAACATATTGATGTTATTAGGAACCAAGATTTTCAACGTAAGAGAAACGAGATGCACATATAAAATAAAACAGACTTAAGGAAAAAAATCCTGCAATGTTGAATTGGAATTATCAGTTCAAACACATGATTATTTTCTTTAGTGAATTTCCTAGCTTTGCCCGCTAAAGGGAACTAAAAGCAATGACTTTCCAGTATCAGTGAGCACCACTAGCACGCAGACCTTGGTTTTTAAATACTATTCCCTATTCAAAAGCACCAGGGCTCCTCAGAGAAATGGCAGATTCCAGGGCTCGGGCAGAGAACAGACAAGATGAGCCCAGGAAATCTTCTGCCAGAAAGTAAAAGTACACAAAGACCAATGGGGTTATAGCCAAAGAAAAAACTGGCAGTATTGAATAAAGTTGAGCATACCCTATGAACAAGTGATTCCACTGTTAGGTATCCCCTCCAAAAACAAAAAACAGACGAACAAAAACTCAACAATGTGTTCAACCAAAGACAAGTATCAGAATGTTCATAGCAGCACTGTTTTAATAGTCAGAACCTGGAATCAACCTAAATGCCCACCTACATTAGAATTGATAAATAAATGGCAGGAGGGATGAAAAAGAGCTACAACTACAAACATCATAGATGAATCTCATGAACACAATGATGAACAAAGAAGCCAGACACAAGAGTACATGTTCTATGATCCCATTTATACAAAGTTCCCAAACAGGCAAACTGATCAACAAGTTTAGACGTAAGGCTCTTGGTGGGGGGCAAGATAGGAAGAGGCTGTGATGGGGGCTGGTGGGGTACTGGCATTGTTCTGTTTCTTGATCTGGGAACTGGTTACACAAGTGTTCACTCTGGGAAAATTTTGAACTATAGATTTGATTTTTTTGTGTATTTCTCTATATGTTATAATTTTCAATTAAAAATTTTACTTTAAGAAAAAGCCAGCTTGGTACTTCCCCGTACCAAGTCCAGTGGTTAAGACTCCACGCTCCCAATGCAGGAGGCGTGGGTTCGATCCCTGGTCGGGGAACTAAGATCCTACGTGCCCCCCCCACCCCCAAAAAAAAGCCAGCTTGAAGGGGCACCCACTGGCCAAATTTAGCATAATTTGAATATCAAAAAGGATAATGGTTGTAACTGGTTAGTAAATGAAAATACATGAGTCCAGGGGGTGCGGAGAGGATAAACAGGACGGCTTTTCTTTACAAAAGAAAGTCAAATAAACGTGGAAGGAATGACAAGAATAGAAGATCACTATTTATAAGCACCCCCCCCCCGCCCTGATATAATACTTGATCGAGGTAACAATCACCAGTGGAAACTAAAACCATTGGATGAAAACTTGTTAGCAGCGCCAAGGTATCATCCCAGAGACCACTTACCTTTGCGAATGGGAGCAATTGTACCTTGGCGATGAAGAGGTGATGAAGAGGTCTGGTGTGACCACCTTAATCCAGTGATTGAACCTAGCATCACAAATAATGGAACAGTGTGACATTGCGTGCCTCCTGATAGGATGCAAATTAAATTTTAAAAAATAACCTAAGGAAGTGGGTCTTTCTGACTGCATTAAAATCACCTGAGATTTTTAAATTCCCAAAGCCTAGGCCGTGCTTCCAGACCAAATATATCAGAACGCCTAGGCTGGGCCCCAAGCATCAGTATTTTTTAAAGCTTCCAAGATGACTGCAATGTGCAGCAAAGTATTCTAGACAAAAATGTGTAGCCTGAATCTAACTTCTAATTTATAGGATCTGCAGGATAGAGTGGCGGTTCTTAGTGCTGACTGCTTACCAGAATCACCTAGAGAATTTTGAAACTAGGACCACCTGAGCTTGAACTCCAGAGATTCTGATATAATTGGTTTAGGGTGGAACTCAGGCATCGTATTCTCTTTTCTAGGCATTAAATTTGATTTAAATAACCCCCAGAGAGAAGAGAGTGGGCCAATTAATCCCCCTTCCTTGTAATGCCAATTAATCAAGACAGGTGGTTCTGATGTGCAGCCAGGGCTGAGGATTAACAGGACACAGGAACAACTGAACATCATAAGGAAACAGACAAATCTAGAATGTGGGCCATTCGTATGACCACTAGCCTGGATTCTTCAGAAGGTCAATGTCATGGGAGAAGAAAAAAAAAAAAAAAAAAAAGGAGAGAGGAACTATTCTAAGTTAAAATAAGTAACAACCACACACACACACACAAAAAGTAATTGTGCATTTGTTTGATTTTTTTAAAAAAAAACAGTTATAGGGCTTCCCTGGTGGCGCAGTGGTTGAGAATCTGCCTGCCAATGCAGGGGACACGGGTTCGAGCCCTGGTCTGGGAAGATCCCACATGCCGCGGAGCAACTGGGCCCGTGAGCCACAATTACTGAGCCTGCGCGTCTGGAGCCTGTGCTCCGCGAGAAGAGAGGCCGTGATAGTGAGAGGCCCGCGCACCGCGATGAAGAGTGGCCCCCGCTTTCCACAACTGGAGAAAGCCCTCGCACAGAAACGAAGACCCAACACAGCCATAAATAAATAAAATAAAATTTAAAAAAAACACAAAAAACAAAAAACAAAAAAAAAACAGCTATAAAGATGGGGGGATTTAAATATTAAGTTGATTTTAGGTGGTTTTCTTAGTAGGGATAATGACATTGTGGGTCTGTAGACAAATATCTGTATTCTTCAGTGATGTATGCTGAATATTGAGAAGTGATGTGTCATAATGTGTATGTAACTTGAGAATTCATTGTACTAATGTTGGGCTGCACCCCATAGGCCTGTAAGCCTTGTTATTGCCTAGCCGCAAGACCGAAGAGAGAGCCCAGAGACAGGGACAGAGACATCAATGGCTTGTTAGATAGGGAATCTTACAAATCAGAAGCAAAAGGTCCTGGAGCGACACCTCACCGTGTGCAGGAGAAAGGACACAGCAACAATCTTCTCTGCTCGAGGAATAAGGAGGCTACCATTTATAGGGGGAATTGACATAATTGACATCAGGTTAGCTCATCAGTTACCAGGGAAACCAGCAGCTGGGACAGGGAGCAAGCATGTAGGTAGTTATTGAGTAAGCCCCACGATTAAGAGGATTGGATAGCCATGTGAGTAGGATGTAGGTGAAGCAGAGACCGGCCCAGCAGCGGATGTACAGAGAGCAAGAGAACAGCCATCTTGAGTGGCCTGACCATACAACTAATCTTTCAGTTTTCCTGTACGTTTGAAATAGTTACTAAGAAAAAAGATGAGGAAATGGGAAATTTGTTGTCGTTGGCCATGCTGCAGGGCATGCGGGATCTTAGTTCCCGGACCAGGGATGGAGAACCCGTGCCCCCTGCAGTGGAAGCGCGGAGTCCTAACCACTGGACCGCCGGGGAACTCCCAGTTTTTTAATAGGGATTAAAAACCTACTCAGTGGTCCATGTAACTTCCATCTGTATTAGTTCTCTCTTGAGAATCTTCCCAGAAAACCCACTCACAGCTCAACCTTACGAAACCAATCTCACACCACACCCAACAATTAAAGCTGTATTTCTCAACCTCTGGCCACTGCATTTCTCCCACTAAATAGGAGTTATCTGGGAAAGAGCTGTTATTCAAATGAGCTTGAGAAGTCCTGGGTTATGCAAGATTTTCTTGTTACCAGACGCCTTTTAATCTTAATATAGTTAACATACACTGTCCCATTGGGGTCAGAGAAGGACACCTGCATAGTAAAGCAACATTCCTTAACCCTATTTTGTTTCCAGCCCTTTTTGGACACCAGACACCTTTTATCCCAAAAGATCTTGTAGATGAAGTGTTCTGCAAGCATTTGGGAAAATGCTAGCATGAGACATCTTCTCCCTCATTTTATAACTCCTCCATCTTTGATTAAACAAAGAGCCCCTGGATTTCCAAACGGACCCTAATGGCACATGTGCAGGCAGATGAAGATCCTTCTCCCAACCAGTGCAATTTCCTGTTCACCAAAATACAAAATGTAATTTTTTTTCAGGAACCTATTTTTTCAAATATGTATGCACTGTTTTATGTGATTTCTATGCAAGCTTTACTTCAAGTGCATTAAAGATGTCTGGTTTGAATTACGAGTTCCTCCCTCCTACACTGTTGGTGGGAATGTAAGTTGGTGCAGCCACTATGGAAAACAGTATGGAGGAGACTCAGAAAACTTCAAATAGAGATACCATATGATCCAGCAATCCCACTCTTGGGTATACATCTGGACAAAACTGTAATTCAAAAAGATACATGCAGGAGTTCCCTGGTGGTCCAGTGGTTAGGACTATGTGCTCTCACTGCCCAGGGCCCGGGTTCAATCCCTGTCAGGGAACAAAGATCCCACAAGCCACATGGCATGGCAAAAAAAATAAAATAAAATACATGCACCCCTATGTTCATAGCAGCACTATTCACAATAGCCAAGACATGAAAACAACCTAAATGTCCATTGACAGATGAATGGATTAAGAAGATATGGTACATATATACAATGGAATACTACTCAGCCATGAAAAAGAACAAAATAATGCCATTTGCAGCAACATGGATGTAACTAGAGATTATCATACGAAGTGAAGTAAGTCAGAAAGAGAAAGACAAATACCACTTATACGTGGAATCTAAAATATGGCACAAATGAACCTCTCTACAAAACAGAAACAGACTCACAGACGTAGAAAACAGACTTGTGGTTGCCAAGGGGGAGAGGGATTAGGGAGGGATGGATTGGGAGTTTGGGGTTAGTAGATGCAAACTATTACATTTAGAATGGATGAATATCAAGGTGCTACTGTATAGCACAGGGAACTATATCCATCCCCTGGGATAAACCATAATGGAAAAGAATATTAAAAAAGAACATATATATGTGTATAACTGAACCACTTTGCTATACAGCAGAAATTAGCACAACCTTGTAAATCAACTACACTTTAATAAAAAAAAATTTTAATAAATAAATAAACTATGAGTTCCTAAAAGACCACCCCATGTGTCTCCTTCCTTTCAGCATCCAGGATGGTACCACCCACCACAGACAGAATACCTCTTGATACCCAAACAGCAAGAAAGAAGTGGATAAAGACTCTTTCCAGGGTGCCCCCTCCCCAGCTCAGCCCCTACAACACTGTGGTTTACAGGCATCTCCATAGTCCTCCCCCCACCACTGTCTCAGGGTGTGTGTCACGATCACATTTGAGGCTCCTGAGAGTCAGAGAGCCAATGAGGCTTGCCCACAGCCAAACAGTGGAGAAACAGTGTGGCCGGGATTGGAGCCCCAGGAGCCTGATCTGAGGCCCAGAGCTCCTGCTCTCACAACAGTCACCACTGTGCTTCCTGTAACCTCAGCCTTAATCCTCTTCTACAGCTCATGCTTTGTCACACACAGTGTCAGGAGTTTCAGTTCTTCCAGGAAAAGCAGACTCAAGTGGCAACCTGTGCTTTTATGTGGCCCAAGGAAGCTGGCATGTAGCAAATGCAGATTCAGAAGCTAAATCATCAGGGGAGTTATGCTTTGTCTAAGCCAAGTTGGTCAGCGCTGTGGTAAATCCAACCTTAAAAAATCAGCTTACAAATGAAGGGCTAATGACAAGTGTGAAGACAAAGAAGCTCATGGACCCACTGCCCAGAACTGCCCAAAACCACCTGGCCAGGCTCACCCTGAAGCCTTCGAAACCTCGAGGGTGCCTGCAACCCTCCTTGAACTCAAAAGAACAGCCTGGTGGGACTTCCCTGGTGGTCCAGTGGGTAAGACTCCATGCTCCCAATGCAGGGGGCCCGGGTTCGATCCCTAGTCGGGGAACTAGATCCCACATGCCACGATGAAGAGTCCACATGCCGCAGCTAAGAACTAAAGATCCCACATGCCACAACTAAACATGACAGAACAAAGATCTCTCGTGCTGCAACTAAGACCTGGTGCAGCCAAAGTAAATTTTTTTTAAAAAAAGGTATCATTAGGTTAATTTACTACAAAACATTGGGACTTCCCTGGCGGCGCAGTGGTTAAGAATCTGTCTGCCAATGCAGGGGACATGGGTTCGATCCATGGTCCAGGAAGATCCCACATGCCGCGGAGCAACTGAGCCCGCACACCACAACTACTGAAGCCCGCATGCCTAGAGCCTGTGCTCCGTAACAAGAGAAGCCACTGCAATGAGAAGCCCGCGCACCGCAATGAAGGGCGGCCCCCACTCACGGAAACTAGAGAAAGCCCGCATTCAGCAACGAAGACCCAAAAAAAAAAAAAAAAAAAAAAACAGCCTGGGGATTCGCCACTCGCTCCCCTCCCTGCAAAACACAGAAGCACTGTCGAGAAAGGCATATGGATTTCATTCTACTATGGCCAAATTAAGACTAAAAACTGACCTTAAACTAAAGAGATAAGAACTCATTCTCAGCAGATCTCAGACCAGTATGGACTTTTCAGTGGTCAAGGAGAGGAGGGGCTCATAATATTTCCCCAGTAGTTCAGGGGAAAGGGAGACCTCATATCATTCTGTTCAACTCTTAAGCCTGCACCAGAGCCCCAGGCTCTTGGGCTGAAGTCAGTCAAAGCCCAGTTAGTGGAACCTGCCCAGAGTTCACAGTCAGTCCAGAATTTAAATTCCTGCCCAGGATCTGAATCAGCCTGTGATTCAGATACATAAAGTTGTGGAGTGATGAAATGGTGAAATTTGAAGTTCAACTCCAGGCTATGCAAAACTAGTTCCTTAGCTTACATCATTGCTTTGCTCATGTCCTGTCAAAATGATGGACACTGGGATTTCTGTAAGGAACACTTTTAAGCAACATAAATTCCTGTTATTCAGTAAGCATTTCCCAACCACCTGCTCTGTACCTGCACTGTGTTATGTGACTGTACTCTATCCTGGTGTTTTAAGGACAGCTTTGACCAAATATCATGGCAGTCTTCCTTCTCCCATAAGCCCCCAAAATGATAGGAAGGTTCTTCTTACAAATTAAGTTGCAAGAGGTTCTGAACTCTGAGACACCAAACTGAAGGGCTTTACAGCAAAGTCTCTTTTTTTTCTACTCAGTATTAAGGAATTAGATATTACTTATATTGGTTTCTCAGACTTCCAATGCAAATGTTCTCTCCTTAAATATTCAACATTTTAAAAATCCAAATGGAGAGTCAAGATCCCCCAAGTTAGAAGGGGTGAACTAAACAAGATCTGTCCACAGTCAAGCCTGGCAAACAGCACCTAGAAAGCGCTTCTCTCTTCAGGTGACCCGCCTCCCTACCACGTTGAAGATGACTGACAGTGACACTATCCAATTACAGCCTTTCCAATCTCCTTTGGATTTGAAAAGTGGGCTGCTTCTAGTCTCTGCCAGAGGAGCTTCAAAGTAACTAACCTGGGACTTACCTGGCAGCGCAGTGGTTAAGAATCCGCCTGCCAAGGCAGGGGACGTGGGTTTGATCCCTGGTCCAGGAAGATCCCACATGCTGCAGAGCAACTAAGCCCGTGCGCCACAACTACTGAGCCTGCACTCTAGAGCCCGCGAGCCACAACTGCGGAGCCTGCGAGCCACAACTACTGAAGTCCGCGAACCTAGAGCCCATACTCCACAACAAGAGAAGCCACCGCAATAAGAAGCCCGTGGACCGCAGTGAAGAGTAGCCCCTGCTCGCTGCAACTAGAGAAAGCACGCGTGGAGCAATGAAGTCAAAAATAATAATTTTTTTTTAAAAAGAATTATTAAAAAAAAAACAAAGTAACAAGCCTGAAAATATTATGATGGAATCCAAACCATATATAAAATATAAAACTAATCTACAACCACACCCTGTCTAGTCTTTCGTGGGATGGAAATGTCTAAAACACTGGTTGGGCTCTCCTGGTAACTATTTAGCAAAGGAAAGAAAAATTTGGAACATGACAAATGGCGGAAGGCTCTCTCAGTCTTTTCTCCCAGAATCTTCAGGGGCTCTGCCCACCCTATGAGAACACAAAAGCAGATAAGACACTGCCAGTCTGCAAAGAACTCACAATCTACAGGGATGAGCAGACACCCTGCTTTTAATTAGACAGATTATGATAATGGCCACAACAGGGATGCTTCCACAGTGGCGTGGGTCTGCAGAGAGGGTAGTTAGTATTCATTCTCTGTGTTGGGGAAAGCTACTCAAAGCAGTTCCTGGGCTTCTGACCATTGGAAATGTTGGGAAAGTGAAGGGAAGGGTGTTCCGGGCAGAGAGAACCACGTCTTCAAATGCACCAGCAGGTGAAAGTGCCTGGTGTGTATGGGTGGGGGTGGATGGGTAATGGCTGCTTGATAAGCAAACTGTAGGCATCAGAGCTGGAGATTCCAGGTCACCGCAGCTCTTGGGCTGAGGAGAGCACTCCCAGAAACTAGGTCACCAAGTCCTAAAAGCAGGACAATGCAGCTGCTACATCCTAACAGCAGATGAGTTTATCCGGTGTTTTAAATTAAATTAACTTTACCAACACTGTTCATTAAAAAAAAAAAATGGCTAAAGTTACTTATGCCCAACACTGTTGGACATCATCTCTTTAAAACCTCCCAAGAACTTCATAAAAGAGGTACCACTATTAAGGCCATTTTACAGATCAGAAAACTGAGGCTCAGAGAAGTTCAGTAACTTACTCAAAGTCACACAACTAGGAAGTGGAGGAGCTGGGATATGAATTTCTTCAGTCCAACTCCAAAGTCTATGCCTAATCACTTATGTTAAATACATAAAATGCAGTTAAATAATGGTTCTATTGTGTTCTGATCACTAGGAACAAAAAAGCTTTTATTGGGGTTTCTCTGTGTTTCAGAGTTGCCACACTCTTGCCAATCTTTTATATTCCCCACAGCACACAACATATTACTGGACACCACTGCTTATCATTCATGTTGATTTTTAAGAAACATGTAAGGAAACATTATACTGGACCCACATTAACAAAAGAAAAATTTGAGAGAGAGAGAGGGCAAGAGACTTGCAATGGGTTAGTATGTATGAAGTCTGTACATCTGTGTCTCTTTCTTTCTCTCTCTCTCTCTCTATGCCTCTCTCATTCTATGTGTATCTTAGTATGTCTGTCTCTTTCTACCTTGTTTCTCTTTTTACCTTTAGGTCTCTCCATTGCTATCTCTGTCTCTGTGTCTCTGTGTCTCTCTTTCTCTCTCCCTCCTCCCCCCTCCCTACTCCCCTTCCCCTCCTTCTTCTCTCAGTATCTCTTCTTCTCCCTCCCTCCCTCCCTCTCTCTCTTCACCCCCCCCAACCCCCGCTTCTCCACTCTCTTTCTCTCTCTCTCTCTCATTACATTTCAGAGTGGCACATTGCTTCCTAGATCTTTTTTTTTTAAATCAGTCATCAATGCTTCCTAGATCTTGAACAGACCAATAACCTGGAATGAATTCAATATCATAAAACAGTTCCACAGGAAGCTTGGAGTCCCCAGGAACTCAAGTTAACCACTCAAGGGCAAATGAGAGTAGCAGTAAATAGTGTTGACTCATGAGTCAGACGGACTTAAACGCTTACAAGCTACATGACCTAGGGCAAGTTATAAACCTATCTGAACCTCAGATTCCTTATCTGTGAAATGGGTAATGTTGTAACCATCACATACTGCTGTTGTGAGGATTAAATGCAATAATGTGTATAAAGCTCTTAATACAGAGTCTGATCCATGCTAAGCAATTAGCAACAATGTCAGTTGCTATTGTTACTATTACTGTTCACAGGGTCTTATTTGCCTCTAGACTCTGAATCTAGCATAGTACTTGGCACACAGTTGGAGTTCAACACCTGCTCAGAGAAACAAGATAGAAAGAGATAAGCATACTGGGACTTCCCTGGTGGTGCAGTGGTTAAGAATCCACCTGCCAATGCAGGGGACACGGGTTCAAGCCCTGGTCCAGGAAGATTCCACATGCCGTGGAGCAACTAAGCCCATGACCCACAATTACTGAAGCCCTCACGCCTAGAGCCCATGCTCTGCAACAAGAGAAGCCACCACGATGAGAAGCCCACGCACCGCAGCGAAGAGTAGCCCCGACTCACAACAACTAGAGAAAGCCCGCATGCAGCAACGAAGACCCAATGCAGCCAAAAATAAATAAATAACATTTATTTAAAAAAAAAAAAAAAAGAAAGAGATAAGCATACTGAGATAGACACAGAAAGATACAAGACAGAGAGAGTTACAGCAAGGGAGAGAGACTGAAAGAGAGACGCAGAGAGAGAGAGACAAAGACAGAGACACAAGAGAGGAAGGAAGAAAGAGGCAGACAGATGCACAGCCTGACAGACATGCCAATCAACCCACTGACCAAGTCTCTTGCTCTTTCTGTCTAAATTTCCCTTCAGTAGTATGGGTCCAGTATAATGCTTCCTTACTGGTTTTTCGTAAATCAACATAGGTGATGAACAAGGAGGTCACATTCCCCATCCCACCACCAGGTTTCCCATGCCACAGAAGGGGAGCTGAGAAACAGGGGGACCTGGTACCCGCATCCAACACGATACCACAGAAGCAGTGAATGGCTGGCTATTCACTGGAGCAGGAGCAGGCTGTCCTGGCCCTCTCTGAGGCATCCCTCAAGAATAGGGCAATGCTGTGTTCAGTCAAGTTCAGGGGGTGCAGAGTCCATGACCTTGAACTCATTTGCAGTGGACTCTTCAATCGAATGAAAAGGACACCCATTTCCGTCCCTGGCAGAGCTACTGGGCGATGCCAAAGGAACTTTCCTCCACAAATATAAATGGCAAACTTTTATCCCCACATCAAAGGAAAAACAACCCACTCCTCCAAAAAAGACATTTAACCCAGTCAGGAGGACACCAGGGTCCTCTCTTTGTTGTGTTGACCTTCAGTACAATACTGGCTGTAAATTGTGAGCTTTTTAACACCTGTCATAATACACTTTGATAAAACAAGAGTGAGTATGGATGAGACCACATTTGAAACAAGGTGGTCTTCAGGGAACAGGTATTGAGCCAAACATTGTGGAGATGATATCTTTCATTCATATGATGCCAGAGAAAGACTGAAACATTGGGAAAGAGTTGAAGATGATCAGGGTTCTATGCTTGAAATTTCTAAACTACTATCCACCCTGCTCCCAGCTAACCGCATTTCTCAGCTTGCATGGGAAGAAAGGGGAAGTTTCCAACAGGATGTGAAGCTGATTTCAACCATCTGGGTGTGCTCTCTTTCCTCCAGTCAGCACGCTGGCACAGTGCCCTTTTCACTCCTTGAGGACAGATCCTGCGCCACTTCGTCCCCTCCCAGCCACCTCCCTACTATCTCCTACCACTTCTGCGTGGTATCACACACACAGGCAACTGCAGCGACTGATTTGGGCCATCAATGTTGCTACCACCATGTCACTCAGCACCAAACGCCCTCCAGCTCTGCAACTCCAGATGTTACAGAAATTTGGGAAGTCTCCTCTGCCCTCCAAATAAAACCCACTTCATCCTGTCAGCAAACAATAGCCGTGAGGACACGGAGGCTCAGCTGTAATACAAATCCTAAACTACTGTGGACCCTGACAAGGTCAGTCTTCAGTGGGGGCCTCTTGTCTTCAGAACCTCTCATTTCATTTCAGAACCATTCCTCAGAAAAAGGAGGCTTCCCAGAAGCAAGGAGTCAGTCTGCCACTTTACTGCAGATCCCCAGCAGAAGGAATCACCGAAGCCAGCAAACAGATCATTTACTTTCATTTCTAAAGAAGTACAGCTAATTTTAGAGATGGATGGTGGTGATGGTTGCACAAGAATGTGAATACACTAATGCCACTGACCTGGACACTTAAAAATGGTTAAAATGGTAAGTTTTATGTTATGTATATTTTACCACAATTTTTCAAAGTGAAAAAAATTTAAAAAAGAATAAATTGAATGCCGCACATTTTTTTAAAAAAGGAAGTACAGCTAAGTCGCAGGTGGCCTAATGATCACTGATTTAGTATTATTAATTTTTTTTTTTAAGGAAGGTACTTTTTCTTTTTTTTTAATTTATTTATTTTTATTTATTTATTTTTGGCTGTGTTGGGTCTTCGTTGCTGCACACGGGCTTTCTCTAGCTGTGGTGAGCGGGAGCTACTCTTCGTTGCGGTGCACGGGCTTCTCACGTGATGGCTTCTCTTGTTGCGAAGCACAGCCTCTAGGCGTGCGGGCTTCAGTAGTTGTGGCACGCAGGCTCAGTAGTTGTGGCTTACAGGCTTAGTTGCTCTGCGGCATATGGGATCTTCCCAGACCAGGGATCGAACCCGTGTCCTCTGCGTTGGCAGGTGGATTCTTAACCACTGCACCACCAGGGAAGTCCATTATTAATTTTTTTTAATTGTTGTACAATATTATATAAGTTACAGGTGTACAATAGAGTGATTCACAATTTTTAAAAGTTATACTCCATTTACAGTTATTATAAATTATTGGCTATAATCCCCATGCTGTATAATATATCCTTGTAGCTTGTTTTATACATAATAGCTTGTACTTCTTACTCCCCTACCCTTATATTTCCCCTCCCTGCTTCCCTCTCCCCACTGATCACCACTAGTTTGTTCTCTATATCTGTGAGTCTGCTTCTTTTTTGTTATATTCACTAGTTCATTGTATTTTTTTTTAGATTCCACATATAAGTGATATCATACAGTATTTGTCTCTCTCTGTCTGACTTAAAGTATTATTAAATTATTTTTAAAGAGAATCTCAGTAGCACAGAAAGGCTACCAGCTTTGAAGGTTTATGAAAATCAAAAGTAGGAAAATACATGCCCTTATAATAAAAAATCCCCTTAAATTAAAAATCACTACACTCTGTCTAGTATATGAGTATTGTCCATGAGTACGATTTTCTAAAGGATGTCACAAAGCTTTTCTTTCAGAAACCGGTTCTCCCACAATTGCAGCTTGGAGAACATTCAGATCACAGGAGTGGCCTATAAGGGTTTCCAGCTCTCTCTAACAATAATGTGTTCAACAGACTGTTCTCATGGTACTGAAGGTGAACAGACACAGTCCCCCATTAACATTAGTGGAAAATAGTATTTGCGTTGGCAGATGGTAAAATTTAAGGCTTGGGAAATCTAAAAGACAGAGCTGAGATCACTCCCAGAGAAGAGCAGTTCAGATTCCAGACCCTGAGCTCCTGGCCCAGAGGCCACCCTTTCCCAGCCTTCTGGCTTGAGATCATTTAAGAAACAAAGGTCACTCACTGTGAATTAATTAACTTCAATAACTATCCACCCACATAAGCACCTACTCTCTTGAATCATGCCTATTAACTCACTCTTTGCCAGAAGACTCCAACA
Source organism: Balaenoptera musculus (assembly GCF_009873245.2). NCBI lineage: Eukaryota > Metazoa > Chordata > Mammalia > Artiodactyla > Balaenopteridae > Balaenoptera > Balaenoptera musculus. Next base: position 111,832,451 of record NC_045786.1, read on the forward strand.
CAAGGAACCCCAAAATGGGGGAAAGCCCCAAATGCAGCTTATGTTTAAGAAAGGGTGAAGGTGTGATTAATTGCGCACACTTGTCAGTTTCACCTACAAGGAGTACTGAGTGACCTTTAGAAGGTCTTAGGGGCAGGGCAAGGGAAAGCTCCAGCACAGGTCAGGTTCTAACTCGCCATGCATGTCAGGTACAAGTGACAAAGCACATCAGTCAGGAGCAATCATGAAGGCAGAAAGCCCAATGGCAAGCCTGAGAAAGAGAACAGATTATGACCATCTCTCGGGCAGCTAAGCATAGTTTTTATCCTGATACCAGACCAAGACGGACCATGAAAAGAGAGAGAAATGCAATGCTCACAGTTCCCTGCCATGCTAACCACAAAGGTGTCTGCATCTGCCCTGGATTTCACATCTTCCCTACAGTCTCAGCAGAAAAAAATATATAAACCTCTTCCCAAGAAGGGTAATAATTTCCTTTGAGTTCTGGTTTCCACCCTGCCCTCCTCGTCGAAGGCATGCTCGAGTTATCCATCCTCTCTCCTATTTCCTTCACCTCTCCCTTTCTCCCTTTCTATTGCCACATTTCTTTCACCACAGTGGTTCTAAATGTTGTGGCTCACAAATCTTTCTTTGAGAAGCGGGTAAGTTCTGCATGCCATTCCTAAGGGCTTGATAGACTCCTAGGCTCATGGAGCCCAGGTGAGCAATCCCTGCTTTAGCAAGTCTCTTCCACCTTAGACCTTAGTTGCTAGTGGACACCTCTCCTTCCTTTCCAAGCAAGCTTCTAGAATACAGAACTCTCTGCTCCCTATGTTCTATTTCCTCCTCAATCCACTGCCCTCACTCCACTAAAACTAATCCTGCTGAAGTTACCACTGACATTCCAAGTGCCAAACCCAATGGGTACATTTTTCTCTCTCATTTGACTTCCTGCTGTATCTCACAGTGACCCATCCCCATATCCTAAAACTCTTCCTTAAATATCTTGACATCATAGCAATAAAGCCCTCTTAGAGACTGATTAACGATTTTTCCTTCCCTAGGAAATGTTCAAACCACCCAGCTGGGCCCCAGCTACCTGTTTTGTATACTTATGTCTCCACCTCCTCACCATGGTTGATCAGCCCAGGGATGGGCCTCACCAAGCTATACCAATCAGTGACTTCCCTGAGAATTTTTGAATAGAGAGGAAAAACAAACAAAAAAAGGTCTTGGGTTTCCCATAATGTTTGGTAACAAATTCCAGTTACATGCCCATAGCCATGCACCTGACTACCCGTATATCTTTAGAATACATTTCCATTTTTCCTCTAGCCAGTTTGCACTTGGCTTCTGTCACCTGCCACGAAAAGGGTCCTAAGTGATATAAATATTCTCTCCTCCCTGGTTCACCTCTCCTCTGTCTGGCCGCTCCTTTTAGTCTTCTCAGCAGGCAGCTCTCTCTCTGTCCATCCCTCAAACATGGTCTTCTCTATCACAATTATAGGGGACAATGGTTGGTGAGACAGAAACACAGCTACATCAGTGAACCAGATTGACCTAAGTAAGGCTGTGGATTCCTTTGAACCCCACGAGGCTTCACTCAGAATAAGCTATTTGCAACACAGGTTTCTATGGGAAAATAAAATCAAGAAAAAAACAATGGGAATTAACAGCAGCAAAGTAGACTTAGGTTAGACAATATTTTAAAGATGAGAGACTCAGAATATGTATCACTTTGTGGAAAAGACCAGGCCACCAAAATATATATATATATATATATATATATATATATAATTTGGATCCAAATATCAGATCCAATAATTTGGGCAGTTTCTGATAAAACAGTCAAAAGTCTAACTATAAAGGAGGCCTGTTCCTGACATTAGAACCTCTCTGATGTGATGCAGTGGGAGGTACAAATATCACTCACTGATGAGCTACTGGAAACGGCTGGCCTAAATCTAACTATGGTCCAGAACATGGAGTGTCCTATAGAACAAGTGGCCTGGACCCTCAAAGCACTCAATGTCACGGAGAACGGGGGTGGGGGAAAAGGGGGAAGACTTTCTACACTGAGACTACAGAAAGGTAACAGTCGGGCTTCCCTCGTGGCACAGTGGTTAAGAATCCTCCTTCAATGCAGGGAACACGGGTTCGAGCTCTGGTCCGGGAAGGTCCCACATGCTGCAGAGCAACTAAGCCTGTGCACCACAACTACTAAGCCTGCGCTCTAGAGCCCGCAAGCCACAGCTACTGAGCCCACATGCCACAACTACTGAAGCCCTCACGCCTAGAGCCCGTGCTCTGCAATGGGAGAGGCCACTGCAATGAGAGGCCCGCGCACCACAATGAAGAGTAGCCCCCGTTCGCCACAACTGGAGAGGGTGTGCAGCAACGAAGACCCAAGGCAGCCAAAAAAAAGAAAAAAGAAAGGTAACAGTCAAGTGCAATGCATGAAACTTGAGTAGAGACTGGATTTTAAGAAACATCTTAAAACAGCTTCGGGAATTTGAGTATGGACAAGATTTTGAATGTTATTGAAATAATAAATTGAAGTGTAATAACGATCTCATGGTTGTCTAGGAGGATCTTCTTGTTCCTGAGAGACTCAAGTTGAAATACTTAGAGTTGAACAGTCCTGATGTCTACAGCCTGGGCTCCTTTCCTTATTCCTCTTGTCTTCTGATTCTTCTTACTCAGCTCTACTCATACTTGCCTGTTCTACTCACACTTACCACACTTATGGACAAACACGATTCCCAAGCCAATATCTCCAGCTTGGAACTCTCTTCTTAGCTCCAGAACTGTGCAGCCCACTTTCTGCACGACATTCCACCTGAATGTTCCAGCAGCTCCTCACACTCACATTATTCAAAGCCAAACACATCTTTCCTCTTCTCAATCCCTGCCACGCACCCGATCCCCCACCCCCGCAAAAAAACCTGCTCCCTTTTCTGTCTTCTCTATCTTGGTAAACGCCAAGTTGACCAAGCCAGAAACTTCCCTTTTTCTTTCCCCATATCTAATCATTACTAAATCCTGTGTACCTCATAAATCTCTCTTCTCCATCTCCTCCCCACTGCACTATTTTTGCCCTCTTTGTCTCCCAAACTAAATATTATGGAAGCATCCTCACTGGCCTTTCTTGTCTCCAATTTTGTTGCCCTCTAGTCTATTTTCCACCTTTCCACAAGAATAGCTTTTTCTTACAGGGAAGTATAGTCAATATTTTGTAATAACCTATAAGGGAAAAGAATCTGAAAAAGAATATATATATCTGAATCACTTCGCTGTACACCTGAAAATAACACAACATTGTAAATCAACTATACTTTAATTTTTTAAAAAATCATATCAGTACACTGCTCAAACTTCTTCAGTGGCTCCCCAATGCCTCCAAGACAAAATCTAATAAACTCCTTTTGCATGATATTCAAGGTCTTTCACGACCTTTGTCCCCGCCTTCCTTCCAAGTCTCATCTCCTTCTGCACCCCACCACACAGCCAGTTCCTCAAACATACTACACTCCTGTGGTCACTCTGAGCACCCCTTATCCTCCAGAGAGGCTGGGCATTTGCACATGCCATTCTTTCAGCTTAGATGCCATCCCGTGCCACCTCCATACCAACCGCTCTCCACACTGCATACATACACTCCTACTAGAGAAGATAGGTCTGGGACTTCCCTCATGGCACAGTGGTTAAGAATCTTTCTGCTAATGCAGGGTACATGGGTTTGAGCCCTGGTCTGGGAGGATCCCACATGCCACGGAGCAACTAAGCCTGTGCGCCACAACTACTGAGTCTGCACTCTACAGCCTGCAAGACACAACTACTGAGCCCACATGCCACAACTACTGAAGCCCATGTGCCTAGAGCCCACGCTGCTCAACAAGAGAAGCCACCACAATGAGAAGCCCACGCACCACAACAAAGAGTAGCCCCCGCTTTCCTCAACTAGAGAAAGCCCGTGCGCAGCAACAAAGACCCAAAGCAGCCAAAAACAAATAAATAAATTTATTAAAAAAAAAGAGGGACTTCCCTAGTGGCGCAGTGGTTAAGAATCCGCCTGCCAATGCAGGGGACACGGGTTCGATCCCTGGTCCTGGAAGATCCCACATGCCGCGGAGCAACTAAGCCCGTGAGCCACAACTACTGAGCCTGCATTCTACAGCCCGCACTCTAGAGCCCACGAGCCACAACTACTGAGCCCGCGTGCCACAACTACTGAAGCCCGTGCGCTTAGAGTCCATGCTCTGCAACAAGAGAAGCCACCGCAATGAGAAGCCCATGCACCGCAACGAAAGAGTAGCCCCTGCTCACCGCAACTAGAGAAAGCTGGCGCGCAACAACAAGGACCCAAACACAGCCATAAATAAATAAATAAATAAATTTATTAAAAAAAAAAAAAAAAAGAGAGAGAGAGAGGGAAGATAGGTCTGTTGGAAAGCTGCCTTGACATTCCCCAGGTCAACTTATGAGCTCCATTTCTCCCATGGCGCCATTGACACTGATACACAACCACTTTAAAGCAATTTAGCTTATTACATTAGGTTATTTATTTACGTAATTGGTTTCCCACAGACTGTTAAGATTCTTAATAACATAGGACCTTATTTTTAGTTTGTTTTTTAAGTAACTAGTCCATTCCTAGTAGATAACAGGCACTGAACAATAATTTATTTTAAAAATTGACAGTTAGGGGGAGGGAGGGATGAATAGGTGGAGCACAGTGGATTTTTTGAGCAGTGAAACTGCTTTGCATGATACTATAAGATAGACATATGTCCTTAGACATTTATCCAGACCCATACAATGTACAACCAAGAGTAATGTAAGTGATGGACGCTGGGTGATTATGACGTGTCAGTGTAGGTTCATCAGTGGTACCAAATATACCACTCTGGTGGGAGACATTGATAATGGAGGAGGCTATGCATGTGTAGGAGCAGGGGGTATATGTACCTTCCATTCAGTTTTGCTGTGAACCTAAAACTGCTCACAAAAATTCTATGTAAAGAAAAAAATTATAAGGACTTCCCTGATGGGTCAGTGGTTAAGAATCCGCCTTCCAATGCAGGGGACGCGGGTTCAATCCCTGGTCGGGGAACTAAGATCCCACATGCCACAGGGCAACTAAGCCCGCGTACCACAACTACTGAGCCCTGATGCCACAGCTAGAGAGAAGCCTGTGCACTGTTACTAGAGGAGCCCTCGTGCCACAATGAAGAGCCCATATGCCACAACGAAAGATCCCATGTGCCACAACTAAGACCTGATGCAGCCAAATAAATAAATAATTTTTTTTTAATTTTATATACACACACATATATGTATGGAGAGAGAGAAAGAAAGAGAATCACCGTTGAGGAAGAAAGTACAGAAACAGAGAAAGAGAGATGAAGAAACATATAAATCCCAGGATGGACCAGTGCATAGCGGCTATTCAGTGCCAAAATGAAAAAAGAAATGGACAGCCAGAGATGACCTTTGAGAAGAAGTGCTAAAAAAACTATTTTAGATGAATTACCGTGGAAGTACTACTAACAAGCAGGATAATTTTAAGCGGAAAATAGAAATTCAGCCTCCTGCATTCAGTTGTAAGGGACAAGAAACTAGTCACGTGGTGGAGATGAGAGATAAGCCAGGAATGAAGCGAACAGTTTGAAAGTCCCTTGCACAGACATAGCAGGATAATTATTTAAACCGTGAAGGCAGTAATTTAGGTCTAAAATGTCACCACCATCAAGTCTAAGTTTTATTGTAGTCTGTTAAGGAAGAGTTCTCTGGGGATTATGAATAACTGCTTCTTGAAATGGAAACTCTGCAAAAACAATTGACATTTCTATAATCCTTAAGGGATAGGACTTAGAGGAAAAATGACTATTCAGGTGGTTCTCTGAACATGTGTCTGAATAGCTAATATTCATCCTTGCTTTATGTCACCCTCATTAATCAGCTCCTATTAAAGATAATGCCATACATGTAATTATATGGCATAGCATTATGTTAAATATTTAAGACTTTCATATTGCACCATCTCTTAGGTGTGGTGATATATTGCCCTGATTTAAATACATGTGTCAATTTTTCATAGATTTCATCTATATTCATGGCTCAAGGCCCCTTAGCAAATTAATAACCAAAAGAATGAACTCCTCTATTTGTAAGTCCATAGTCGGTTGCTTAGCATACTTCTCCGCGCTTGTTTTACCTCTAAAAGTCCTATTCAGCTTTCTAAAAATACGCCTACCCTTTGTTTTCGAATTGCCCTGGTTCCCATGTTAGATTTTTTCAATCTAATCACATGTGATTTCAAAATTGCATCACACTTGTAAACCGAGTCATCAAAACAGACGATAAAGAAAATAAACAATAAACTATAAGGGAAGCCAGATTAAACCAAGTCCAAGATATTGCAATAAAATTTAACTTATTCCGCATTTTTAACATACAACAAAACTCGTCTTTTCAAAAAAATACTCATCTTTATAAAGTTTCCAAGTGCTAACACGGTATTTCATTCATGACTCCTTACAACAACCTTATGAAAAAGAGTCAGCAGTGTCCTAATTATAAAATCAGGAAAACAGAGAAAGCAAGAACCCTTGGCCAAATTTCCATGATGAACAGCTGAATGGGGATTAAAAGTCTGTGTTCACACACTTATAGTCCATTTTCTCCTGCATATTTTTTTGTGAAAATTCTGTTATCAGGTACCTGGCCTCCCCGAGGCCACTCACATCAATCATTAACCACCGTTAAATCAATAAACTCCTGCTGCTTCCACCCTAAGCCCAGCCTGCTCTTGGGAAAAGCAGCGTTGTCAGAATTCAGTGCCTGACACTGCTCTGAAGACGGTTGCCTCTCTGCAAAGGACCCCCTCCTTAGGAACTCCCAAAGTTCATTTCCTTTACCCTGTCTTTTAAGTCAGACAAGCCCAAACATGCTCTTCTAATCTGATGAAAATCTATCCAGCTGTTTTCATTTGATGTAATAAAGAACAGGCAGAAACTTTATCCAAGTGGGTAATACTATCCTAGGGGCAAATTCTGTGGCAGTCAGTAATGCATGTTCTAATGCAGTAAACACTGCTTTGGGGCTTCCCTGGTGGCGCAGTGGTTAAGAATCTCCCCGCCAATGCAGGGGACACGGGTTCGAGCCCTGGCCCGGGAGGATCCCACATGCCGCGGAGCAGCTGGGCCTGTGCGCCCCAACTACTGAGCCTGCGCTCTAGAGCCCGTGCTCTGCAACAAGAGAAGCCACGACAATGAGAAGCCCGCGCACCGCAAGGAAGAGTAGCCCCCGCTCGCCCCAACTAGAGAAAGCCCAGGCGCAGCAACGAAGACCCAACACAGCCAAAAATAAAAACAGATAAATAAATAAATTTATTTTTTTTTAAAAACTGCTTTGGTATGTGGTGCTGATTAGAAGGCTAGATTATTATTTTCCCATGGGTGGTCTTTGAACAAGATGCTTGTTAAAATGCAAATTCTTAAGCCCCAACACAGACCTACCAAATCAGACCTAGGAGTGACGGTACATTTAAACCGACAGCACTGTGATTCTTCTACAACCAGAAGGAGGAAAGCCCCAGGCTGGACTAGGGCTTCTCACACTAGACCACATGCTTCTGAGGCCAGGAAGCACCTCTTATTCACCCTCATAGTCCCAGTACCCAGCTGAGGTGCTTAACAGTGTTCAATGATTGAACACATATGAACTGATTGTGTTAATCAGATATGCAGTGTAAGTGTTCAAAAGCTTTCATGTTAGAATTAGTTCATGCATAGTTACTTAGGAAGCAGTGTAAACACTTCTAAACACTTCATACTGATGTTTAGCTATGTCCTACTCCGGGTCCGTAGAGTGCAGGGTTGAATGAGCCAAAGGCTCATGTCCTCTGCAAAACTCACATGTAGACCTTCTCCATCCCAACCTGAGGCTCAGAGATTCTCCAGTCCCTCAGAGCATTAAAGTCCTTTGGTCACTTTAGGCAAAAATTCTAGCCTGGTCAAAAAGCCAATCTCCAAACTCACATTCACTTATAACCTCTCTCTTCCCCCAACTGGGACCTACCTCTGCTAGGAAAACTGCTGAGAATGGGATGCCTGGGCCATAGTCAGCTCCTTCTATGCCTCCTCCACTGTGCCCTCTGCTGCCTCTGGATCCCCCAGGGACCAGGAGTGCTAGGAGGGAAAAGAGAAAGGGAGAGTGAAGTCTTCTTCCACTGGTGGAGTTGTAATCCAAAAGCAGGCCTCAGCACAGCAGACACACAATTACCAACACTTCTTCCTCACAGGCGAACCCTCCTCCCCACCAAAGACCCTGATGTAGTCACCACCATAGATGGTACTGTTACCTAGTCCAAGCTCATACTGATCGCCACAGGACAGGCCAGTAAATTGAGAGACGAGTTACTGGGGCAAGAAATAGCAACTTTCAGAAAGCTGCCAGACCAAGAAGATGGTGGGCTCATGTCCCAAAGAACCATCTTGCCTGAGTTAGAATTCAGGCTCCTTTTATACTAAAAGGGGAGGGAGTAAAGTCAAACACTTCCTGGTTCCCATCACCCTCTGGAGGGGATGTGTTAATTTCTTCCTCCCTGCAGTCATTCACAGGTGGGCCTGGTCAGGATGTTTCCTGTGAGCTAAACAAAGGTATTTTAGCTTAGTGCTCATTACCTGGGAAGCAGGGTTCCCAGAGATGGGCCATTATGTATAATTTAAGCTTACGGGCAACATCCCTTTAGTGATTAACTTGTAATAGAATACAAAAGGTTCTTCCCTATTCTGGCCACAAACGCCATCCCCTCAGCTCTAGTGTCCCTACTGTCCACCTCCAGTCTCTCTCATTTTTTTTTTTTAATTAATTTATTTATTTATTTATTTTTGGCTGTGTTGGGTCTTCGTTTCTGTGCGAGGGCTTTCTCTAGTTGCGGCAAGTGGGGGCCACTCTTCATCGCGGCACCTCCAGTCTCTTGATGCTGGGTTCACCTTGCCCCTCCATGAGATCCTCTTCATTATGGTAAAGTTCCACTGCCTCTGTCATGGGTCCTCACCTGTTCACACCTTAGCGCCTGCACCCATGGGAGTCCAGCTCCTCCATCAGTGCCTTCTTGCTTCATTCTGCCAGCTCTTGTGAGAAAGAAATGGCACCAGTCCCTCCACCTGAAACTCTGAAGGCCCCCTGATTTGGCTTACTACCCTGGGGGTGAGAGCTCCCCCATCCCCAGGGAAGATACACTGACAACTCTTTCTCCAAAGGATTCCCACTGTCCACCCCCACGATGATTCTCCCTCCTCTTCCCCCTCACCTGAAGCACACGAGGGGTGAATACTGGCCACACCAGTTCCACGGTCTCTTAGCACATCCCACATAGGTGGTGCAACATCTCACAAAGAAGTAGGGACATTTGTCACTGGTCGTAGTATCTGGGGAGACACATCTAACATCCAGTTACATTAGTCAGTCTCTTAGTTACAAGTAAAAAGACTCAATTCATCGTAATTAGTGGAGGTTTGAGATAAGAACACTGGTGGAAATAAGGAACTCTAAAATACCATGGCAGCCCAAGGACAGACCTTGGCTCACGACAACTAGAATGCAGTTTGGAGTGTGGAACAGATCTAACCACCAGGAACTCGACAGAGCTGCCACTCTGTTTCTGCTGCCATTTCTCCTTTTACTCCCACCCACATGCCCGCTCCCACTCCAAACATCGTTCCCTGGAACATGGCAAGATGTGAACAGGTGAGAGTTCCGCGGTCAAATACATCTGGGAAACACTGAGTTAACAGTGTTTAGACAAGTTTCTTACTGTGGGATCTTCAGGATCTTTAAAATGCTAAAGCACCTTGTGACTCCCCAAGAGGGGATATGGATGTGGTGTTTCCCAAATGCACTGGCCTAGGAAGCCCCATTCAAGGAACACCTGTTACCACGATGGCTGGGAGCCATACATGCCCTTCCTCTACCTCTTGACTTCAGCTTACTTGTGGCCTTGAGGCCCCGTGGCATCTGCAGACTGCCTTCTCTATGTATTTTCAGCTCTTGTCCCAAACCAACCGACTCTCTCTACATCTTGATCTTTTTTTAGTTGCGTCAAGTGGGGGCCACTCTTCATCACGGTGCGCGGGCCTCTCACTATCGCGGCCTCTCTTGTTGCGGAGCACAGGCTCCAGACGCGCAGGCTCAGTAGTTGTGGCTCACGGGCTTAGTTGCTCCACGGCATGTGGGATCTTCCCAGACCAGGGCTCGAACCCGTGTCCCCTGCATCAGCAAGCAGATTCTCAACCACTGCGCCACCAGGGAAGCCTTGATCCTCTTAAAGACAAAGAAATTGCTTATTCCAGTGTGGTCACCATCAGGACAGTTTGGGCAGATCCTTGGCATTGAGTCATCTTATAGGCCATTGACCCATCTGCAGCCTGACTCACCTTGGCCTGCGTGCCCACCCCTGACCAGGAGGGTGGAACGAAATATGACCTCCCACCCTGAGCAGGAGACTGTGAAGGGGACAACACCAATGGTGACCTATAAACACCACAGTCTCTGTAAGCCCTTTGTGACAGCCAGCCATTAACTGAAGGAGTATAACTGGGAGACTTAAGTCAAATCAATGTTTTTCATGTGCCTTGAGAGTCTCCCCAAGCCCAGTGAAGTATACTGTGATCAAGGTGATACCAGGCTAGATACAAACTACTATATATAAAAAACAGATGAACAACAAGGTCCTACTGTATAGCACAGGGAATCACATTCAATATCCTGTGATAAACCATAATGGAAATGAATATGAAAAAGAATATATATATATATATATATATATATATATATATATATACACACACACACACACACATATATATATATATCTCAATCACTTTGCTGTACATCAGAAACTAACACAACATTGTGAGTCAACTATACTTCAATTTTTTTAAAAAAGACAGAAGGGAATATACTAGAAATACAGAGAATCTGTATTTGTGGAGAATTAGACTCCTCCAAATCTTGATTTCAAAATAAGTAAATAAAAATAAAAAAGATAAAACCAGGCTCCATATTAATGCCTCTAAGTTTCTTCACGGAAGAGGTGAGCCACATTTTAAGTTCACAGAGCACTGAAACTGTGTGTGGGTGTGTGTGAACTCTGTAAGAGATAGAGTACATTTTAAGTATATACAGTATATATGTTTAAGTATATATGTAACATTGACTTCTTCCCTCAACCCACTATGTAGCTCAGAGTCAAGGGTAAATTGTTTCCATGCTTTTGTTTTTGATACTTATCCATATGCTTAATGTCTTTAACAGCTAGTGGCAAACCCATTGTAAATGATTTTTTACCTTAATCCAAAGTAAAAGAATGGATGCAAAGCTGCTTTGTAGGCTTCTGTTTTTACAAATGCTTATTGGCAACACTGAATTTAAAATGTCTGTAGGTGGGCTTTCACGTCCCTGGCATGAGCTTATGCAGCCCTGTTTCAGTTAAATAACTCAGCCCTCATCTATTAGAACTGGGAAGCATAGTGAAGCTGAGATTATCTTGGAAAATCAAGAGAGAGGATTTTTCCCAGTTTGTTGGTTTGTTTCTTGAGAAGAGGAGGAAAGTCACATTTGCTGAGCACAGGATACCGTTTGATGCCCCTTTCACATAAAAAAATAATAATAATAATAACTCACCCCTCCTCATCTTCACCTCAGCAGTCACATTCAGCCCATGCGAGAAAAGTACTGGTTCTTTAACCTCATTCCACAGATTGGATCATAAAAATGCACCTTCAACATTAGAAAAACATGAGTTGGCCAATGTGACCAAAAGTTAATTTAAAAAGTCATGTCCTCCTCCGGTTGCTCCTTCATAGGGCCATCTGTGAGCCATAATTAACATACAATGTCAAGACAGAGGACTCCCCAACCAGGAGAAGGTTAGTGCAGTACAAAGTGCATGGGCCTGGCCTCAGACAGACTAGCTCCATGACTCTGAGCCAGTGTGCTAAATTTTCTAAGCGTCAGCTTCCTCTTCTATAAAATGGTGAGTGTCATATGTAATGTTACGAGAGAGGCTGTGTAATAACGGACCTGCTCTGTGCCTAGAACACGGTAGTTGTCCAGTAACAGTGACGGTGTTTGTAGCGGAGGTGATGATAATAGTAGAGATATCTCTTTGGTTGTCTTTTTTTTTGTCTACCCAACATGCCTTTCCGCCATGTTCTAAAAACAACAGCCCCATTTCTTTGGGTAAATGCCCCCCAGTTCTATGTGGTTCTGGATGAAGTCTCAATCAGGGTGCCCCACCCCTCAACCATAGCAATGGGCTTCTGATCTTAGGCCCTTGTAGTAAGTGGTGTTCCCCTTCCTCCGGGACCCAGGGATTGAGGGGGGCAGGGGAGGGGGAAAGCAGATAGGACAAATGAGTAAAGCAGAATGAATCAGAGTCTTTCCTCGGGATTTTATAGAGAGATGCTGAGAGAGAGAAACTCTCACTCCTCTGGGGTGGCTGGGCTGGGTTGACACAAGCTCAGAGCTGTCTGCCGCCATGCCGCACTTCACCTCCTGCACACACACAGGGAACGCATCTTGAAATAGGAGAGAAAGTGGCCAACACAGAGAGTAGCAGAACAGAAAGAGAGAGAGAAAAATAATAATGATAATAATAGCATTTGTATCCCTGGATCCAGCTCTACCCCTAGATTTACCAGTTAAATAAGTTAATAAATTCTCTTTTAGGCTTAAGCTAATTTGAACTGAGTTTCTGCCCTTTGCAGTAAAAGATTCCTGTCTAATATAAATATACTATTTTTTTAACTGGTTTTTGTTTGTTTTGCTTTGTTAGTTTTTTCTTTTCTTTTTTTTTTTGTTTTGTTTTGGTTTGTTTTGTTTATGTACAAAGATCTAGCATTGTTTCTGTGGTAAGGTAGATATCTTGGGTGACCCATTCCAGGAAGTTCACTTAGTCCCACTTAATGAAGCCACTATCCTTGGGGTACTATGGGAAACGCAGGCAGCACTTATGGAGGCGGTAGTTTCGGATCAGACCAGCTGGCTTGAGCAGCCACTGCAAGAGAACCCCAGCTGAATTTTCTCATATGGCTCCAGGAGAGCTGCCAGTGACCTATCTTGCTTTCTCAGGTGCAATGAGAAAAAAGGCTAACTATACTTTTTAAAAAAGGAAGAAAGAAAGAAAAAGAGGAAGAGGACTAGACAAGAGAGCACAGAAGCAATACCCAGAGGCACCCTCACACACTCATTTCAGCACAGAAAACGGAAGCCCGCAGGGTCTGCATCACTGCTGCGCTGCAGTGAGCAAAGGCTCGAGCAGCACAGCCACTAAATCAGAGGCAGGCGACCTGCTGGGGTACACAGGACACCATGTGGTATCACTGTGATTTCTCGCCCATAGCTTAGTCAGTGGAGGGAGCAAGGTGAACCTCGACCATGTTTTCCTGGCCACAGGTGTCCCCCTGCCCCACCCCAAGATAGGGAGACCAGGGCCAGCAGAGCTGGAGGAGTTCATAGGGACCATGCTATGGTGGCCTCACTGTGAAATATAAAGGATCTTGGATTTTCTCCAGGAAGCCATGGGAGCCACTGAAAGCCTTTTTGAGAAGGAGAACGACATTTTTGTGTTTTTGAAAGCTTTCCCTGGCCTCAGAATGGTGCCTGGATTGGAGGAGGACAAAGCTGGAAACAGGGAGACCTATGGAAAGCTTTAGCAGCAATCAAGTGAGTACCTGAATAAAGACAAGCCAGCAGTGACAGAGAGCAGAGAATGTATATTTAGCAGTGAAATCTACAAGACTTCATGATTGATTGTATGGGGTAAGGTAGGGGTATGGAGGTAGGAAGAAGGAAGGAACCAAACCATATAGTAATCCAACTGACTTCAGAGATCCAGAAAGAAGGTCTGGCGCTAGGTGTGAAGGAAGGGAAGGTGTTCATGCTGGCCGTGCTCAGCTGGAGAATCCACGGGGATATGCAGGCAATGACGCCCAGTAGGAAATCAGGTCATTTGAGTCACTGCTTCTGTGATCATGGACATGTTACTTACTTTGTAGAGCCTCAGTCTCCTTATTTATCAAATGGGAATAATCTTCCCTAAGCAGAAATTTTAAGTAATTTGTCCAAGTCAGCCGAGCATAAAACATCACCCTTAGAGAGGAAGAATTGATAGAAAATCCTACCTACTCTGAGGGTGAGATTCCTTGGAGGTCGCTGGTCCTGGGGGAGCCTCCTGCTCCCCCCAGCCATGCCCCAACTCCTGCCTTATCCTAGGGAAGTCCAAAGACTTGAGTAGCTCAGGCTTTGTCCTGAGGGTTACTCTTCGCTGTGGTGTGTGCACTTCTCGTTGTGGTGGCTTCTCCCGTTGCGGAGCACAGGCTCTAGGCGCGCAGGCTTCAGTAGTTGTGGCACGCGGGCTCAGTAGTTGTGGCTCACGGGCTCTAGAGCGCAGGCTCAGTAGTTGTGGCGCACAGGCTTAGTTACTCCGCGGCATGTGGCATCTTCCTGGACCAGGGCTCGAACCCGTGTCCCCTGCATTGGCAGGCGGATTCTTAGCCACCGCGCCACCAGGGAAGTCCCTGTAACTCAGTCTTTTTAAGGGTTTGGACCCGCTTTGGGTCTTTGCATCTATTGTTCTTTCTCACTGGAGCATCCTTCTTACACTGGTTTGCCTATGGAAATCCTTTGCATTCTTTGAGACTTATTTCCTATCACCAGCCCTGTGATGTTTTATCTGCCTCATCTCCCTGGAACAAGTCTTTCTCCCTTTAAGTCACCAGATGGTCCCTTAAGTCGCTGAAGTCTGTAGGCCTTACCTATCATGCTAGTTGACACAACTTGCAACAGTCTGAATTTAGACACCATTGAGGTGTGTGCCAGTTACTAAGCTATAATCTCTCAGCTCCAAACCCATCTTTCTATGCTGTGCCCTGTGGTGGTGGAAATAGGCGTCTGCAAACCACACTTCTGCCTGGCCAGCAGTCTCCCTGTCAGGTTCCACTCTGCTCAAGGGAGACTGGGAGGCTGGAGGAGAGAGAGGGACTCCTGTCTGCTCACAAGTCCTGTGAGCGTCACACCAGCAATGTGTCTGCCTCCACCCCCATGGAAGTATTTAAATCCAGTTTGCAGTTTTTCCAACACGTGTAATACTAGCCTCATCCCAGCTGCTGTCTCCTTCCTAGTGGTCCGGTTCTCAAGCCCACAGGGCTCCTTCTCCAAGCTCAGAGACGCTGGTCCCAGTAGAGCTGTGCCTGCCCCTGAGGCCTGAGCTCCACCCACAGGCCCCTCCTCCCAGTGTCTAAATTTTAGTAATGCCAGTCTTTGCTCCCTAAACCCTGTGAGTGGTAGGTGCTTCCTGCAGTTGCTATCTCTGTGATGCGTTGGTGCTCTTTTCTTGCCTTTTCGGTTACTTAGTTAACAACTTTATATCTAGTTAACAGTCTATATATTAAATTCTCTTTGTCCAAGCAATTGTTATGGTTTATGACTTGACCGGACAATGACAGTACAAGGTGCTTTTAATGTAAGCATAGAATTGGCTTGGATCCATATATTTTATAGGATCAATGAGTCATTTTTGCCTGGGGGGGTCCCAGCCCCTAAGTATCTGGCCCTTAATGTGATTCTGTAACCCAACCCCTAAATGCCTGTCTACCTTGATATAGTAATTAGGCTGCCTAGGCTACCAGCACAAATTCTTTCCAGAGTCTGAACCCCAGAGCAGGCCCCATTCAAGGAGAGCCCAGTGGAACAGCCTAAGGCAATGGGACATGCACCTGCCTCTTGCCTTCCTAGACTCTGTGGGGAAGAAAGGGGAGAGCCCCTAGGCAGAAGGGCAAGGGTGCATATAGCGTAAGGTTCCAACCATACCAACAGTAGAGAGGGGAGGATGGCGACATCCTAGTGGACCATGGATACTAGACAAAGCCCAGTTATTTCTTATCCTGCCCTTCTGCCTAGGGACCCTCCCCTTCCCTCCCCACTGAGTCTAGGAAGGCAAGAGGCAGCAGAAAAGTTTACTTGTGTTTTACTTGTACCCTATGTAATTGTGTCTCATCAAAAAGGTCCTTTCATTTGGAGGAAAAAAACTAACCTGTTTCCAGTTCCACCTCCAGAGTCAACCAATTAGTCCTGAACTAGCTGAACACAAATGGCGACCACAACATAGTGCCTATCCCCAAGGAGCTTCGGTCCACTGGGAAAGACGACAATAGGTTTGGGGGGGTTTTTTTCTTTTTTTTTTTTTTTGAGAAATCTTTTAGTATTTTTTTTTTAATATTTACTTACTTATTTATTTATTTACTTAGGCTGCGCCGGGTCTTAGTTGCAGCATGCAGACTTCTTAGTTGCAGCATGCAGACTCTTAGTTGCAGCATGCAGGATCTAGTTCCCTGACCAGGGATCGAACCCGGGCCCCCTGCATTGGGAGCACAGAGTCTTACCCAATGGACCACCAGGGAAGTCCCCAGACAATAGGTTTTTAATTAGAATACAGGTTCGGATGCATGAAGCAGAGACCCAAAATTGCAGTGAGTTAAATAAGATTTATCTCTCTCTCATGAAACAGCCCAGATAAAGGTGTAGGGCTGACAGATCTGCTCTATTCCATGGGATTGTCCAGGGACCAAGGCTCTTTCTACCTTGTTGCACTACCATCCTTTGAGGGTTGCCATTGTCCACAAGCTCTAAGATGACCTGCTGTCATGTTTACATTCTACTCAGCACAGTAAAAGAAGGGAAAGAGAAAGGGCATGCCCTTCTTTCCGGAAGCTGCACACATTACTTTCCCTCACATCCCAAATGATCAGAATAGAATCATGTGGCCACAACTAGCTGCAAAGGGTACAGGGAAATGTAGCCTTTATTCTCAGGGCAACCATGCACCCAGCTAAAAACTAGAAATTCTGTCTGTACTTGAACCGGCTTGCAAGGCAGAAATAGAGACACAGATGTAGAGAACAAACATATGGACGCCAAGGTGAAAGCGGGGGGGGGGGGGGGGGGTGGGGGGTGGGATGAATTGGGAGATTGGAATTGACATATATACACTAATATGTAAAAATAGATAATTAATTTTAAAAAAAGAAAAAAAAAGGAATTCTATCTGTACAGAAGAAAGAGAAAATGGATATTGAGGGGAACTAGCGGTCTGTATCATAACAGACAATTATAATAATGTGGAAGGTGGGGTATAGTGAAGAAAGGGCCTGAGAAAGCTTGAAGGAGTCTTCATTTTCCTGTGCCCAAGAAATGCTTAACATACTTTTATTTAATAAATCTGGACAAACACAAAAGCAAATAGGAGTTCAGATGCAAATTGAATTGAAATCAAATATTACCAAGCAAAAGCCAGTGGAAAAAAAATATAAAATGTATCATTGTGGCAGGGCTGAACATCAGGATATAAGATCTTCTCTTCTTGCCCCAGCTACTTTCTTGTTTTACTGATAATAGTAAATCCAGTATTACCCATGATTCAATGCTTTAAAGGACATGCCAACAGGCTTTCACTTCAGACAAGCCAGAAGCACAAGGAGCTTGACTCTGAGTGTTCCTCAAATTCGTATGTGATGACGTCTTTAAACAAGGGGGATCCAGATTATCACATCTTCATTTTTACTAATGACTAAGGTATCTTTCAATCCTGGGACATACGAAAAATTAGTTTTGGTTTCTCCTAACACAGAGTTTTGCTACTGCCTAGGGTGTTGGTCAATGATGCCTGAAGGATGAGACAGTTTGAAGTATTCTAGGGGGTCACCAATAACAGATACTTCTTTTTCTCTCAAATTCATTAAAAGGGAAGCCAAAAAAAAAAAAAAGGGAAGCCAAATGTCTTGGCTAAGGAAAGAGCTGACCCACTACTAAATTTATAGAAGAAAACACCTCTTGGCCAACCCAGAGCTCCTTGAATCAAAAGGGAAGTGCAAGGCAACTGCTTTTGTAGATAACAAATCGGTTCAGTCAAGGAAAGACTGTAGCTCTGACAAGGGAAAAATGGCATGCTCAAGAGAAGATGAATTTTTACCATATTTCATTATAAAAAACCACAATGAAAGAAAAATGACTTCATCAGTCCCATTCTAGGAGCCCTGGCGATGCTAAGGATAAAAGGAGAAAGCCTCTGGAACTGGCTTCCTGTCATACAGGTTGTATCCATCAATTCAGGGCAGCTGCAGAGAGGCACATGCAATCACCGCTGACAGTGGATAAATCACAGTTATCAAGCCCTTATTAGCTATTGCCCTAGAGTTAAAGAGGGTCATTTGCCTCTATCGGGTAGCAATCGATTGCTTTGTATGGGCTACAACTTATAAAGCCAAGGTCAAGGTATGGTGATGGAAAATTAGGTTAGATATCATAAATCCTCCAGCGCCAATCCTTCTTATCTGAACGAGAGTGCTATAAACTATTAACTCTGAATACAGGTTTGTGGGAAATATAACAGAATCCAAAATCATAGCGAACTTTCTGATGGATAATACACTACACCAGAAAAACCTAGAAAGATTGACCTTTCTTCACTTGATAAGAAGAAAATAAAATTGAATTCACCCTGCCTTGATGCGCATGGTTAATTCTTCAGACCAGTAAGTACTCATCAAAAAGAGGAGGGGGAGGGGAGGGAGACACCTTATAGAGAGAATATTCACTTATTTCCCCTCTTCACCCCTTGCTATGATCCAAGAGAACCCATGCCCTAAGTGAATGGCTCACAAGTAGCAGATACCATGAGGTAAGCACTGATGAAAGTGAGGGGATGATTCTATCACAGGGTCTTTTTTTCTCTGTACCTAATCACCAAGAAGCAAACTACCAAAAAAAAAACCAGAAACAAGATATAATTCTCAACTACCCAAATAAAAGATGTAACTTTTTAGATTGTTAGAAAATATTAACAATATTTAACAATCAGTAAACTGAGGTAAAAGCTATTAATATATGGTGTTACTTATACCATTCTTCCAAGACTTCTGAATTACTGAAAATATTCCAATTTAAAAGTTGGAAAAAATCTTGTCATAGTTGGTACTAAAGTAAAAGCAGCTGTGATTTAATTCTAAAAATAATTTTATGTGCTCCTTGTTTTTCTGTTTTTCATATAGTTTTTTACTTTTGCCTTTCTTACGTCTTTTTACTTTTATACCTAGAACTGTACCAAACAGAACTGTTTATAAATCAGCATTTTCATACTGATCATAACAAACATTCAATCAGTGAACCTACCTGTGTCCTTCTTTGGCAAGTTTTTTGGGGTTTTTTTTTTTGCGGCTGCATCGGGTCTTAGTTGCGGCATGCAGGGTCTTCATTGAGGCATGCGGGATCTTTCATTGCGGCACGCAGGCTCTCTCACTGAGGTGCACGAGCTTAGTTGCCGCACTGCATGTGGGATCTTAGTTCCCCGACCAGGGATTGAACCCACGTCCCCTGTGTTGGAAGGCAGATTCTTTACCACTGGACCACCAGGGAAGTTCCTTGTTTGGCAAGTTTAAAAAACTCTGAAGAAGGTAAGACACAAAGGCAAAAATTAACATCATCTCTGATGACTGTCTTTAACACAGTTGAATCAAGCAAGAAAAAAAATGAATCAATTTTCTAAACTTTTACACAGCTGAAAAAGCATAAAGTTTTATTAAGCCCATGAGAAATGACAGATATAAAAGCATAAAGTTTTACTAAGTCCATGAGAAATGACAGATATATTTCAAATGAGTCTTGTTTAGAAATGTCAGAAGTTAGAGACTGCCCTTAAAAACAGTGGGCAGTTCTAGAGGTGGAGTCAAGACGGTGGTGTGGGAAGACGCCAAGTTAGCCTCTCCCCACAACTAGAGTTCCTGCTGGCTGCTGGTGGGGGACTCTGACCCCCAAGGAGATGGAAGGAACCCCACACTGAACTGGTAGGACATAGGGGTACTGAGGGGGGAGGAGAAGTGGAGGCCAGACAGGATCCGCGCCCCTGAGGCTGCGGAGATCAGGAGAGGCAGGTGGGAGGGGCTCTCTGGGAGGGACGCTCCAGGAAGAGTGGGAGAGGAGCAGAGGGCAATTGCCTGGCCCACTCGGACTGGGGAGCCTGCTGAGCTCCCAAGCTGCTACCACCCTCCAGAGCCCCATCCAGGCTGCGTGGGTCCTGGGGGCATAGGAGGGTGGCCAGGGAGAACAGGAGAGGCAGGCGGGAGGGGCTCTCGAGGAGGAACAGCAGAGGAGTGGAGGGCGAATGCCCCACCCACTCAGACACGGGGAGCCTGCTGGGCTCCAGGATGAGGTCCCCTGCCCTCGGAGACCAGGGGTGAGGGCACGCCTGGGCCCCTTCTCTTCCTTGAGCCTAAGCCCCACCCTCCACAGCCCCCAGGGCCTTTTCCAGCCCTGTGGGTCCTGAGCATTGGCCCCACCCACTGCCCAAACCTCGCCCTTGCTTAGGACCCGCCCTCCACAGCCAAGGCCCTTCCTCCCCCTTTTTTGTTTTTTCTTTTAGCTCCTCCTCTTTTTTTACTACTGTGGTACTGATGTACCTTCCAGTCATTGATTCATCTATATTTTTATTTTTATATTCTTCCTAACATATCTGTTAGTTTCCTAGTCTAATTTTATTTTTTACTTTGTTATTGTTCTTTTTTTTTTTTTCTTTACTTTGCTGCCCCACATGGCTTGCGGGATCTTGGTTCACGAGCCTGGGGTCATGCCGAAGCTCCTGCGGTGGGAGCTCCAAGTCGGAACCACTGGACTAACAGAGAACCTCAGACCCGAGGGAATATTCATCGGAGTGAGGTCTCACGGAGTTCCTCATCTCAGCACCAAGACCTAGCTCTACCCAACAGCCTAAAAACTCCAGTGTTGGAAGCCTCCGGCCAAACAACCAGTAAGACAGGAACACAATCCCACTCATTAAAAAAAAAAAAAAAAAAAATGAGACGGCAAAAAAATACGTCAGAGATGAAGGAGCAAGGTAAAAATCTACAAGACCAAATAAAGGAACAGGAAATAGGCAATATACCTGAAAAAGAATTCAGAGTAATGATAGTAAAGATGATCCAGAATCTCGGAAATAGAATGGAGGCACAGATTGAGACAATACAAGAAATGTTTAACAAAGATCTAGAAGAACTAAAGAACAAACAAACAGATGAACAACACAATAACTGAAATGAAAATACACTAGAAGGAATCAATAACAGAATAACGGAGGCAGAAGAACAAATTAGTGAGCTGGAAGACAAAATGGTGGAAATAACTGCCAAGGAACAGAATAAAGAAAAAAGAATGAAAAGAATTGAAGACAATCTCAGAGACCTCTGGGACAACACTAAACACATCAACATTCGAACTATAGGGGTCCCAGAAGAAGAAGAGAAAAAGAAAGGGTCTGAGAAAATATCTGAAGAGATTATAGTCAAAACTTCCCTAACATGGGAAAGGAAATAGTCACCCAAGTCCAGGAAGCACAGAGAGTCCCATACAGGATAAACCATAGGAAAAACACACGAAGACACATATTAATCAAATGAACAAAAAATAAATTCAAAGAAAAATACTAAAAGCAGCAAGAGAAAAACAAAAAATAACATACAAAGGAATCTCCATAAGGTTATCAGCTGATTTTTCAGCAGAAACTCTGCAGGCCAGAGGGAGTGGCAGGATATATATACTTAAAGTGATGAAAGAGATAAACCTACAACCAAGATTACTCTACCCAGCAAGGATCTCATTCAGATTTGCTGAGAAATCAAAAGCCTTTTCAGCAAGCAAAAGCTAAGAGAATTCAGCACCACCAAACCAGCTTTACAACAAATGCTAAAGAAACTTCTCTAGGCAGGAAACACAAGAGAAGAAAAAGACCCACAAAAACAAACCCAAAACAATTAAGAAAATGGTAATAGGAACATACATATCGATAATAACCTTAATGTAAATGGATTAAATGCCCCAATCAAAAGACACAGACTGGCTGAATGGATACAAAACCCAGACCCATATATATGCTGTCTACAAGAGACCCACTTCAGACCTAGGGACACATACAGACTGAAAGTGAAGGGATGGAAAAAAGATATTCCATGCAAATGGAAATCAAAAGAAAGCTGGGGTAGCAATACTCGTATCAGATAAAATAGACTTTAAAATAAAGACTGTTACAAGAGATAAGGAGGGACACTACATAATGATCAAAGGATCAATCCAAGAAGAAGGTATAACAATTATAAATGTTTATGCACCCAACATAGGAGCACCTCAATACATAAGGCAAATGCTAACAACCATGAAAGGAGAAATAGACAGTAACACAATAATAGTAGGGGACTTTAACACTCCACTTTCACCAATGGACAGATCATCCAAACAGAAAATAAATAAAGAAACACAAGCTTTAAATGACACAATAGACCAGATAGATCTAATTGATATTTATAGAACACTCCACCCCCAAGTGGCAGAATACACTTTCTTCTCAAGTGCACATGGAACATTCTCCAGGATAGATCACATCTTGGGTCACAAATCAAGCCTTGGAAAATTTAAGAAAATTGAAATCGTATCAAGCATCTTTCTGACCACAGCGCTATGAGATTGGAAAGTAATTACAGGAAAAATACTGTAAAAAACACAAATACATGGAGGCTAAACAGTGTGCTACTAAATAACCAAGAGATCACTGAAGAAATCAAAGAAGAAATTTTAAAAATACATTGAAAAAATGACAATGAAAACAAGATGACCCAAAACCTATGGGATGCAGCAAAAGCAGTTCTAAGAGGGAAGTTTACAGCAATTCAATCTCACCTCAAGAAACAAGAAAAATCTCAAATAAACAATCTAACCCTACACTTAAAACAACTAGAGATGGGGCTTCCCTGGTGGCGCAGTGGTTGAGAATCTGCCTGCCAATGCAGGGCACACGGGTTCGAGCCCTGGTCTGGGAAGATCCCACATGCCACGGAGCAACTGGGCCCGTGAGCCACAACTACTGAGCCTGCACGTCTGGAGCCTGTGCTCCTCAACAAGAGAGGCCGCGATAGTGAGAGGCCCGCGCACCGTGATGAAGAATGGCCCCCACTCGCTGCAACTAGAGAAAGCCCTCGCACAGAAACGAAGACCCAACACAGCCAAAAATAAATAAATAAAATTTAAAAAAAAAAAAAAAACTAGAGAAAGAAGAACAAAGGAAACCCAAAGTCAGTAGAAGGAAAGAAACCATAAAGATCAGAAGAGAAATAAATGAAATAGAAACGAAGAAAACAATAGCAAAGATCAATAAAACTAAAAGCTGGTTCTTTGAGAAGATAAACAAAATTGATTAAACCCTTAGCAACACTCATCAAGAAAAAAAGGGAGAAGACACAAATCAATAAAATTAGAAATGAAAAAGGAGAACTCACAACTGTCACTGCAGAAATACCAAGGACTATGAGAGACTACTACAAACAACTGTATGCCAATAAAATGGATAACCACGAAGAAATGAAAAAATTCTTGGAAAGGTACAATTTTCCAAGACTGAACCAGGAAGAATTAGAAAATATAAACAGACCTATCACAAGTAATGAAATTGAAACTGTGATTTAAAATCTTCCAACAAACAAAAGTCCAGGACCAGATGGCTTCACAGACAAATTCTATCAAATATTTACAGAAGAGCTAACACCGATCCTTCTCAAATTCTTCCAAAAAAACTGCAGAGGGAGAGACACTCCCAAAGTCATGCTACGAAGCCACCATCAACCTGATACCAAAACCAGAAAAAGATATCACAAAAAAAGAAAATTATAGACCAATATCACTGATGAACATAGATACAAAAATCCTGAACAAAATACTAGCAAACAGAATCCAACAGCACATTAAAAGGATTATACACCATGATCAAGTGGGATTTATCCCAGAGACGCAAGGATTCTTCAATATAGGCAAATCAATCAGTGTGATACACCACATCAACAAATTAGGGAATAAAACGATATGATCATCTCATTCGATGCAGAAAAAGCTTTTGACAAAATTCAACACCGATTTATAATAAAAACTCTCCAGAGGATGGGCATAGAGAGAACCTACCTCAACATAATAAAGGCCATATATGACAAACCCAATGCAAGCATCATACTCAATGCTGAAAAACTGAAAGCATTTCCACTAAGATCAGGACCAAGAAAAGTATGTCCACTCTCGCCACTCTTATTCAACATAGTTTTGGAAGTCCTAGCCACAGCAATCAGAGAAGAAAATGTAATAAAAGGAATACAAATTGGAAAAGAAGAAGTAAAACTGTCACTGTTTGCTGATGACATGATACTATACATAGAATATCCTAAAGATGCCACCAGAAAACTACTAGAACTAAGCCATGAATTTGGTAAGGTTGCAGGATACAAAATGAATGCACAGAAATCTCTGAAATTCCTAAACACCAACAACGAAAAATCAGAAAGAGAAATTAAGGAAACACTCTCTTTTACCATTGCAACAAAAAGAATAAAATACCTAGAAATAAACCTGCCTAAGAAGACTAAAGACTTGTACTCAGAAAACTATAAAACACTGATGAAGGAAATCAAAGATGACATAAACAGATGGAGAAATATACCAGGTTCTTGGATTGGAAGAATCAATATTGTGAAAATGACTATACTACCGAAAGCAATCTACAAACTCAATGCAATCCCTATCAAATTACCAGTGGTATTTTTTACAGAACTAGAACAAAAAATCTTAAAATTTTTATGGAGACACAAAAGACCCTGAATAGCCAAAGCAGTCTTGAGGGAAAAAAACGGAGCTAGAGGAATCAGACTCCCTGACTTCAGACCATACTACAAAGCTACAGTAATCAAGACAATATGGTACTGGCACAAAACAGAAATATAGATCAATGGAACAGGATAGAAAGCCCAGAGATAAACCCATGCACCTACGGTCAACTAATCTATGACAAAGGAGGCAAGGATATACAATGGAGAAAAGACAGTCTCTTCAATAAGTGGTGCTGGGAAAACTGGACAGCTACATGTAAAAGAATGAAATTAGAACACTCCCTAACACCATACACAAAAATAAACTCTAAATGGATTAAAGACCTAAATGTAAAACCAGATACTATAAAACTCTTAGAGGAAAACATAGGAAAAATATTCTTCGACATAAACCACAGCTAGATCTCTTTTGACCCACCTCCTAGAGTAATGGAAATAAAAACAAAAATAAACAAATGGGACTTAATTAAACTTAAAAGCTTTTGCACAGCAAAGGAAACCATAAACAAGACAAAAAGACAACCCTCAGAATGGGAGAAAATATTTGCAAATGAAACAACAGACAAAGGATTAATCTCCAAAATATACAAACAGCTCATGGAGCTCAATATCAAAATAACAAACAATCCAGTTAAAAAATGGGCAGAAGACCTAAATAGACATTTCACCAAGGAAGACATACAGATGTCAACATCACTAATTAGTAGAGACAAAGATGCTCAACATCACTAATTAGTAGAGAAATGCAAATCAAAACTACAATGAGGTATCACCTCACGCTGGTCAGAATGACCATTATCAAAAAATCTAGAAACAATAAATGCTGGAAAGGGTGTGGTGAAAAGGGAACCCTTCTGTACTGTTGGTGGGAATGTAAATTAATACAACCACTATGGAAAACAGTATGGAGGTTCCTTAAAAAACTAAAAATAGAACTACCATACGACCCAGCAATCCCACTACTGGGCATATACCCTGAGAAAACCATAATTCAAAAAGAATCATGTACCACAATGTTCATTGCAGCACTACTTACAATAGCCAGGACATGGAAGCAACCTAAGCGTCCATTGACAGATAAAGGTATAAAGAAGATGTGGCACATATATACAATGGAATATTACTCAGCCATAAAAAGAAACGAAATTGAGTTATTTGTAGTGAGGTGGACGGACTTAAGAGTCTGTCATACAGAGTGAAGTAAGTCAGAAAGAGAAAAACAAATACCGTATGTTAACACATATATACGGAATCTAGAAAAAAAAAAAAAGGCACTGATGAACTTAGTTGTCAGGCAGGAATAAAGAGGTAGACATAGAACATGGACTTTAGGACATGGAGTGGGAGGTCGAAGCTGGGGCAAAGTGAGAGTAGCATTGACATATATACACTACTGAATGTAAAATAGTTGGCTGGTGGGAAGCAGCAGCTTAGCACAGGGAGATTGGCTGGGTGCTCTGCGATGACCTAGAGGGTTGGGATAGGGAGGGTGGGAGGGAGGCTCAAGAGGGAGGGGATATGGGGACATATGTATACATATGGCTGATTCACTTTGTTATGCAACAGAAACTAACACAGTATTGTGAAGCAATTATACTCCAATAAAGATCTATTTTTTAAAAATATGTAAATAAAGAAATCTTCTAGCCAAACAAGAAAACAATGGGCAATGAGAATGAATCTGATAAATTCTACAGGCCCAGAAATGGAAACATGAAAAATGTAAATCCAAAGCTGTCTCTGGATTTTCAGCTAGTTGAACAAACCTTGACACTAAATCAAACTTAGCTTAAATCAAAACTGAGTTTTCCTATAGATTTCCATAGAGGTAAAAGCAGGAAGCTTTTCAGAAACACATCGGTATGACAACTTAAACTTTAAAAAGAAAAAGTATTTTCTTCACATATAAGGTAGGTACCCTAACCCTTTGACCCTTTGAAAGTAACAGCAATACATTAAAGGTACTGGCAAGGATTTGGTCACCATCCATTCAAAACAGCGTTAACACACCACCAAACCCCTAAGTGATCTCTTCTTTTCAATTATGAATGATTCGTTCTTTCAGAGGTAAAGAAGGATCATGTTGGAAGACATGAGATTTGTCTTGTATAATCAGGAGTGTCCCAATAGTTTTAAACCAGTTTGATGTCTATTTTTAGATAGAAAAATCTCTGCCTTCCAGAGATGGAAATGTTCCATTTCAAAATCATCAAGGAATGTGCATACTGCACTTTATACTTATTAGGAAGGCACATTTTAACCAATAACTTTTTGTAA
The DNA here is from genome assembly GCF_009873245.2 of Balaenoptera musculus. Classification (NCBI taxonomy): domain Eukaryota; kingdom Metazoa; phylum Chordata; class Mammalia; order Artiodactyla; family Balaenopteridae; genus Balaenoptera; species Balaenoptera musculus. The sequence continues at coordinate 111,859,459 of NC_045786.1, forward strand.
GTAAAAGTTGCAACATCAAATCACACGTGAAGCAAATTTTAGGTGCAGAACTATCTCCACTGCTGCCAAAAGTGCAAAGAAAACAAGAAAAATCAAGCTTTCCTAACCGTTCAGGCAAATGCCACCTCCGCAAAACCTCGAAGGCGGGGTCTTGGTCCCTGGTAGAGAGTGTCCAAAGGTACCACCATTCAGTTCGATGTATGTTAGAAAAGGAAGGTCTAGGCGCCCTTCCGCGACCTTTACGAAAACTTCCCAAGAATTCTGTCTTTGCCCCAGGGTGGAGCAGTCGTTGGGCATTCTCCTTGACGTCCCCCAGGGACGAGGAGGTGGCCGCGAGTGACTCTACTCAGCGTGGGTCCGGCGCTCCCAGGTCGCACCAGCCCAGCGCGGGCGGCCTCCCACGTGGCGTGCGCGGGCGCGCTCCCACGTGGCGGGCGCGCTCCCACGTGCCGTCCGCAGCCCGCCCAAAGCCGGCTCTGCACCCCCGGCCGGCGCTCTGATTGGCCAAGGGCGGCGGAGCGTCTCCGGAGCCGGCAGCGACTCGGCCAAAGTGGTCGGGCACCGGACAAAGCGTCGCAGCCAGGCGGGCAGCTACCCGAGCAACCGGTCCCGTGCGTGGGCCCCATGCCGGCAGTAAGGATACCGCCCGGCGCCTCAGTCACCACCCGGCGCCTCGGTCGCGCAGCCCCACGTGGTCCCTGGTTAGCGGCAGGCACCGTCACCCTCCACCCTATGTCAGGTAGCGCTCACCTCAGCGCTCGAGGCGCCTCCACCTTCAGCTTTTTGGGCTTGGGCTCCTCCTCAGCCGCTGCCATTTTCACGCTCCCACCTCACTTAAGCTCCAGCGCTCGCCGGTATGACAACTTTCAAGGGTTAAACATGTATTACTTTACAATCTCCCACTGCTTTCTCCCACTATTATTGGACACTGTTATCTCCTAAAATGATCCACTGGAAATGCTAGATTTATCATCTGCTACTACATCTCAGAGTCTCACTAGCCTAACAGTTGCAATTACTCAGTGACAATCTGTTTGTTCTAGTAATCTTTCAGTTTTAAGTATAATTTTTGACCAGAATCTTGTATTTCAAAATACTGGGATCCTCCACTACTGTGTCAAATTAAAAATAAAACAAAACCCTGGTTACACTGCTAATTATAATAAGTTTTAGAAGATTTGGGGAAGTATAAAAGCTTTCTAGATTTAATTACATTTTTACATTATTTATGCTGAGGATTTAGCAAAAACAGATTAGTAACTATAAGGGGAAAATTGTCCTGGAAATGTAGATTCTTCTGCTAGCTAAACTTTCACGGTAAATAGTAAAGCTTTTTCTTTCCAGGCTCCTAACTAAAGGACTGATGTTTCAGGAAGACTCTTTTTTAAAAAAATTAAGTATGAGAGATGTCAGGAATGGCAGGCAAATTCCCAGCAACCCAAAAGTTGGGCAGCTGGTCTGTAAAGCAAGGAGAGATATCCAATGGTTCCACAAGATGAGAGGTGAGCTGTGAAGCCCCAGAAAATCCCTGCAGTCTCACCAGGACTCAGATACATACAGGCCTTGCTAGAGAGAAAGTCCAGATCCCACTCTGAAAACATCTGAGGCCAGTGGTGAACTAAAACAAGTTGCAATAAAAGAGCACACTCAGCTCAGTGACAGATCAGATTGACTCATCCACTCTAGTAGCCTGGTATTTACCCTTCTGAAGGTGAACAATATTTACTTCAGTGTCTTCTATTCTATTAAATGCCCAGAATGCAATTAAAAATCAAAAGACATATGGAAAAAACAAGAAAATGTGGACCCATGGTCATAAAAGAAAATAATCAATAGAAACAGACCCTGGCCTTACCCAAATGTTGAAATTATCAGACTAGGACTTTAAGATAACTATGGTAAAAATGCTGAAGTACCTAATGGGAAAGATGAAAATATGTTTGAAGAGATGAAGACTTTCAACAGAAACATGGAAACTTTTTTTTTTTAAGAATCTAATGGAAATGCTAGAAATGAAAAATATGATATCAGAAGTAAGGAATTCATTGGATGCGTGTAACCACAGATCAGACAAAGTAGAGGATAGTATCACAGAGCCAAGTTTAGATCAATATAAGTATCCAAACTGAAACACAGAGGAAAAAGAGAGAGAGAAAAAAATAATAATAATAACAGAACAGATCTGTGGGAAAATATCAAATGGTCTAACATTAATGTAATTGAAGTCCCAGAAGCAGAGGAGGGAGAAAGTGAAGTAGAAGAAATATTTGAAGATATACTGGCCAAGAACTTCCCAAAATTGATAAAAGACAACAATTCAAAGATTTAAGACTCTCAGTGAATTCCAAGCAGAATAAACACAAAGAACTGACCTAGTCATAGCAAAATCAAATTTCCAAAAATAAAAAATAAAAAGCAGATCTTAAAAAGAGCAGCCAGAGGAGTGAGGGGTGGGAAATACATTATATACAAGCAGGAAAGGACACACATAAATGCTGATTTCTCCCCAGAAATACTGCAAGTCAGAAGACAATGGAGAAATTTCTGTAAAATAATAAAAGAAAAATAAAGGTCAACCTAGAATACCATATTCAGTGAAAATATCTTTCAAAAATGAAGAGGAAATAAAGATATTCTTAGAAAGATAAAAGTTGAGAGAATATGTCTCCACAAGCTTTACTATGAGAAATATGAATGGTAGTTCTTCAGCCTAAAAGGAAATAAAACTGACAGAACTCTAGTACTGCAGAAAAAAATAAAGGGCAAAAGAAAGGATAAATTATCTGAGTAAATGTTTAAAAAAATTTAGTACCTTTATTTTATATATTTTCAAATTTCTGTAAAAGACCATCGATTTTTAAAGCAAAAATTAAGAAATTGAGAAACTTATAGCATATAGAGTAGTAAAATATAAGCAATGAGAACATAAAAGGTGGAGTAGATCAGTGGAATTGTGCTGTTGTAATGTCCTTACACTCTTCATGAAATAGTCTGATATTAATTGAAAGTAGATTATGATAAAGTAAACATGCATGTAATACTTATTCCTACAGCAGGTTATTACCTAAAAGTTTTGCCTTAAGTTAAATCTGATTTTCCAATAGAAACAATGACATTAAAAGAAGATGTTTTCCTAAGGACTCAAATTCAAGGTCCTTAGGAAACACTGCTGCTCACTGCTGAGTAAACTTCGTTGTGGCAATGCCCAAAATTGGCAACGCACAGCCTGACAGGAGGTCTTCTCCCAGAGCCTGCCCATCCTCCGTGCTCCCCTCAGCTGATCTAACATGGCTCCCCGTCTCCAGGTCAAAGCCTCCAAGAACACTCCTCTAACCACTTCACTCTCCACCCTTCTCTCTCCTACAAGCCAAGGCTCTCCAGCCTATTGTTTTGCTGCAAAAACTTCTTTTGCATTTCTAGACTTTTGCACTTGTGTGCCTAGATGGGATGATTCTATAAATCTATTTTGCAACTTTTTATGTGTTCTTTGTTGTTTTTTTTTAATTTGCAATGTATTCTGGACACCTTTCCAAGTCATTTCAGAGAGTTAGCTCATTCTTTTCAATAATTGTGTGGCATTTCACTGCATAGATGTACTATAATTTATCAATTCCTACTGATGAACATTTGTGATGTTTCCCATTTTTTAATATTAAAAACAATGCTGTAATTCTCAAACACTGTTTGTAGGGGTATAAATTATCATAGCAGAATGGATAAACAAATTGTAGCATATATTCATAAACTGGAATATTCACTATATGTGAAAATGAATGAATCACAGTTATAGGTAAGAGCAGGATTAATTACATAAGAAAAAGAAGCAAGACATGAAAGAATACTTAAAGCATTTTCCATTTATATAAATTTCAAAAATTGGCAAAACTATATTATTTTACAGATGCATACACAGGTGATAAAAATTTAAAGAAAAGGAAAAAAATTATTAGCAAAAAGTCAAGATAGTGGTTACTTGTAGAGCTGTGCTGTCCCATATAAATATAATGTGAGCCACGAAAGCAAGCCATAAATGTAATGTTACGTTTTCTAGTAGTCACATTAAACAAAAGGAAAAAAGAGGTGAAATTAGGGACTTCCCTGGTGGTCCAGCGGGTAAGACTTTGTGTTCCAAATGCAGGGGGCCTGGGTTCAATCTATAGTGGGGAAACTAGGGTCCCACATGCCACGGGGCAACCGGGCCCACACACCACACTAGAGAGAAGCCCACGCACCGCAACAAAGAATCCCGCGAGCCGCAACTAAGACCTGATGCAGCCAAAACAGAAATAAATAATTTTTTTTTTTTAAAAAAGAGTCCACATGCCACAACTGAGAGTCCGCATGCCGCAACTAAGACCCAATGCAGCCTAAATAAATAAATATTTTTTAAAAACAGTGAAATTGGACTTCCCTGGTGGCACAGTGGTTAAGAATCCGCCTGCCAATGCAGGGGACACAGGTTCAATCCCTGGTCCGGGAAGATCCTACATGCCACAGAGCAACTAAGCCCGCATGCCACAACTACTGAGCCAGTGTGCCACAACTACTGAGCCTGCACTCTAGAGCCCACAAGCCACAACTACTGAGCCCGTGTGCCACAACTACTGAGCCTGCACTCTAGAGCCCACAAGCCACAACTACTGTGCCACAACTACTAAAGCCCGTATGCCTAGAGCCTGTGCTCCGCAACAAGAGAAGCCACCGCAATGAGAAGCCCACGCACCACAACGAAGAGTAGCCCCTGCTCGATGCAACTAAAGAAAGCCCATGCACAGAAACGACCCAATGCAGCCAAAAATAAATAAATTAAATAAATAAATTTATTTTTTTAAAAAATAGTGAAATTAATATATATTTAACCCAATACATTCAAAATATTGTCATTTCACTATGTAATCAATATTAAAAATTATTAATGAAGTGCTTTACATTTTCTTATACTAAATCTTCATAATCCAGTGTGAGTTTTATACTCACAGCACATGTGAATTCCACTAGCCACATTTCAAGTGCTTATTAGCCATGTGTGGCTGGTGGCTACCATACTGGACAACCCAGTTCTAGCAGATATAAGAATCAGGAAAGAAGTTCTCCCTATAGGAAAGAAGTAAAATTGTAATTGGGAAGGACCCTGGGGACTTCTGGGGAACTGGCATTATTATCTTTCTTGATATGAGTGTTGGTTACATGAATGTTTGCTTCATAATTATTCATTAAACCATAATACGAACTTTATGAACTTTTTTTTTTTATTAATTAATTTATTTATTTTTGGCTGTGTTGGGTCTTCGTTTCTGTGCGAGGACTTTCTCCAGTTGTGGCAAGCGGGGGCCACTCTTCATCGTGGTGCACGGGCCTCTCACTATCGCAGCCTCTCTTGTTGCGGAGCACAGGCTCCAGACGCGCAGGCTCAGTAATTGTGGCTCACGGGCCCAGTTGCTCCGCGGCATGTGGGATCCTCCCAGACCAGGGCTCGAACCCATGTCCCCTGCATTGGCAGGCGGACTCTCAACCACTGTGCCACCAGGGAAGCCCTATGAGCTTTTTTAAATGTGTTTTATTTCATCAAAAAAAGTTTTTAAATTACTGAATGTAGGGACTTCCCTGGTGGCGCAGTGGTTAAGAATCCACCCGCCAATGCAGGGGACATGGGTTCGAGCCCTGGTCTGGGAAGATCCCACATGCCGTGGAGCAACTAAGCCCGTGCGCCACAACTACTGAGCCTGCGCTCTAGAGCCTGCGAGCGACAACTACTGAGCCCACACACCACAACTACTGAAGCCCACACGCCTAGAGCCCATGCTCCACAACAAGAGAAGCCACTGCAATGAGAAGCCCACGCACCACAACAGAGTAGCCCCTGCTCACTGCAACTAGAGAAAGCTCGTCACAGCAACAAAGACCTAACACAATAAATAAATAAATTTTTTTAAATACTGAATGTATATTCTTGTAATTTATTGTTATAAACTTGAGCAAGTATTTCTGAAGGATAAATTTATAGAAGTGTAACTACTGGATCAAATGATACAAACATTAAAACATTGAAGAGTACTAAATTACCTTCCAAATGCTTACACCAATTCTCACTCCTACCAATAACAAGTGAAAATTCCCATTTCTCCACATACTTACCAACACTGGGTTTTATCAATTTTAGGACATTTTTGACAGGTATGTGTAAGAAGATATCTGAAGAATTAGGGTCATTCAATGACTATATCAAGAAATTACAAAGTATTCCATTCAGTACAGGTTCCCCCTTTGCACATGTAGGCACTAACAATCAGCTTGGTGGTCCTTCTGGTGCCTCTGAAACAGACGGGACACCTGTGTTCTTGGGTTACCATTGCCCTGCACCAGCAGCTTTACCCTGCAGCTAGATAATATTTGAAATAGGCTTTGCTTGAAAGTGCCTACACCAGCCTTCATTCTGACTGAACATGTTAGCATTTGATACTTTGCCTCAGGGCTTTCATGCTTTCAAGCTTTGGCTTGAGTGGTGGCCAAAAGCAAAGACCTCAAAGCCAAAGATGACCTTGATTCCACAGACTGAAAAAAATCTTACATCTTGGCACTATTCCAGACTTTCTCCTCTAGTGGCATTATAGTCCTGTTTCCTTTTATGTGACATTTTAAATGTTTAGAATATATGTTTAGGACTCCTCTAATAAAATTGCCTTCAGAGATGGATTATCAGCCACGTAAGAAAAATGAGTGCTATTACTCTATAATCACAAAATACTATTTTATTTGTCAGATTCTTCTCTCTCTCCCTCCACTCTCTTTCCTCCTTCCCTTTCCTCTTCCTTCTCTCTCCCAACATTGCTTAGCTTAGTTCTGATCTCTCTTTCCTTGCTCTGCAACAGCCTGAGAATCCCAGAGGCAATATGCCCCAGGATCAAAATGTGGGCAACAGAGAAGTAAGGAACCCTGGAGACAAATTGAGATTTTAACCACAGAAGCACTTACCCAGAGCATTAGCAAGTACTACTGGATAGCCGATTGTGTTAGCTGGGTACCTAGGCTAACTTTGTAGGACTTATGAACAAACTGGACTTAGGAACGTGCTCTCGGAATGGAACTTGTTCGTATGTAGGGGACTTACTGTACATCTATAGAGGAGGGCGTCTAGTGCTTATTTGCTAGCAGCAGTCAATAACATGGGCACAAATAACTTGGCCCCCAAGTGAAAAAATCAGTAATTAATTCAGGCCTGCTTGTACTTTTCTCTAAAGTAAGAAAAAGAGACTGTCTGATATTGTAGGACTATGATCACAGAACAGGATATCTGACTAGTAGGGGTTTCCAGGCTCCATTGCAGACCTCCTGAATCAGATTCATCAAGGATGATCCTCCTGGTTAGGAACCACTTAAGAGAAGGATGCACACAGAGGTTCAGCCTAATAGCCCAAGGCATAAATCTGCAGACACACACACACACACACACACACACACACACACACACAGGCCCATCACTTATTAGTATGAGACTTTGAAAGTCGTTATGACTCTTGCTTTTCTTATCAGTAAGACAGAGATGATGCCTACCACAAAGGGCTAGTTTAAGGATTCTGTGTGTAAAGCACTTGCACATAATAAGTTCTCAACAATAAGTACTTATGATAATAATCAGATAATGATTTTAACAAGATGATAAGTGCCATCCAATTTTTCTGAATTTTTTTACAATAAGCTCATATTATTTTTATACTTAGGGGAAAAAATTAAGCTCCTTCTGTTTTTAATGGGTCTTGCTCTTTCAAGAGCATAGCCTTTAAGTGCCATTATAGAATCTGCTATTAAAATTTTAAAGAGGAGGGGCTTCCCTGGTGGCGCAGTGGTTGAGAATCTGCCTGCTAATGCAGGGGACACGGGTTCGAGCCCTGGTCTGGGAAGATCCCACATGCCACGGAGCAGCTGGGCCCGTGAGCCACAACTACTGAGCCTGCGCGTCTGGAGCCTGTGCCCCGCAACGGGAGGGGCCGCGATAGTGAAAGGCCCGCGCACCGCGATGAAGAGCGGTTCCCGCACCGCGATGAAGAGTGGCCCCCGCTTGCCGCAACTAGAGAAAGCTCTCGCACGAACCGAAGACCCAACACAGCCAAAAATAAATAATAAATAAATAAATAAAGTAGCTATAAAATTTAAAAAAAAAAAAAAAAAATTTTAAAGAGGAGGGGGGAATATGGGTCAGTTTCATGGAATAGGAACTAGGGAAAAAAATAATTTCCATCTCTTCAAAACATAACTTCTTTCATCCCAGTTATATTTACAGGTATTGAAATAAAAATGAACAAGACAGACATAAGATCTACTCTTAAAGTCTTTATGGAGTAGTAGGAAAGCAATGACTTATAACAGAAATCACTGGAATTGTGCTAAGTGACACTGTGTCACAAGGCCCCTCACCAGGTCTGGAGGGTCACAGAGGTTTCCTGAGGAAGAGATACCTGTGCTGGGTAGAAAAGAGAAAATCTAGAAGAAGAGTAGAGAAGCACTCACCAGGCAGAGGAAGGAGCCTGGGTAAACTCCCTGAGGTGGAAAGAAGAGTGGGAGAGGGAGCGGTAGTTGGTTGAGAATCATAAGAAAAAGCTTATGAAGCACAGAGAGGCAGATCGTCCAGGCCTGTGGAAATGTTAAGGATTTGGGACTTGATCCCAAATGCAATGGAAAGCCATGGGTGGGTTTTAGGTGGAAGTGTTATCATATGACCTATTCTTTCAAAGAGCAGTCTGGGTGCTTTGTGAAGCACTGGGATGTTGTGATATAATAAGAAATACATACTTGGTCTTCATCCCAGGTTCTTGGCACAGAGCTTCAAAAACCCTTGGAATTTCCTGAGTGGACAGAGGTGACAGGAGTGTTTTTTGTTATTCATAAGAAGTCCTTTTCAACCATACCTGAGTTGAATGAGGAACTCTTGATAGGGCCCTAGATAGCTTCAGGGTGGGGCTGGGGGAACCAACCATGTGATTAAAGTGTGGGAACTTTCAGCCCCACCCATCCAGGGAGAGGAGGGGGGCTGGAGATTGAGTTTAATCACCAAAATCGTAGCAAGATCTTTTTGGATCCACCTCCTAGAGTAATGAAAATAAAAACAAAAATAAGCAAATGCAACCTAATTAAACTTAAAAGCTTTTGCATAGCAAAGGAAACCAGAAACAAATCGAAAAGACAACCCACAGAATGGGAGAAAATATTTGCAAAGATGTGACTGACAATGGATTAATCTCCAAAATATACAAGCAGCTCATGCAGATCAATATCAAAAAAACAAACAACTCAATCAAAAAATGGGCAGAAGATCTAAATAAACATTTCTCCAAAAAAGACATACAGATGGCCAAAAAGCACATGAAAAGATGCTCAACATCACTAATTATTAGAGAAATGCAAATCAAAACTACACACCAGTCAGAATGGCCCTCATCAAAAGGTCTACAAAAAATAAGTCTACAAACATTCTACACTGTTGGTGGGAATGTATATTGGTACAGCTGCTACAGAGAACAGTATGGAGGTTCCTCAAAAAACTAAAAATAGAGCTACCATATGATCCAGCAATCCCACTCCTGGGCATATATTTGGAGAAAAACATAATTTGAAAAGATACATGCACCCCAATGTTCACTGCAGCACTATTTACAATAGCCAAGACATGGAAGCAACCTAAAAGTCCACTGACAGAGTTTAATCACCAACGGTCAGTGATTTAGTCAATCATGCCTACATAATGGAACCACCATAAAACAATGGGGTTGGGAGAGCTTCTGAGTTAGTGAACACATCACGGTGCTGTGAGGGTGGTACACCTGAAGAGGACATGGACGCTCCTTGCCCCTTCCCACATACTTTGCCCGATACATCTCTTCCATTTGGCTGCTCCTCAGTATTCTTGGAGTCAGGCATGATAACCATTTCACCATGAGGTCCCTCTAAGTATTCTTTATAATAAACCAGTAATAATAAATAAAGTGTTCTCCTGAGTTCTAGCAAATTATCAAACCCCAGGAGGGGATCATGGGAACCCCTGATTTATAGCCAGTAGGTCAGAAATACAATGGTCCAGACTTTCCATTGGTGTCTGAAGCAGGGGCAGTCTTGTGGGACTGGGCCCTAAGCCTGTGGGATCTGACACTAACTCCAGGTAGACAGTGTCAGAATTTAATTGAATTGTAGGACACCCAGCTGGTGTGAGAAAATTGGTTTTGGTGTGGGGAAGAAAAACATACATTTGGTTTCAGAAGTGTTGTGAGTACAGAAAAAGAGTTTTACTTTAAGAATGGATTCAGGGGAGGTAGGAATTAATGGAATAATGGCAGTGTAGGTAAAAATGAAAAACAGACAATTCTGATCAATTATTTAGGAGGTGGAATCAACAAAACTTGATGGTGGATTGGAAATGGCAAATGAGGAAAAGTGAAACAATAAGGGTAAATCCTAGGTTTCTGATTCGGATAACTATGCTTGAGGGTACCATCTACTGAGATGGCAAGCACTGAACCAGGATCAGGTCCTAGGGGCCAAGAAGAGGAAATTAGAGTGTCCAGTACATAGCAGGAAATAGGCACTCAGAAGCAAGGTCTGGACTGCATTATCAGTTTGGGAGTGGTCGCCCCAGGAGTGTGTAATCAATACGTCCCCAGACCCCATCTCCTCCAACTGCAAAGTGAGGTCACATCTCCATGAACATCTAAATTGCTTCATCCTTTCCCAGGGCTCTCCTCCAGAAACACCCAAAGATTCTCAGGGCTGCTCACACTGGCCCAGCTCTCCCAATCCTCATGTGCCTCTTGCTGCCACCACAGCAAGGGCAGAGGACTCAGACATGCCCCTCAAGTCAGGTCTCCACCACCACTGACCCCTCTGTGGCCAAGCCTACAGGTCACCTCCAGCACTTTCTTCCTGGATGGCAGAATCAAAGGCCAGTGTTGCCATCAAGGGAAGAATTGCTCTCACTCCTGATTTCCTTGAGGAAAGGTTTTCCTTCAGTGCATTCCTAGCCCCTCTCCATTTGGGAACGTAAAATGACTTACCCGCTTGGAAATTTGGAAAGAACTGGAAACGCAAGATATTCACCTATCTTCTTGGGAATGAGCTACCCACCGGGAGACCAATTTGTCTGCTCCTCCAGAGGCTGGCTCTTCCCCCCACACCCTGGTCCATCACTGCCTGTGACTGATAGGGAAATTCTGCCTAATTCTGGGCTTTGAGATGAGCAAGACCATTTTGAATAACAGACCTAAAGTATACCATGCCCTTTGACAGTAAAAAAGGGGGAAGAGGTGGAGATTTTGGCCGATTATGGTATCTAGTACATACCATTTACTATTTGCTGTCTCTCCATAACATAAACTAAATGTGTACATCATTTTTAAGTATAAATACACCATAATTTAACCAGTCCTCAATGAACAGCCATTCATCTTGTTACCACTTTTCTACTGTTTAAGCCTCATTTCAATTAATATCCTTGAACATATAATTTAACTGTCTATAGACTAAGAGTAGAGCTGCTGGGTCAAAAGACATATATTTCTTTTTGGGGGGGGTGGGGAGCTGCATTGGGTCTTCGCTGCTGCACGCGGGCTTTCTCTAGTTGCGGCGAGCGGGGGCTACTCTTCGTTGCGGTGCGCGGGCTTCTCATTGCGGTGGCTTCTCTTGTTGCAGAGCACAGGCTCTAGGCGCGCAGGCACAGCAGTTGTGGCACAGACTCTAGAGCACAGGCTCAGTAGTTGTGGCGCACAGGCTTAGTTGCTCCACGGCATGTGGGATATTCCTGGACCAGGGCTCGAACCTGTGTCCCCTGAATTGGCAGGTGGATTCTTAACCACTGCGCCACCAGGGAAGTCCTATATATAGTTTTGTTTGCTTGTTGTGTTTTTTGTTTTTTAAATATTGATACACCTTCTTTGAGACAATATACACTTCTACCTGCATGAATGTATTAGTATTATATTGCTACATAATAAACTTAAAAGCATAAAAGTGTCTGTGGTTGGGGAGTGCAGGTACAACTTCCCTGTGTCCTTCACTGAGAGTTTCACAAGGTTGCAGCCAAGGTGTCAGCTGAGCTGTGTTCTCATCTGGACACTCAACTAGAGGAGAATTTTCTACCTGGTAGCTGTATGAATTAGAATCCGGCTTCTTACTGGCTGTCAGCTAGAGGCTGCCCACAGCACCTAGAGGCTGCCCACAGTTCCCTGCCACATGGCCTTCTCCATAGTAAGTTCAAAGCATGGCTCTTTGCTTCTTCAAGGCCAGCAACAGAATCTCTCTCTCCAGTCTGCCAAGATAGGGTCTTTAAAAATGTAACATAATCATGAAAGTGACATCCCATCACTGTTGTCACTGAAGCAAATCACATGTCCTACCCACTCTCAAAGGGAGGGGGTTCTAGAGGACATAACACCAGGGGGCAGAGATCATGGGACCATCTTAGAATGGTGCTTCCCACAATGAAGCTTCCCACCCAGCTCCCCATGCCAATCCTAGGTTATCAACCTCTGCCAATCTGACAGGTAATGAAATATCTTATTTTTATTGGCATTCTTTGATCACCAGTGAAGCTAAATACCTTTTTATATATTTTCTGGTTATTTCCTATTTCTTCTTTTGTGACATGTTTCTGCTCTTGCCCAAAGTTTTATTGAAATGTTGGTACAAATCAACAATCTCTTATTTGCAATCCCCAAAATCAAAAAAACTCTGAAAATCTTAAATTGTTCACAACCCATTTGGTAGCATAATCTGGCTTGATATGAACTCTTTTGTCAGCAAAATGTTCTCTGGACTGATGCAAAACTATAGTTTTATTTACCTCATTTACTGTGAATATTCATATAGTTCAATGCAGAACTAAAAATATATTTGATAAACTGCATATTGCCCTGGGTCTCACTAGGAATATTAAATAATATACACCATTTACCTTTCTAAAGCCCCCAAAAATCGGAATTCTGAAATATTTATAGTCCCAAGTGTTTTTGATAAGGGGTTATGACACTCCATTTCTTATTGATTTCCAAAATGTTTTTGTAGTTTAGGAAAGTAAACATATTTTCATAGATATTGCCAGTTTTTTCCCCATTTTGCCATGTTCCAATCTATCGTATAGTATTATAGGTTTTTTTAATTATTAATTCATGTTCATTGCAAAAATCTTCAAATATAGATTATAACAGTGGTTCTTAATCCTTTCAAGTAAATGATGACTTTGAAAATCTGATTAAAGCAATGGGAAAGCTCCCCAGAAATTTTACGTATAATTTCAGGAGCTTTATAAGCTTAGACACCAGATTAACAGCCTCTGCCTTCTATGCGCTTCCTAGGAACTTTCATCCTTTCCTTTGACTTCAATTATCATCTATCTATGACATACATACATACATACATACATACATACATATATATATATATATATATATATATATATATTCAGCCCAGATCCATTTCCTGATTATTATCTCTCCATATTCATCAGACTACTAAACAGCTCCACTCAAATATTTCATCGACATCAAACTTGACACATCAAAAACTTAAATCATTTTCTCCTATGCTAAACCCATTCACCTCTTTATATTAATTTTTAATGAATCAAATTCGTTAAAAATTCAATAACCACTCAACTGAGTCAGCCAAAAATCTGGTCAGCAACCATGACTTCCAAATCTCCTCTACACTTGACATCTCTCAATTTTATCCACTTCTCATCTCCACTGCAACAAACTTAGTTTGACCACCATGCGTTGCCTGAATTACTCTAACAGCCTTTTAAATAGTTTTCCTACCAGAGTTTTTATCCCCTCCAATCCATGTTTAACGTTGTAACCAGAATGATCTTACTAAAATGCAAATCTGGGGAATTCCCTGGCGGTCCAGTGGTTAGGACTCCATGCTTTCACTGCCGAGCGCCCAGGTTCAATCCTTGGTCAGGGAACTAAGATCCCACAGGCACGCAGTGTGGCAAAAAAAAAAAAAAAAAAAAAATGCAAATCTGATATCACACCCTCATTTAAAACTCTCCAATGACTCCCACTGCTTTAGGGCTTACAAAGCCCTTTATCATCTACAACCCACTGACTCCTGCAGGATCACCCTTATACCTGATCATTTCCCCCAAGTCCCCATGTCAGTGAATGTCGCCACTTACCAAGTTGCTCAGGACAGAAACCTGGACTCTCTCCTCCCCCTCACTCTCTATATCTACTTAGTCACCATATCTTGCTTCTACCTCAGTGCCACCACCTTGGTCCAAGTTACCCTCTTTTTCTCACCTAGACTACTAAACTAGCCTTTCCTCATTGAGGAGGGAGCAAAGTAGATGGTTCTCATGAATAGCTTGACCAACCATTAGTAAAGAGTTCAATTTTGTACTGTAAAAATGTTCGTGTAAGGACATTTGACATATGCTTTTAAAAACCCTGATGAATATTTAAGAATCAGAGAAACTAGAGTTTCCATGTAAACTATAAAATAAAATAAAATAAAATAAAATAGGGACTGCCCTGGTGGTACAGTGGTTAAGAATCCGCCTGCCAGCTTGGTGCTTTGTGACCACCTTGAGGGGTGGGATGGGGAGGGTGGGAGGGAGGGAGCTGCAAGAGGGAAGAGATATGGGAACATATTGTATATGTACAACTGATTCACTTTGTTATAAAGCAGAAGCTAACACACCATTGTAAGGCAATTATACTTCAATAAAGATGTTTAAAAAAAAAAAATCTTATTGGCAGCCTCTGATGCCACAGAGTGAAAAAAAAAAAAAAAAAAGGATTCCGCCTGCCAATGCAGGGGACACAGGTTCGAGCCCTGGTCCAAGAAGATCCCACATGTCGCGGAGCAACTAAGCCTGTGCGCCACAACTACTGAGCCTGTGCTCTAGAGCCTGTGAGCCACAACTACTGAGCCCACGTGCCGCAACTACTGAAGCCCGTGCTCCGTGACAAGAGAAGCCACTGCAGTGAGAAGCCTGCACACTGCAATGAAGAGTAGCCCCCGCGCGCTGCAACTAGAGAAAGCCTGCGCACAGCAACAAAGACACAACGCAGCCAAAAATAAACAAATAAATAAATTTTTAAAAAATAAATAAATTAAATTAAATAAAGTAAAATAAAATAAAAACAAGATCAAGGCTTTGTATATATTCCAAAGACTGAAAGCTGACAAATCAAGAAAACAAATACCAAGAAAAAATATTATGCTCTAATAAAACCATGGTACTATTTTATTACTCAAGGTAAATGAAGTAAAGAAGTTTAAAGGGACTGAGATTTCATTCCGCTTGAAAGCTCACAAGTTAGCCTATTAACTGTTTGATGGATGCTGACAAAGACAGGAAACTCCAGGGTCAGAGACAAAGGTCTTTGTTGCCCTCAGCAACAGCAGTAGCTGGAGGACAGCATTTTCTTGTTAAGGATCCTCAAGCTCTAATTCTCACAGAGAGACATAAAGAGGGCCTAGGTAACATCTATACATACAATGGGTTTCATTACAGGCGAGAACCCCTGAACTTTGAGAACCCAAATCTTTTTATACAGGACAGTAAGCATGTCTCTGCCTTTTGCTCCAGAGACGAACACTGTATCTTCCAGGGTTCTAAGCAAACCTACCATTCACCCTAAAAGGAAACACTACATCTTCCAAAGCTGTTCCTTTAACAAACATCCTTAGAAAGATAGTCGGGAACAAAGGCAATCAGAACCACTGTTATAAGACATGCAGAAAATGTGAGAGACCCACAGAGAACTATCTCCCAACAATATCCACTCCACGCACACATTAGTTTCTATACATCTCTTTTTTTTTTGGCCATGCTGCTTGGCATATGGGATCTTTGTTCCCTGACCAGGGATCGAACTCACAACCCCTGCATTGGAAGCGTGGAGTCTTAACCACTGGACCGCCAGGGAAGTCCCAGTTTCTATACATCATTACGCGGCTCCATCAGCCACTCTAATTAATCTAACCAACAGAGGCTGGAACCAAATCAACTTATCTAGCACAGCATTTAATTAAGGCTACTATCAAATAGGATTCTGACAACAGGATGAGGCCATCCTATTTTGATCTCAACCATGGCCCCCAGCATCCTAGAACCAACCCAGCTTAACAAATCCCCAGAACTATCAGGGTCTAATTTAGAAAGCCATGTTTCTGTATTGACCTTTCCACTTGGCCCAAGGCATTAACCCAGGCACAGCAAGGTGTACTTGAGATTGCACAAAATCCACCTTGGCCCATCAGGAGGAAGTCTAGGGCAATTCTCTCATCCGTAACAACTTTGGCTAATGAGTTGAGGCTGACCTGAAATCCTTCTAGGGCCAAGGCAGTGCCATGGATCACTTCAGCTAAAATCATGAAATTCTGTACCACCTTTTCTAATTGGATGACTCCTGTTATAGGGATCACTGCCCATAAGGTGTACATGAATAACAAATCAGTTACCTTTCTGGAGAGCCTCGTGGGAGAGATCTCTGCAGTCATCTGAGGGCCACATGATCTGTCAAGGCTATTTCTAAACACTTGCAGGTCTCTCATGATTGCCCCGAAGGGTGTTTTTCAGGAGACAAGTTAACTCCTGACTTCCACACAAGAAATAAAGTCCAGAGGTCACACGTGGTGTCCCTGGAAAGAAAATGTTTTTACAATTGTTGGCCTCAAGTGAGACCTCCATTATTCAAAGGGCATAGGTTGACAGTTCCTCCAAGGGGCTTCCTGGCAAGCTGGTATACCTTAGTTAGGGTTCCCGGTTCGGTTTAAATAGTTGAATCTAGTCACTATTTTTGGAGGGATTGCCTGAGAGCCGACAGTCCAAACTGTCCTATCTGTCCAGTGCCAGCAGGAAGGTGGCATTTGTTCACCCCGCAGAGACTGAGCAATGGCTATGGAAATGGAACATATCCAGAGGTGTTAACCAGTGTTTTGCATGGGAGATGCAGAAGCTGGGGCTATCCTCTGCTTTATGTGATAGATTTCTTGGTAAGGTCAAAGGGAATGGCAATCAAAATCATGGTCAGAGCCATCTGGAGGTGCAGGAGAGGGATGGCAGATTCAGCAGTCAGTTCCATTTAAGGGGCTTGCACCATTGGGAGAGCCACATCAGGGCATTTTCCTTCCTGAGGAAGGATCCAGGGTGGCTCTGAAAGACAAAAGATCATTAGAGTTCCTTCCTCCCTGTCCTGGGGTTTAAAGTGTTCTCACCTCAAGCACTGGAGTTGTTCTTTCTCTCCATCACCACAAAATCAGTCTGTCCCATTCCAGTAGCTATAACTTCACCTTTTTTCCAATCATCTCTACTCACCCAGACCTCTCATTTGGAAGAGTCAGGTACAAAAGAGATAAGGCATTTTATAAAACTTATAGAAACTCATTATGCCACTGACCTTGGCCTGCATGAACCACTGGGTGAATCCCGAGGTGGTGTACTCAACCAAGTACTGACTAGCCTTATGATATGCAGCTATATCAATCCAACAGGAGAAGCCAGGGGGCTGAGCCGGTTTGAAAGCCCTAGGCCCCCTTTTGGCTGGGCGGCCATGAGTGAACAGGAAAGCATCACGCCCAGGAATGGTCAGGGAGGAATCCCAAATTGTAAAATAATAAAAGATCATCCGAATCACTAACCAGAAAGTGGTTGAGAAGAGATGGTCCCTTTCTGAGCACAGCCACATACAGTGACCAAACTGCCTTATTAAGGTATATGCACCAGGAAGAGATGAGGGACTAAGAGTCAAAAATATATTTAAATTGATTTTTCAGGAGGCCATTCCAATACTCAATGATATCAGATACCTGCGAATGGCAGGGAGCATGAAATGGCCCTTGAATACCTTGACTGTCAGCGCACTGTTGAGTAGCTTTTGTGATTAAAAAAAAAAAAAAGCACACCATTGTCAAGCTGCAAATGGGCCATGAAAACATGACACAGATCAGTTTCAAGGGCCACAACAGTGTGGCTGGAATCAGCTGATTAGGCTGGAACAGCAATATTATAAGCCCAGAAAATGCCGACAGCCATGAGGCACAACAGACAGCCCCAAGAGGGAGTCAAAGTTCTGATGTATTCAATTGGCCAAGAGCAACAAAGTTGGGGTGAGGGCCCACGCTACGTCACTCCCCTCACCAAAATGCTTTTGGCAGGAGTCACAAGTCTGGCTTGTAGTGGTAGCCTCTGCATCAGAAACAGAGTCCTTCACCTTGCACAGAGCCTACGAGGGTAGCTGTGTTTCCACGTCCAGTACAAAAATGGACCCAGGCAGTAATGGTGGCAATCCGGGTGGCGCAGTCTTGACATGAACGGTAGCTTTGTACCAGAGAACTGGCCCATATTATGGGCATCTACATACGTGACACAGACATTTTGATCAGCAGCTGTGATTTATGACATTTTGCAGCCCCAAAGAAGGATGTCTTTAACCTACCGATCTGTAGTTTTCCAAACTGCTAGACCATTGGCTACAGCCCAGGGGTCATTAAAATATAAGTTGTATCAAGGGGAGTATTGGCCAGGGCTGTGAGAACAGCCTTGAGTTTTAACAGCAAATGGAACAAGCATGCCCATGTTTGGTTCTGCAGGGCTGACACTGAGGCTGAATAGTAGCAGAAGCTCAGCAGACACCATCAGGTTTAAGCTTAGCCAAACCATCAGTGAAGTAGACCTTAGCACTCAGGGTAATCTCTGTGAACCGAGGTCCCCACTGAACCAGCAGTTTTGCTTCAGGCAGCAGAACAAGAGGTAAAGTATTCCCAGAGGGCGGGCTGCCCCTTTTTCATGTAAAGCTGAGACGCACTGGAGCCGGTCAGCTGCACGCTGGAATACAGCATTTCCCTCTGACAGTGAGGCTGGTTTGGCCTCCCCATCCTGTTTGCGTCCAGCTGATTCACCCTGAAATGAAACTATCATGCCGGACAGTCAAAAGTCTTCCGTGAGTCAGTTCCAAGAACAGCCCAGTAGCCAAGTTCCTAGCTGTTTACAAAAGGAGAGCTGCTACCAGGGGGCAAGAGGGCCCAGGAGTCCAAATATCCAAGGAGCACCTCAGATAGAAGATGCCTCTTTTTGCCAGACTCTAAATGGTTAGACCATTAGTCATAGAGACTTGTAGCTCAAAGGGGTCATTTGGGTTGTGGGGATCCAAAGGTACTAGTATTTCTCTACACACATCTCTTCCCGAACATGAGTGTCACCTCTGGCACTTACAAGCATTGATAGCACCGACATGTAAACATCAATACCCATTACGCATTCACCAGTGGAAGCTACAGCAGTACACTGAATAGGCCCAAACGGCTGCACCCAACAGGGTCACATAAATTTCCGTTCTCCACTACAAAAATTGCCCAAACTCCACTAGTTGAGTTCTGGTGCCCTTCCTCCCACAGGAATGGGTAGGATAATGACTTGGGTAACTATATCCAACGGAGCCATGAAAGTTTGACTCTCTCCCCTCTGCGAAGCTCCCCAGCATACTAAGGCAGGATGCACTGAGTCTCACCTTTGATCATCTTCCTCCTTAATGAAACTGAAGCCAGGATAGAAGAGAAGGGGGCACAGAGGGAGAGAGCAGCTCTGAGCCCATTAGCAAGGTTTTGCATTCAGTTCACCTGAATAAATGTGGAGTGTTTCAGACCACCCAAAGGTCTCTATTGAATAACGTGCCCCTCACTGCTGTCACCATTTATTTCTGTTTTGGGGGTTCCTTGGCTTAGCAGCCACAGCTACATTGTCTTTAGAGCCGTCCCATTACCCTAAGATCCCTTTTTCCACCTGCCCAGAGGAGCATGCCCAACCACTAAGGCACTGTGTAGGCAGCCTGTTTCAATCATCTTTCTCACCGCTCAGCCTCTAATGATTAATTAACAAGTAGGATAGCGGAGGACCCTGGTTCCCCTAACCCATGCTCTTACTTGAGCAAGAGCATTTACTACTGGATACCAGGGTATGTCTCATCTCTGAATCTGGCCCATGGGGCCATCATCCTTTCTCTTCTAGGAGACCACGTCCCTTCTTTGTCGCATTCTCACCACCAAAACTGTCAAGAACTGTGAAGGATCTGCAAGCTAACAAGTTAGTTTGGCAGTTTTGTGGGTACTGGCAGAAGACATGAGATTCCAGGGTCAGACATAAAGGACTTAATTACTTACAGAAACAGTCAAAGTAGGGGCTTCCCTGGTGGCGCAGTGGTTAAGAATCCGCCTGCCAATGCAGGGGACACAGGTTTGAGCCCTGGGCCGGGAAGATCCCACATGCCATGGAGCAACTAAGCCCATGCACCACAACTACTGAGCCTGCACTCTAGAGCCCGCGAGCCACACTACTGAAGCCCGCGTCCCACAACTACTGAAGCCCGCGCACCTAGAGCCCGTGCTCTGCAACAAGAGAAGCCACCATAATGAGAAGCCTGTGCACCGCAACGAAGAGTATCCCCCACTCACTGCAACCAGAGAAAGCCCACGCACAGCAACGGAGACCCAACACAGCCAAAAGTAAATTAATTAATTAAAAAAGAAAAAAAAAGAAATAGTCAAAGTACCATTTTCTTGTTTTGGTTTCCAAGCTCCAATTCCCACAGGACAATGCAAAGAGGGCCAGGTGACACCTGTACATGCAGAGGGTCACATTACAGGAGAGGAACCCTGAGCACAGGGAACCCAAATCTTTTCTAGTGCCCACTGCTTCAGAAGATGATCTTTATATTCCAAGGCTCTAAGCAAACCTGCCCTTTGTTCTGGAGGGAGACATTATCTCTTCTCTATCTTCTCTATCATACAAACATCCTAGAAAAATATTCCAGAAAAAAGGCAGTCAGTATCTCTGTTCAGAAGACATACGGAAACATAAGCGACCTATAGAGAATTGTCTAATGCCCACTTGTAAACAGATAGAAAGTTAAATGATCTCCCCATTTGTTATTTACTGACAAATAGACCAGACCCTTGCATCAGTGGGTGAGGATATGCTTCCCTGATTACCTCTCAGTGGATCTGCTCCTATTTCTCTTTCTGATTCTTCTCAAGATTCTCTGTACGGCTAAACTTATCTTCCATCTATCTCATAGGCCAGTGTTTCATAACAACCATTAAATACAACAGTGATTTAACGGATTTCAGCAGAGTGAGGATGAATTAAAGATTTCTGAGTAGAGGGCTAGGATAGATAATCTGGATACCCATCTAAACTAGTGATTCTTGACTTTTCCTGTCTTCAACTCACCAGAGATCCATACATTAGAATCTACTTGTCAGTGGTTAAGGGGGAGAGGAGGGATGTCAATGGAGGAAAGCCAAATTTAAGCATTAATTGAACAAATCCAGACTTAAATCCTCATATTCATTATTTTGCTTGAGATAGTGTGAATACTATAATTATGCCATAACCAGACATAACCATATCCAACTACTTTTAAGCACTTCAAAACTAAATAATTATATATTATTCCCACCCTCCCTAATAGTGATGATATAAATTGATTCTCTAAAACTACCAGACTTTTATATATTACTTACTACCTCTGGACTAGAAAACACTTCAAAAGTCTAATCCATACAATTTGGGGCCAAAAGTACTTACATTTTTTTTTTAAATAGCAAAACATTCTGGGAGATATGTTAAGAAAAATGTCTAATTTTTTAAATTAGAGATACTTTTATGTTGAGAGACATGTTAAGATATACTTACTGCTTATCTGTCCACAGCAATCAATCCAGAAGTATAAATATGAGATCAACATTTAACCAACAAGGAAAAAAAAATACTGTTACATCAGCTGATTTTTCTCTCTTTGAATTTAATGAGTTTACATCAAAAAATTAGGTAGTCATTTTACATTTAAGGAATAAAAATCTTTTTAAAAAAAAAGCAATACAAAGAGTGAGAGGATTTTAACCAAGTTTACATTTCTTTTTGCTATAGTTTTTAACAATTCATCTCATCATATTACAATGTGCAAATGCATTTGCAGCACCCATTACAATCATGACACTAAATTTAAGGAAGTACATTGTTACTAATGGCCCTCAGAGGAAACTGATTTACCTTCTATTAAAAACTCTACAATATATAAGCATTACGTAATAATGCTACTTCACCACCATTTGTCACAAGAACCATCACCAAAGTTTTCTGGAAATCAGTCCACACACAAATTAAATATTTAAAAGGTGAAATGTTCCTTATTTTAACTTTAGCAAGATCTTTCTTTTTCATTGTTAAGAAACACTTTAATAGTTTTAAAGTAAAAGCTGTTAAGAGTAGAGTCCAGATAGCTAAAACTGCACTCCTGAGTTCGAACTTACAGATAAGTCTTTTGTAAATAGTTCTCAATAAAATATCCTCCCTCCCCATCCCCCTGCCCCAAATCTTGATTTTTTTCTTACAAAACTTTGGTCAAGAGTAGAAATATATCCAGGCAGATATGTATGCCATATGATAGCAAGAACGGTAAAGCCCAACTAATGACTTTGGGTTTTAGAAATAGAAGGCAATTAAAATGTACTCAAAGTTACATTAAGAAAAGCTTTCACTGGGTAATATTGAAACAGTCACAAAGGTTAAGAAAATACTGATATCAAAGTACAAATGACTACAATGTTAAAATAGACAAAAACTACTATACAAGAGCCTCTTTTAAAATTAAAAGTAAAGAACACAACACATGAGTCAGGATTGTTTTCCTGTTCAACTCATAAATTTTAGTCTTTATATTCAGAGGGTTGGTTATGTTGACATCTAGTAGAGTTTCTTATGACATCTGATGAAGTCTCGTTCCAACTTCAGACGGTGGCTCTTCCCTAAAGAACTTCTTGATTTTGGTCACATCTTGGTCACTGTACAATTTCAAAGTAGTGCAGTAT
Organism: Balaenoptera musculus; assembly: GCF_009873245.2. Classification (NCBI taxonomy): domain Eukaryota; kingdom Metazoa; phylum Chordata; class Mammalia; order Artiodactyla; family Balaenopteridae; genus Balaenoptera; species Balaenoptera musculus. The sequence continues at coordinate 111,882,316 of NC_045786.1, forward strand.
CGCCATGATGTGCTGAGGCATGAAGACATATCCTGTGTACAGTGCCATCCCCACGATGGAAACCAGCATGGAATCTGAGTTGTAGTTAAGGAAACTTCATTTAATTTACTTTTTCTCAGTTTATCCAAAACTAAATCCCCAAATTTTTTCAACAATTGTTCTATGTGGAAGTACCCATTCATTTAATGCTTTCTAATACCTACCAAGTATTTATAAAGAACTAATAACTATAATTATAGCCACTAACCTTAACTATGCCTGACACCATTCTAAGTTTTTTAAGCTCATTTTATCTTCACCATCACCTTACATGGTGCGTACTATTATTCTCCCTGTTATATTCCAAAACATCAGGCTGCTTAAAATGAAGCAGAGAAAGTGACCCTGTTCAATCTAAGAAACAGAAATGTATAGGAATAAAATTGTACAGTATTTAATGACTGCAAAAGGTCTACAAGCTTGAACAATAAGAATGTCTGATCCAAGAATTCTAGAATTATTTAAACTAGAATGTGGCTAAGATATTGGCTTTACAGCCAAAGATAAGATCAATCATATACTAGTGACATAAACTGGTAATAGCTGCTACTATTAAACATTTAGTAGTATTATTATTATCACTAAACTTTGCAACAACATCAAATTAAAGTCACCTTGATAACCTAAACCATAAACATTCTGCCCTGTGGTCCTTTCTCCGCATTCCAAAAGGAATGTAAACTGTATAGCGGGCTTCCCTGGTGGCGCAGTGGTTAAGAATCCGCCTGCCAATGCAGGGGACATGGGTTTGAGCCCTGGTCCGGGAAGATCCCACATGCCGCAGAGCAACTAAGCCCATGTGCCACAACTACTGAGCCTGCGCTCTAGAGCCCACGAGCCGCAACTACTGAAGCCTGCATGCCACAACTACTGCAGCCCGTGCGCCTAGAGCCTGTGCTTCGCAACAAAAGAAGCCACCGCAATGAGAAGCCCTCGCACTGCAAAGAAGAGTAGCCCTGCTCCTCAGAACTAAAGAAAGCCCGCGCGCAACAAAAACCCAATGCAGCCAAAAATAAATAAAAATAAAAATAAATAAATTTATAAAAAATAAATAAACTGTATATATGCAAGTCAACAAGGAGCCCTCCTCTTGGGCCACACGAAATACTGCTAACAAAAATTATGTAAAACCTGAGGGCTTTTTGCTTTGCAGAGTCATGCTAAGGGGAATATCTACTTCTGACCTGGGACTGTGTTTTATGCATTCATTCATTCATTCATTCATTCATATTCTCTCTCTCCCCTCTTCGCCCACCTCCTGTCTTACATACCTTCAGCTCTACATACTAGTAGTTCTACAATACCTTACATTCCTTTATGAGAATATAGGGTTTAAATAAACAATGTGCTTACTACCAGCTAATATTTGTATAACAGTTTAGTTGACAAACCTCTTTTATGTATTATCTTGCTTGACCTTTATGGCTTTCCTGTGAAATGTTTATTCACTAGTACTCATCAGAGACTGACAAAACACTGAGGGGACTTGTCCAGGGTCACACAAGAAACTGTCTTTAGAGCCACAGCTCAAACCTGACTCAGACCCTAAGTTCATTCCCCTCATCTGGCAAACATGGGTGAAAGTCTCCCATGATAATTTTTTTTGAAATGAAATTAAAATCATAATAATTTGGGGACTTCCCTGGTGGTCTAGTGGGTAAGACTCCACGCTCCCAACGCAGGGGGCACAGGTTCGATCCCTGGTCAGGGAACTAGATCCCACATGCTGCAACTAAAGATCCCACACGCTGCGATGAAGATGCCACATGTCACAACTAAAGACCTGACCCAGCCAAATAAATAAATAAATATTAAAAAAAAAAAAAGATTCCCACATGCTGCACAGCACGGCCAAAAAAAAAAAATCATATTTATTTTATAGTGGGATTTTACAGTCTTCATGGGAGGGGTCAGCCTGCATTCAGTCTTAGCTTTTAAGCTAAGGTTGGTCAAGTGTGGGTCCTGAGGTGGGGAGGGCAAGTTCTTGCCGATTAACAACCACTATTTGGTGATTTACATTTTCCTGGGGGGTAGGAGGAGCAGGAGCAGCTGGGTGATGGGTAAGGGGGTTAGGAGGAAGGGCCTTGGTGACAGGGAGACGGCCACAGTGGACATTCTTAGTCCTTCAGTGTCCCTCACAGTGCCCAGAATAGTGACCGGGACAATTTGGACACAGGGGTATCGTGAAGCGGGATTTATGAAGAAGATGGACAGGACTTTGGAAATGGGTCACTGCATATGGCGGCAGAGGCCAGTGTCACATCTGGGGTGAAACCGATGACCCTGTTGGGGGTACCTGGGTTGGTGCTGCTCTCCCTGTGAACAACTTCACAAGAGGGAGGGTGTTTGCAGGAAGGAGATGTGCACTGGTAGAGATGCAGATGTCAGATGTGGGTAGTTCTCCCATGACCATTTTTTAAATTTACTTTTTAGCCTCCCTTAATCCAGTTCTTTCTTAAACAACCACCTTGTATTCACCACTTAATTTCTTAAAAAAAAAAAAAGTACAAACTTGCTGCTTCCACATCATTGCTCATCACCCACACAACCATCGGCCTTCTACCTCTCCAGGCTATAGACACCGCTCTCAGGTCACCAACGACCCCCTATCGAGTCCAATGGCTATCTAAATTGACACTATTTTCATCTTTCCTCTTCAAAACTCCTTCAGCTCTGGGCTGAGGTACTTCTCTGGTGCTCTCTTCCCTTCTCTCGCACCATTTTCCTAGTTCACTGGCTCTTTTTCCCTGTCTGCCACTAATGTGTAAGATGATTAGAGTTAATTTTGTGCTTTTCTCCCAAACATCCACTCCAGCCCTCCTGCTAGTACAGCAGCCATCCTCTTTGGGTGGGCCTAACCCTATCCCAACTCCAGGGATAAGCCCTGACTGATCTGAACCAGTTAAGATCTTCTCTTTTTAACAATACCCCCCAAATCTGATCAACAAGCTCAAAGTTTAGGAGTTCTGCCAGGAATTCAGGAACACAGATTCTCCTTCTAGAATATGCAGTTTGCTGATAGAACCCTGGAATCATTGGAGTCACTTTGCCTCCATGAGGAAATCAAAACTCAGAACAAAGTTGACAGATGAAGGTGGTGGAACAAAAATAATCGCAGAAAAATGGAGCTAGAACCCTGATCAAATGACCTGAAGCCCCCCCACCACTGGATTTTCAGATACATAAGCCAATACATACGCCCTTTACCCATAAACCACCTTTAGATATTCTTTGTCATACTTGCAGTTGAAAGGATTCTAAATGATAAAATGGAGTTCCCAATGATTTGTCTTGGGCCTACACACACTTATAACTTAAACAACCACCTTAATGTTGTTGACCTGACCCCACCTTCCATACTGCAGACAAGTATTTCCTATGATACTGGACATTTCCACCTATGACAGGCTTAAATTCACAGAGCCAAAACTGAACTCATTAACTTTCTCCAAAACTACTTCTTCCTATAGGTCCTATTTTTCCAACGATTTGAAAATAGTTGACACACTATCTGATACAACTATAGATTAACTATTTGCCTAGTCACTCAATCTAGAAATTTCTTTGATTCCTTCTCCCCAAATTCAAATTATTTAAGACTTCTCAGTTCTTTCCAACCACAACAAATGACTTTTATCTCATGTTCCCCTACCCTAATCAATGATAAATGATTGAGGTACTTATCATTCCTTACTTAATCACTTAAAAGCTCCCATTTTAGGCCTCTGGCTATTTTCCAAGTCTCTCTATACTAGAGTTATCCTTTTAAAATGCATGCTTCCCAATGCCTCTAGGATAGCACTTGGAATTCTAAGCCAAGCATCCGAGGACCTTTCCAATCTAGCTCAAGTACCTGGTCTTAGGTTGGAGTGCAAGAAGTAGACAAGAATTGACAAGAATTGGCTGGAACAGGGATTCTTGTATAAGTTATTCTGAAGGCAGTTTTATCAGAGGGGGAGTGAGCAGAACAGAACAGAGCAGGGGGAAAAGCTGAGGAGGTTCAGGAGCTCAGCCCCCACAGGGCGCTCTGGAGCATGAATTGTACCACATGTTGGTGTTGCTTTGAGGCAACAGGTCTGATATTTTGTATCCCTTAATCTGTCAATCACTGGCTGTACCATAGGCTGAGGAAAAACCACCTGGGCAAGACAGCTGCCTCGGCCAAGGGCAATAGTCTGGAGAAGGGGGAAGCTAGAAGGCAGTAGCAGACAACACTCCCAGCAGCGGGGAGAAGTACATCAGCTGGCAAAGGGGATCAAGGTGGGGGCCAAAAGCATCTACAGTTGACCCTAGAACAACACGGGTTTGAACTGCACAGGTCCACTTATACGTCGATTTTATTTCAATAAATACCTACTACAGCACTACACAATCCACGGTTGGTTGAATCTGCAGATGTGGAGCCACAGATACAGAGGGCCCGACCGTAAAAAGTTATACTCAGGGCTTCCCTGGTGGCGCAGTGGTTGAGAATCTGACTGCTAATGCAGGGGACACGGGTTCGAGCCCTGGTCTGGGAGGATCCCACATGCCGCGGAGCAACTGGGCCCGTGAGCCACAATTACTGAGCCTGCGCGTCTGGAGCCTGTGCTCCGCAACAAGAGAGGCCGCGACAGTGAGAGACCCGCGCACCGCGATGAAGAGTGGCCCCCGCTTGCCGCAACTAGAGAAAGCCCTCGCACAGAAACGAAGACCCAGCACAGCCAAAAATTAAAAAATAATTAAAAAAAAAAAGTTATACTCAGATTTTCAACTGTGCAGGGGTCAGCACCCCTAACCCCTGCTTGTTCAAGGGTCAACTGTACCATGCTGCTTTTCCATCATACCTCCCAACACTCCAAATCATCCCCCAACAAACACACATCCTACTCATGCCATATTACATGAGTCTCAGAAAACAATGTTCTATATTTTCATACTGCTCTGCCTTTGCTTACGGTTTAATAATATGACTAAGGATAACAGCAGTGGCAGCTTTCATTTTGTCTAGTGTGCACACGGCACTGTGTTAAGCCCTTCAGTAATATCCCGAAATCAGAGTAAGCAATGGAGCCAATTCCAAACCAAGTCAAACTCCTAAAATGTGTTCTTAACTATTACACTATAATATCTTCCTATGTACGAAAAGTCCTATCCCTCCAAGTAAAACCTAATCATTCTTAGAGCTCAGCTAGTCATCTCCTCTCGTATGAGACTCTCCCTAGCACTCATACTTTTTCTATTCTTACCCCAACGTCCTGGCAGAATTAACTATTCCTTAATGCTCATCAAGTTCTTTACTCATATCACAGCGCTTATCACCTGACATTACCTATTTGGAGATGTATTGATATTTATCTCATCCAGATTATCAACTCCTTGAACACAGGAACAATGTCTAATCATTTTTGTATCTCCAACATCTAACATAACACACGCTTAATAAATATTTGATGAATAAAGGAATTGCTTAAGAAACATTATTTGACTCTAGATTCACTATGGTGCTTTCTACGTATTCCACATATTACCGTGACCAACAAACTCTAAAGCAACTACAGCAAAGAAAACCAAAATCTGTTTCTAAGCAGTACTATATTTTCAAGATGCTTTTTGGTTTTTTTAACAGCTTTTATGTAAGACTTATGAATGTATACACCAAGCAAATGAAATGGTACAGTAATAATCTTCAGGTCATTGGCTCAAATTCAAGTAAGAATTACTAAAAACAGCCATTTGAATGATTATATTACGTACTCTTTATGGCACTATAATTCTTCTATTTAGTATGGAGAATGTATCAGTTAACATGCATAAATTAGCTTAACAGAGATTGCTCTACTATAAGACAGGAATCTGAAACTTAGGCTCAATTTTGTGAACACTAAGTTGTCAAACCTTTAATCTTTTATATGCATATAAAAATCAGGACATCTTTCCAAGTGAAACAAGAACTTATCAAAACTTTTTTTTTTTCTTGGCCACACCAAAGGAATGCAGGATCCTAGTTCCCCCACCAGGGATCGAACCTGTGCCCCCTGAAATGGAAGCGCAGACTCTTAACCACTGGACTACCAGGGAAGTCCCCAGAACTTATCAAAACTTGAAAAGATGTTTTGCCTGGTTAAAATATTAGACACTAGAGTTCATGACTTTCTACAGCATTATCCTGTGATGCATACATGTGGAGTAATAACAAATAAATGGCAATTATATATGCTAAATTCAGGATAGTGGTTACTTAGTGGGGTGAAATGGGAAGAGGAAGAAGGGAGATCAAGTGAGAAGGGGCACAAAGGGTCTTCAAATGCATGTTTTTCTTCAGTAGTTGGTGGTATGGGCACACTTTCATTATATTATTCTTTATGGGTTTTTTATTGCATGCCTGAATAGTCAATAAGTCTTACTTATTTTTTTTAGTAAGTAAGAACTGTAAAGGAAAATGGAACTGCATATAGTACTAGACTAAAAACTGTTTTATTTGAAGGATCTTTTTCCCTGGCAAAGTTTGGGTTTGGCATCACTGGATCTAATTTGCTACTAGGAAATAAACAGAAAATCTTAGCTGTCAGAAACAGAATAAACAACTCTCAATTCTGACCAAGAAAACAGAAAATTACCAAAAGTCACTTGCACCTAGATGCAAATGCCAATTATTAGCTACTCAAAATAATAACAATAATAACAATAAACCTAACCTTTTACCCAGAGCCACTTATTAAATTTAACTTTTAATTCTATTTCCCTCAAAAAACAGTTTCTGTATTCTGATCCCACTTCTCCTAAGTATTTCGAGAATCACAATAATTAAATAAGCCTCTAAAAGTAAGTTTTCTATACAATTAAATTTCAAAATTATTCCCCAAAATTATCCTAAAGCTCTCAACCATAAGAGAATATTTTTTTACTGAAGTATAGTTGACTTACAATGTTTCAGGTGTACAGCAAAGTGATTCAGATATACATATATTCTTTTGTAGATTCTTTTCCATTATAGGTTATTACAAGATATTGATTATAGTTCCCTGTGCTACACAATAGGTCCTTGTTGTTGATCTGTTAATCCCAAATTCCCAATTAATCCCTTCCCCCCCCCAAATAAGAGACTATTTAAAACTGACTTAACTATACAGTGAAACTCATATTAAATGAAAAAGTAAACAATGGGACCATGAGGAATTTCTACTAGCCTCAATAATCACCTTGCAAAACATGCAAAAAAGTGCCTTTTAATAAGTAACTTTCTACAAATGCAATTTAAGCAATTTTAGCCATGTAGCTGAAATAGCTCCAATACACTGAGTTGAATACTCCCTGAGATTATGCTTGGCACCATTCAAAATGGCAGTTTTATTGTGACATTTGCAAGGTTGGGGAACATGTGACCTTCATCTTAGAAATGTTCTCACAAACAGAGCTAAACATACACCATTTAGAATATAACAGCTATTATTTGCTATCTGGGTACTTGAGTGGATTTCTCAATCCACTGCGTTCTTTAACACACCTCTCAAAGTTTAAAGTATCCTTGACACACTGCGAAGTACAAGAAATGGATACTGGAATCACCATGGCACTGGAAGAGACCTAGGTTTGAGCTGCAATTCTGCCAATCCCTGGTTGTGTCAAAAACTCTCTGATCACTAGTCTCCTTATCTATGGTTTGGGGACACACATCACCTACCTTTCAGGGTTGATATAAAAATTTGGAATCAAATCTATTCTGCAACAAAAGGTAATATAATCTTTACTGAAATTATTGTTTGAGGGCTTGGGCACTAAACATTATGACTCAGACCTCTGTTTGGAAATTGCCCAAGGTCACCCTGCTATTAACTTGTTATTTATAGCATAATCCTAAGGCATCACAACCTCTCTGGACCCGAGTTTCTTCTCCATAAAATGAAATCCCTTCCTGGATTAATGTTAGGATCCCACTTGCTTGGAGAGGGCATTTAAGCACCACTTCTCAATCATCCTTAATGTAATCTTCTCTTTGAGACACTGAGGCACACACACACACACACACACAGAAAATGTAAATATTCAGTGTTATATAATACACATATATTGGAAGGTAATACACAAAGTGATAGAGTAATCTTTCCATTTACCAAGCCCTTACTGCTGTTTGTATAAGTATCAGCAGCTGTACCAAGATTAATCACGTTTATGTTTTAGAAGGGGAACCATGATTCAAGAAATATAGAATTTTAAAGCTAGTGAAATCCAGACTATAACAAACCAAAAACCTCAAAAATTAAAAAATACGTCTTTTCCGTTTTGTGTGTATGTAACTGTCTCCACCACTGAATTTTAAGTGCTTGAGAGCGAACGCCTCAGCTGCTCTTTGCTTCCAGTTGTAGTGCATTGTTAGACAAAGCAGGCACTTCATCAACCATTCAAGAACCGAGCAGATAATGTGCCAGGATTGGGCAGGCACTGCCGATAATTGTTTGTTCAAGGGCTGAGTGAACAAATCTGAGGTTATTTATAACCTGGACATAACATAAATATTTTATGGATCCAATGGATTAAAAAGCAAATAGATGTGAAACCATATATCTGTGTGCTGTTTGCTGTTTTCTTTAACAGGGATCCCCAACTAATCATGAGCTGATAAGTTCCCAGTTAGACAGGAAAAAAAATAAATAAAGACTTTTTGCGCATACAAGGGATTGGCCATCCCCAGTCCTTTTCCCAGCAACTTAAAAAAAAAAAAAGAGGAAATGCTTTAAAGTTAAATACAGTACATCAGAAGTAAGACCACAGTAACTAACATTTCCTGCCCTAACCAGTAACCCCGTACTATCACCGCCTGCCTTAGCAACCTATTCACAAGACTTTGGAGAAACCAAAAGTACCTCCTCACTGGGAAAAGGGCAGGGGCCTTTGTTCCAGTGGGTATGATTTATTCCTCTTCACTAGTCTAATTTCAATGTTTTCAGTCTCTGATGGCCCTGGTCACATCAAAAAACAAAGCTAAAATGTCATCTAAAACAATCCAATCTTCTATTAGTCCAATTCCTTTTGTAAAACTAACTTTAAAAAGCTACTTTTATCCTTAGAAATATTCAAAAGTTTTGATAAATTTGATTTATTTTAAGGAACCATCTTAATGAAAAAAGAAAACAAAGTATCTGACAAAGTATTACCGTAGGTTGTTTGGTGAAAAGCAATCAAAGCTCTAAGGGAAAGCAGGTGTCAGCTGCTGAATGATGCTCCAAAAAGGAATCTTTCTTATTACTGCAGGCTTTGTCCCTTGACCTCGAAAAACTAGAAACCATCACCAAAAGAAACGTTAAGAAAGCTTATTTTGGGAATTCCATAGTGGTCCAGTGGTTAGGACTCACTGCCGAGGGCACGGGTTCAGACCCTGGTGGGGGAACTAAGATCCCGCGAGCTGTGTGGCATGGCCAAAAATTTAAAAAAAAAAAAAAAAAAAATGAAAGCTTATTTTTACCAAATATATCACTTCTGATGCTTTCCTAGTTTCCATAAATGAAAGCAAGTAGAAGATAACGATATGGTTATAGCCCTGTGTAAGTCAGCCAATTTGATATTCTTGGGCCATAGTAAAGGATATCACATCAGCATCAGAGGTTACTGTTAGCAAGCAAAACCCATTCTCTGAGCTTTCTGTAGTGTTGGTCATACTTAAGTACGGAAATTGATTTTAGAACAACTTGATGATGAACTCTTTAAAAACTAAACAAACAAAAAAGCCTGCTGCTGAAACCAGCAATGAGCATGTTCAACTCTGAGCCGAAATCCTAGAAATGGTCTGTAGCTCTGAACCCAGAGACACCAAGGCTATGTATCACTATATGTCTTTATAATTAGAGCTTCTATTAATCACATGAAGATCTGAAGTCCCAGGGTCAAGGGGGAAAAATTACCTGTCTGCTCTAAAATATAATCTGTTCTGCTATAACACATTTCTGGAGCATCAATTAACTCATATACGACTAGGATATCACAGGAGCTGCATGGTTTCATATGGGATTTTTCGTAAATTAGGGGAGCCAGATTAGTGAGGAAAGAATTATAATCTTCAGCAAGAAACATCCTTCAGCTCAGCGGCTGCAGTCCTTTTAGCTCTATTTTAAGAAAATTAAAAATTAGCATCTGTACCTGGGCTCCCTCTCCAGAAAGGTACACCTCCAGGCTAGCACAGCTCCCAACTAATGGCAGGATTGCACTGCCTCCTGCACCTCCTCGACGGCAGCCCACACCAATTCCATCTCTTCAGCAGTTCCAGTCAACTCTGTCCATGCATTTTTAATGTCCCCTGGGGCAGCGCCCAGCCTGCCTGCCCAGGCTATCCAAGTTGTCCCCCCAACATGCCAATCACTGTTTTCATTAGCACCTGCTTACGAAGTTGCATAGATTTTGAGGGGCTAATGATATTTTCCCATAAACTCTTTTATTTGAGAATTTTTCAGGAACGCATACAACACATGATGGCCAAAATTCTTGTATTAGTAGTAATTCTACTTTTCATAACTATTGATCATAAATACAATACTGTCTTTCTATCATTCCATAACTACTTTTTTTTTTTTTTAATTGTTTCTGGCTGCATTGGGTCTTCGTTGCTGCGCGCGGGCTTTTCTCTGGTTGCGGCGAGCGGGGTCTACTCTTCGTTGCGGTGCATGGGCTTCTCATTCTGGTGGCTTCTCTTGTTGCGGAGCACGGGCTCTAGGCGTATGGGCTTCAGTAGTTGTGGCACCTGGGCTCAGTAGTTGTGGCTTGCGGGCTCTACAGTGCAGGCTCAGCAGTTGCGGCGCACAGGCTTAGTTGCTCTGCGGCATGTGGGATCTTCCCGGACCAGGGATTGAACCTGTGTCCCCTGCACTGGCAGGTGGACTCTCAACCACTGCTCCACGAGAGAAGCCCCCATAACTACTATTTTTTAAGCATTCCAATTCATGAAAAGTATATATCCTCTCTTAAGTAGATCTTTCAGAACATAGAGTTTTAATTATTAAAATTGAGCACTGGGTTTTTTTTTAATCTAAAGAATTTACCTTCAACTTCCCTGGTGGCACAGTAGTTAAGAATCCGCCTGCCAATGCAGGGGACACGGTTCGAGCCCTAGTCCGGGAAGATCCCACATGCCCCAGAGCAACTAAGCTCCTGCGCCACAACTACTGAGCCTGCGCTCTAGAGCCCGCGAGCCACAACTATTTAGCCCACGTGCCACAACTAGTGAAGCCCGCGCGCCTAGAGCCCGTGCTCCGCAACAAGAGAAACCACCGCGATGAGAAGCCCACTTCGCCTAGAGCCCGTGCTCCGCAATGAGAAGCCACCGCAATGAGAAGCCTGTGCACCGCAACGAAGAGTAGCCCCGCATTCTGCAAATAGAGAAAGCCCGCGCACATCAGCGATGACCCAACCCCAACGTAGCCAAAAAAAAAAAAAGAATTTATCTTATCCTTGCTCCTAAGCACCACAAATGTTACAACAATCAAACCCTGAGCCGGGGTGTCGGGGGGAGGAGGTCACAAGGTCTTTAAGAATATGAAGCAGTGGAGTCAGGCTCCACATTAACCTGTACTGAAAAATCACTGGTATCACATGCAGAAACACTGTAGATCATTTGTATGTGCTTTGTCTCCACTGCCATCAACCTCCCATGACTTTCCCTGACGCCCTAGTACAGATCACCTAGTTCTTGTGTAGCATAGTTTTTCTCTTCCACCTTTCCTGAAAGAAAGGAACTTTTTCCTACTAAAGAAAAAGTTATAATATCCTAAGGAGTACAGACAAAGTATAGTCTAACATTCTCACATAGCCAGCCAAATATCCAGACAGTGTCAAACAGGCTAGAGCAGCTGTTTTCAAACTAAAGCACAGGAGCCCTGGAGGAACAAGACTTTTCAGAGGATTAGAATCAGTTAAGGGGAATCAGTTTACAAATCTTCAGCTTCCACTGTACTCTCTCCTCAAGCTGATCTGAGAACTGTGATCTGCTAGTTCTCCTTCCCATCCCCCCCCTTTACAACTTTACTTCTCTCTCTTTACTTCCAGAATCTTACAATTACACATTTCCCCAGGGTATAAAATAACCTCTGGGACAGCAAACAAAGGAATAGTAACTAACTTACATTGTACTTTATTTCCTTCAGGTAACAGACTCCTAGCACAGCTCCAAACCTCACCTATCTATCCATCTAATAATGTGAATTTGGAAATGAGACACATTTCCAATCTGGGCCAGGCAAAATGCCTCCAGCAAGGAGGATGGTGAGAGGGGCTGTTCTGCCATCACTGAGGAAGTGACCAGAGAATCCACTGTCAACATTCACGAGCGCACCCATGGAGTGGGTTTCAAGAAGCGTGCCCCTCAGGCACTGAAAGAGATCCAGAAATCTGCCAAGAAGGAGACAGGAACTCCAGATGTGCACAGTGACAACAATTTCAACAAAGCTGTCTCAGCCAAAGGGTTAAGGAATGTCCCATACTGTATCCACCTGTGGTTGTGCGGTTGTCCAGAAAACATAAAGCTGAAGATTCACCAAACAAGCTCTATACGTTGGTTACCTAAGTACCTGTCACCACTTTGAAAAACCTATAGTCAATGTGGATGAGAACTAACAACTGACTGTCAAATAAAATTATAAAACAGCAACAACAAAAAAGTGAGACAAGACTGAAGGTGTTTACATAACAATTATTTGAACAGAAAAATGACACTGAGCTTTTTCTGACAGAAATTAAGACTGATTTTGCCTATTTGGCTTCACAGTGAGGACCAGCTTTGCCAATCAGGTCATGTGATGAATGTTTTCTATGAATTGTATAAGAAAAAAATTATAGTTTTAAGGTTTTAGCAAAAACACAATAATTTTTAAAAAGCAAAAACTTAAATCTTTTGTAATTGTCTAAATTCACTATGAAAGATTTCAGATGTCAACTTAAATGAGTGAGAGGATACACAGTATGTGCTTTTTGTTCTTTTAGGGAATGCACAAATGAAAAGTCTGAACACCACTGGGCTGGAGGGTTGGAAGTATTAATTTATCAGTTACAGACACCTCCCTGGCGGTCCAGTGGTTAAGACTCCACGCTTCCACTGCACGGGGCTTGGGTTTGATCCCTGGTCGGGGAACTGCACGGGCAACATTCTGCATGCTGCATGACTCGGCTACAAAAAAAAAATTTTTTTTAATTAAAAATAAAAATAAAATAATTTATCAGTTACAGTTACTCCTAGCTCGGCTTTCCTCATTTAGCCCTCCCTGGTAATGGAAAACTGCATTAATTTCTACAAAAGGAAGATCAAAAGGAAATGGCATAGGGCTTCCCTGGTGGCGCAGTGGTTAAGAATCCGCCTGCCAACGCAGGGGACAGGGGTTCAAAGCCCTGCTCCAGGAAGATCCCACATGCCGCGGAGCAACTAAGCCCAAGCGCCACAACTACTGAGCCTGCCCACTAGAGCCCACGAGCCACAGCTACTGAAGCCCGTGTGCCTACAGCCCATGCTCCGCAATAAGAGAAGCCACCACAATGAGAAGCCTGCGCACCGCAATGAAGAGTAGCCCCTGCTCACCCCCTGTCTGTGCGCAGCAACAAAGACCCAATGCAGCCAAAAATAAATAAATAAATAAACTTATAAAAAATAAATAAATAAAATAAACTGTCAAACACGTTAGTTACTCTAGTATATTGACAGGTGAAGAAAAATCCTTCTCAATTCTAGCTTTAAGCATTTGAGGATACAGCAAAAATCTGAGAAAATAACTTAGTCGCTACTGAAAAGAACATACAGCTTAAAATGTAGCGCTGGGGAGGGGGAGGGGCAACATGGGGTGGGGGAGTGGCAGATACAAACTATTGGGTGTAAGACAGGCTCAAGGATGTATTGTACAATGCAGGGAATATAGCCAATATTTTGTAACAACTGTAAATGGAAAGTAATCTTTAAAGTTGTATAAATTTTTTTTTAATTTTTAATTTTAAAAAAAGGAATGCTTTTTTTTCATTATCATTCAAAGCCTATCTCAATGCAAAATATCTTCCTTTGCTTCTACCCTTGCCTCCTCCAGCCACCCTTAATTTATTCCAAATCCTGCAACCAAAGTAAACCTTTTCAAACTTAAAAAGCCAGATTGGATCACTCCTCTATCAAACCTTCCAAGAGTACCCTTTTTTACCAAAATTAAAAATCAATCCGCAAGGGCTTCCCTGGTGGCGCAGTGGTTGAGAATCTGCCTGCCAATGCAGGGGACACGGGTTCCAGCCCTGGTCTGGGAAGATCCCACATGCCACGGAGCAACTGGGCCCGTGAGCCACAATTACTGAGCCTGCGCGTCTGGAGCCTGTGCTCCGCAACAAGAGAGGCCGCGATGGTGAGAGGCCCGCGCACCACGATGAAGAGTGGTCCCCACTTGCCGCAACTAGAGAAAGCCCTCGCACAGAAACGAAGACTCAACACAGTCATAAATAAATAAATAAATAAATAAATAAAAGAACGTGAATTTCTTAAAAAAAAAAAAAAAAAAATCAATTCGCAAGAAGAGAGGCCGCGATAGTGAGAGGCCCGCGCACCACGACGAAGAGTGGCCCCCGCTTGCCGCAACTAGAGAAAGCCCTCGCACAGAAACGAAGACCAACACAGCCATAAATAAATAAATAAAAATAAATTAAAAAAATAAAAAAACATAGTTCAAGTACTTTCTTTAAAAAAAATAAAAAATAAAAAATAAAAATCAAGGGGCTTCCCTGGTGGCGCAGTGGTTGAGAATCTGCCTGCCAATGCAGGGGACACGGGTTCGAGCCCTGGTCTGGGAAGATCCCACATGCCACGGAGCAACTGGGCCCGTGAGCCACAACTACTGAGCCTGCGCGTCTGGAGCCTGTGCTCCGCAACAAGAGAGGCCGCGATAGTGAGAGGCCCGCGCACCGCGATGAAGAGTGGCCCCCGCTTGCCGCAACTAGAGAAAGCCCTCGCACAGAAACGAAGGCCCAACACAGCCATAAATAAATAAATAAATAAATATTTTAAAAAAAAAAAATCAAAGTCCTTACAAAACCTCCAGGACCTCCAAAGAGTCTGACCTCACCGCCTAGGACTCTCTCGCACACTCACTCTGCATAGCCATACCTGCCTCAGTGATGGCCTTCATCCGTGCCAGGCAGGCTCTGGGCTCAGGGACTTTGCAATGACTAGTCCCTCTGCCAGCTCTGCCCTTCCCTCAGATTTCTACCCTGCTAACTCCCTCACCTCCTTTATCTTTTTACTCAAATATGCTTTCGCAATGAAGCCTCTCCTGATATCCTTTTTAAAAACAGTAACTCCATCCCATCCACACATTTCTTATCCCCCTGACCTACGTTTCTGTTTTCCATAATGCTTACCACCTAACATACTATATATTTCGCTTTTTTTTTTTTTTGGTAACACCTTGCTGCCTGCAGGATCTTAGTTCCCTGACCAGGGATCGAACCCATGCCCCCTGCAATGGAAGCAGAGTCCTAACCACTGGACCGCCAGGGAATTCTCACTATATATTTCACTCATTATCAAAGTTCCCCAAGGACAGGGATCTCTGTCTCATGTGCTCACTGATACATCACAAGCATCTAGGCCAGCATCTGGCACAAGGTACGCACACAGAAGTGTCTGTTCTCACTTAAAGAATCCACTCTGCCTTAAAGAATCCCTGTTCCAGCCAAGTCAGCCTGGCGTACTCACCATCCCAACACATCTCTGCACCCCAGTCCACACCTTCTCCCCACCTAGGAGAAAATAAAGTAAAGAACTCAAATACCTCCCTGAAAGTTCTCTAAGTCCACCATGCTCTTCCTGCCCTGCATCCCAAAGCACTCACTGCCCAGCTCTTTCAGCGGAATAACAAGGGGTGGGGCAAGGATCTACCTGAGAACATGTGTCAGTTCTAATTTTTCCTGAACTTGGATCTAATTTCCTTGAAGAAATGAAGTCCATCTTCTTGGAAACTTAGAACAGAACTCAGGATGTTGAAAATTTTTTAAATTAAAATAAATTTTAAAACCCTGTTCCTAGGATTTTTTTTTCCATTCAAAATGAAAAGAGCTTTGAGTCTCACTGGGAAAGGGAAAATGTATATTCCTGTGGTTTATTTTCCTACTTTATTAAATACAGTTAGTCTCCTTCAGTTCTACCATCTCCCACCTCCTCTCCCTTCTCCAGTCAGTAATTCTTCTTGGCTGTTCACTCAATGCCAGCCCCTGTATGCCAGCTGTTGTACTATACTACTGTACTTTTCAAGGTACTGTACTGTAAGAGTAAAAATGTTTTCCTTATTTTTTGTATTTGTTTTCTATTACAGTACAGTACCATGTAGCCAATTGTGTTAGTTGGGTACCTAGGCTAACTTTGTTGGACTTAACGAACAAATTGGACTTATGAATGCGCTCTAGGAATGGAACTCGTCTGTATGTAGGGGACTGATTGTATTTAAATGTCAGTGAGAAAAATGTCAGTGAGAAAACTGTTACTGGATTTGAGTGACTCTACTCAAAAGGTATGAGCACCTCCCTTCATCTCCAGAACTCTCACTCCATGCCTAGGAGGCCCTACTGGATCAGATATGACCTCCTTTCCTACTACTCACCCCCACTAACCCCACCCCAGACACACCAGCCACTCAGCTATCCCAGAAACAAGCCAGATACACTGGTGCTTCAGGGCATTCCTAGTTACTGTTCCTTCTGCCTGGAATGCTCGATCCTCTGGAATTTTTCCCCTGCTTAAATCTTTCTAAATGTCCCCTCCCTGACCACTCTAACTAAAAATCAAAGAACATGCACTCTTTCTTAGTTCCTATCCTCCTCTCCATTTTATTTTTCTCCATAACAGCTATAACAATCTAATAATCTAATTTTTTACTTATTTATCTAGTGGGATTAGAATAAATATTTTTAACTGTTTTATTCACAGGTAAATCCCTACTATCTAGAATAGTATCTGGCAATTAGAAAGTATATAATACTTGTGGAATACAGAACTCAGCAAATGTACATGTTTTACAAATGAGTAGACAGAGCAATGCAAATTTTGTTAACATCTCCAAAATAAATCAAAGAAGTTCTTTCTATCTATAGCCTCTTCTACTTCTTTAAGTTTGAATTCTCTACAAGAACTGAATGTTGTTCATCAGGAACAGTCAAGTTCCAAAGCTACTCTAAAAGTGGCTTAAAATCAGTGCTTCTGCAATTTCTTTGAAATGACAAATCAACATATAAACAAATGTCTGTCAAGCATTATTTGTTTGCCCAGCACTGTGGTTGAAAAAAAAAAAAAAAAACTCTTTCCTTGAAGAAACATGGACTGTCTTTCAGGGGGAATCTAATTCCAAACATAAACCAAAAAAACTGCCTGCATTTTGCTTAAAATAAATACAAATATAAAATGTCATGGAAACACAAGAAGCCATTACAGAATAAACCTTTGTTTTTTTAATTAAAAGAACAAGGCTAAAATAACTTTCACTTATGCTTCCAATTATTTTAACAAAGATTTTTAATTTTCTAGCTCCCCTCAACAGCATGACTACAATGTTACCCAGTAAGGCACTACAGGGAGTGTCTTGCTGGTTACAAAACATGTCTAGGTTACAAAACCTGGTCTTTTCCTTTCCCACTGATGGCTGCCAGTAGGGAAAGGGGACTTTCGAAACATGTTAAAACTTCCCCTCCAGAGGTGGATGTCAACAGGTCCCAGCAGGTCTCTTTCTAGTTGGTTGCAAATCTCACTAGTGTGTTTTTTCTTTTTTTAATGAAATCATGTGGTCCCATAAACCAATGAGAAGTCAAATGCTTCAAAGGCAAAAATCCACAGAGGTACTACATATCATTTCATAATTTATTTCTCCATCCCCCCCAAGAAAAACACGGAGGTATTTATGACACTATTACTATTGCAATGTAATACAGAAAAACCTTAACACCACTGACACCATAGCATTTATCTATGTGCCAACAAAAGCCTTTAAAAGTAGAGTGTAGACTCTGATAGTGGGGCACTACATTCAACTTCTGATTTAAAGAGTTTAAATTTAGCACAACATTGTTTAAATTCATTTTTTAATAACTTTAACTGAGTCAAGAGGCGGTCTATATTTTAGTATACATTTTACAAGGATGACCTCATGAGCTCCAACCTATAGAACTTAGAGTGAAACTAAACTGCAGCTACAAGTAAATGGTGCAGGAAATTAGAGCATACCTTACATTCAGACTTTAAATCCAAACTCTGCATTCTGGTTCTTAAACTCCAGGTTTGGAAAGAAATGCCAACAATAATAAAACTAAATTTCCTTGTAAAGCAGCTAAGATGCCTCAAAAGTATTGAGACAAAAGACTCAGCTTTGAGTACAATCCTATGCTAGTTCAAGACAAATAAACACACTTATTAAGGCTTGGAATGAAATTACCTCCGTCACTCTACCACAATGTGACAACGTATTTGCAAAGTTCTTCTGAAGCTACTCCAAACTAAACCACACTGAAGACGAGAGGCCCTGTATGAAGCAAGCATGCTATATAAAATATTTGTTTCATATTGGCCCTCAAGTTTTTAAAAAAAGTTATCTCTCATTAGTATTTATTCTGCAAGAATAATATCAAGGGATGTCAACATAGACAAATGAAGACAGACTTCAGGAAGCCCCTCTTCACAACCTTGAGTTATTAATTGAGCTTATGAAAGTTAGATGAGTTAAGATACAGGCAAAGCACTTAGCACAGTTGCTTGGCTGGTAGTAAATGCTCTATAGTCGTTAACGAGTAGTTATTAGCCATCTACGAAAACACAGCTTCAAACACTATCTACAACTAACCACATATTCCTTTTCGGGCTCGACTGTTACGGACTGTGCAAACAGCAAATTAATGAGTAGAAGAGACTTTTTAAACCATCTTGAAGACCAAAAAGGTACGATTAACCAACTGCTTTCAAAAACTGTATTGGGATGCCATGAGCACAAATTCACAACCTGACTTAAAAGCCGATAAACTGGTTAGCATTCTTATTAGGACCAAAGCCAGCTAAATCAGGGACAGCTAAAGGTCAAAAGCGTCCAAGCCGGGAGCGATTTGCTCCACTTACACGGTTCCTGCCTCCCACGGGAACCGGAGATTGAATCAAAGGCTGGCACGGCCGAAGTGCAGGCGAGGGCACACCAGGTAGACATCGCCCTAGGGGATCTCCTCCAGCAATAAAGACGCTTCTACCTTGGTCCAGTGACTCACCGGCGACCTCAGATCTCAAAGGAGTTCTCGTCCCCCACCCCCCAACCGCGGGAGCGCCACCCTCGGCCCCGAGACCTCGGCCCCGCGCGCCCGCCGCGAAGAGGCGAGTCCGCGAGCGCAGTTCCCGCGGGGCCGCCTCTCCGCCCTCCCGCCGCCCCGCGCCCGCCAGGCCCTGGGCCTGGGAGGATGCCGCCCGGGCCCCCGCGCCCCGACCCGACCCCGCGCCCGCGGCCCGAGCAGGATACTGAACACAGTCCGCTCCCAGGGCTCCAGCATGTAGAGCGCCGTGACCAGCAGGTACTGGTAGTAGAACCAGGACATCTGTTTCCAGGCCCGCGCCAGCGCCATCCCTGCCACGCGCCTCCCGCGTTGCAGCCAAACGTCAGTCTGTCCGGCCGGCCTCCCGTTCGCGTCCCAGAGCCCCTGGCCGCCAGGCCCGCCTGACCCGCGCCCATTGGCCGGCCCGGCCCGGAACGTCACCCGTGGGCACGCCCAGCCCCGCGCGCTCCCGGGCAGCCGGCCGCGAGCCCCGCCCGGCCGGCGTTTATTGGCCAGGCCTCGGCCTCGGCCTCGCGCCGCGCCCGCTCTCTCCCCGCGGTTCCCTCTCCCGGGGCCGCGCCCACGCGAGCCCGAGAACTGTCCCCGCGAGAGCGCCCCGCCCGGCCCCGCCCGGCCCCGCCTCGCCCGGCCGTTGGTTGGGGGGCGGTAGTGCCCGATGGGGCCCTGCCGCGGGGGTCGGCCGTGGCTCCCTTACGCGGTGGGTCCCCCGAGTCGGGCCCAGAAACACCAGTCGAAGAAATATTTGCGGAATACCAGTGACGCCTTAGGCGTCCTCCTGGGCTGGGGGATTACAGGGTGAATAGGAGCATATTAGGATCCTTACCTCTTGAAGTTTACGATCTAGGGGAGGAGACAGGCATTTATCACACAAATGCCAGAAAAGCTGTGATCGGTGCAGAGGGGGAGAAGAAGGTGCTCGGAGAGGGTGGGGAGGCGAGCATCGCCCAGTCAAGCAGGTCAGGAAAGGCATCTCTGAAGAAGTGATGCACACACTGCCCTCTTCCTCCTTCCCCACCCACACGCGGGCTCACACACACAAAAGCACACCCACATAAACCAACATACCCCGTGCACTCCTTAACCTAAAGACAAGAGAGAGATTACCATAAATATGTCAATCTGCCCACCTCTCTTAGTGGCGAAAGGTGCCGTGTAGGTCAAGGCCGGGAGAAGGACGCTGATCTGGTCGGTTCTGCAGATGACAGGCTGCTTGAGATCCGTCTGTGGGACAGATATCTCCTGGAGATGCACTCTTAAAAGTCCAGATTTTCCCACTGGCAAATGGGCCAGCAACATTGCACTCACCTTCTGGAATGAAGATGCACGATTAGCATGTGAAATGACACAATTAATGGCCTGCTATTTAAATGTTAAAAGGTTTCTAGGTTAAGTAGCCTTCTGCTTAAACTTTAAAACTTTGATGGTTGATCACTATTTATTTATTTAGAAATATCAAGTACTGTTCATGAGTAAAACATTGGGGATAGAAAGCCAGATAGACTGAGATCTTCCTTCGTAATGTACCCAGTCTACCAGGGAAGAGAAGCAAGTTAACTGATTATAGTGAGATGCGGTAAAGGGTATTTTTATGTTATGTGTAGGATGCCATGATAGCCCAGAGAAAATCAGATTGGGGTTGTAAAAGTCTTCTGGGAAATGGTGCTTGAGCTGAGTATTGAAGGAAAAGCAGAAATGGCAGAATGAATAGGGTTAGGGTGGGGAGTATATTACAAACACAGGAGTATGGAACCCCTGTATGAAGGCCTGGTGCTTTTAAAGAGCTGGAAGAATTTCACGTGGCTAAAGCAAAAAGAATGTGTAGGCAGCAGCAAGAGATGGGGCTAGTTAGTAACCAGGGACCATATCCTGAAGGACCCTGTGTGAGGAGCTAAGGAATTTTTAACTTACTGTCTAAAAGTTAAAAGAGCCAATGGCTTGGACTTCCCTGGTGGCACAGTGGTTAAGAATCTGCCTGCCAATGCAGGGGACACAGGTTCGAGCCATGGTCCAGGAAGATCCCACATGCCACGGAACAACTAAGCACATGCGCCACAGCTACTGAGCCTGGGCTCTAGAGCCTGCAAGCCACAACTACTGAGCCCGTGAGCCACAACTACTGAAGCCCGTGTGCCACAACTACTGAAGCCCGTGTGCCACAACTACTGAAGCCCAGGCGCCTAGAGCCTGTGCTCCTCAACAAGAGACGCCACCGCAATGAGAAGACCACGCACCACAACAAAGAGTAGCCCCCGCTCACCGCAACTAGAGAAAGCCTGTGCGCAGCAACGAAGACCCAATGCAGCCAAAATAAATAAATAAATAAATAAATAAATTTATTTATTTTTTTAAAAAAAGAGCCAACGGCTTAATAAGATTCGCTTTTTGGACAAGACATGGGAGTGAGCAATAGCCTGGAGGAAAAGAGGATCCAGTTGGAGACCTTACAGAGGTAGAAACTGTAAATGGGACATATATAAACCACATTCACTTGGGGCCTCCTTATCCCTGAGAGATCCAAGTACTCTCAGCCCTCCCACTTCTGAATCTTACTGTGTTGAGCTTCTCTCTGTCCCTGATCCTCTTTGAGCTATCTCTCTTCAGATCTGTTTGGGCACAGGCAAGCTCCTTTCTCTTCAAGAATTCCAAATACCTCTGCCCTTGGTGATGCTCGGTGAAGTTTACACCAGGTTGGAAGCATCACCCATAGCTACCCTTCCCTCACTGGGCCAGCTCGCTAAGTGCCATTCCTACCAGGTAGTCCTCCCTGCTGTATGTAGCCCCCCAATCCACTGCATCTCTTCAGGAAAGCAGCCCTGCCAAGCCAATCTCCATCCCTCAGCTTCCCCGGGATTCCAGTGAACATAAATCCCTCCATCTCTCTAAAGTTGATGACTGACTAGGAATGGTGAAAAGAGGCCGGGATCCTGGATAACGACAATATTCACAAAGGATCCAGGAGAAGAAGTCCGGCTGAAAAGATATGAATTCTGTTAGGAAGAGGCTGAGTCTGAGGTATCTGAGGGACATTTAAGTGGAGGTGTCCAGGGGGCAGTTGGGCATGAGGGTCTGGAACTTCAGAGAAGCCTGAACAGGAGCTAGAGGCATGTGAATTTTCAATCAGCATTGGTAATTGAAGCCATGACTGCAGACGGGGTCAGCCAGGGAAAGCAGCCAGAGTGGGAAGAGCAGAGCACAGAATAAACCCAGCAACGCTGCATTTAGGGGATGAGAGTCCAAAGGGAGCCAATAAAGGGCACTCAGAAGGAACTAACAGATTTGACAGCAAGGAGGATTAGACAAATGGGCAAAGTCAAGGGAGGAAGGGACAGCCAGTAAATCAAATGGCTCAGGGAGGATCCGGGAAAGGAGGAAGGGAAGTGCCAGTTTGTTTTGTCCACATGGGGTTCAACTGATGATTCATTCACTGTGGAGTGATAAGGGCAGAAACCGGATTAGAGAGGGAGTGGGAGGTAAGAAAAGAAGAGAGCTGATCAGCCTTATCTTTGCAGGAAGGTGGCGGGGGGATGATAACAAGAGTTTTTTGTTTGGTTTGATTTTCAGATGGGGAAAGTGTGAGCAAGTTTAGGAGCTTAGAGTAAAAATACAGGTGCAAATGGTGGGATGGGGAGGCCAGATCTAAAGCCTTAATAAACAGGAATCGGTAGCTCTTTTCCTAAGAGGGGAAGGATAAGAAGATGGGAGCCAGACGGACATAAACATGGAAGAGTAAGTTAAGGCACTCCCTACTTTACAGCCTCAGTCTCTGTAAGGAAGTAAGGCCTTCTGTTGAGAGTGAGCAAGATGTTGACGTGGACAGTTGGAAAAGGAAAAGGGGGAGTGGGAGAGACTGCCTAAAGCTGCGTAGGGATCATCAGGCAGAAAAAGCATATCAATTTCACCAGCAATCCACAGGACCCATGTACGGAACTGGAGAGGATGAATTAGGAGGCTTGCTCCAGGGTGGAGTCTTGCTGGCTGAGTACAAGGGAGAGACAAGGAAGCAAGGAGGTTGGTGGGAAGAGAATCATTGAAATAACGGCTGTGAGAATTGGATCAGAGATGGAAGTAAATGCGGAAAAGTAAAAATGGAATCGTCAAGAGCTGTGCAAGGGCTTCCCTGGTGGCGCAGTGCTTAAGAATCTGCCTGCCAATGCAGGGGACACAGGTTCGAGCCCTGGTCCGGGAAGATCCTACATGCCGTGGAGCAACTAAGCCTGTGCACCACAACTACTGAGCCTGTGCTCTAGAGCCCGTGAGCCACAACTACTGAGCCCGCATGCCACAACTACTGAAGCCTGTGCACCTAGAGCCCATGCTTCGCAACATGAGAAGCCACCGCAGTGAGAAGTCCTCACACCACAATGAAGTGTAGCCCCCGCTTGCCGCAACTAGAGAAAGCCCATGCGCAGCAACGAAGACCCAACGCAGCCAAAAATAAATTAAAAAAAAAAGAGCTGTGCAAGGTTGGGAACTGCAGGAGTACATGAGTGGGAGAGCTTCTGTCCTGGAGGAGAATAACCACGGATATGCTGCCAAAGCCTGAGATCACAAAGACGGGCCAGTCCAAGGCAAGGATGGGCACAGGTTGTGACCATGGGACAGGCAGCCAGAGTGGGGTGGAGAAGTAAGGGACCGTCGTTGCCAATGGTGTTGGCAGGGCTGGCCACATGAAAGTTGAAGTTATCTAGGATGGTGGCAGGACTAAGGGTTGAGAGGAAAAGTCCACAGACCAAATGTCAAAGTCTTCAGGGAGCACTGAGAAAGCTCCAGAGAGTGGAACGGAGGGGGCAAAGCCCGGTGGCATGCGGTCTTGCTTAGGATGCAGTAATGGGGACAAGAAGAAGGCCAACCTGCCTTGCCCACAGCGCCGTGGTGGGAGGAGATGGGCCCTTCCTCAGGGGCTGGGGATATGCAGAGCATCCACCATGAGGTCAACAGTAGAGGAGACTTTGTTTATATGGGAAAGGAGAGTCTGGCCCAAGAGAGGGTCGGCAGGGAGGGCTCGGTGCAAGGATGTGTCTAGACGAAGGAAATGCCAGAGCAGAATGGGAAGATGGGACATTGGTGCCTTAGGGAGGTAGTGCTAATGACAACATGGGCTAGGCTGACCTCCAGATCTGGCTTCCAGAAACATCACTGTGGACACGGCAGGCCCCAAGCAGTGTCCAGGGCTAAGGGGCGACCACTGACTGCAGTCCAATCAGCAAGCCAGGACCTTTGCTCATTCACAGCCTGTCTTTCAATTTCATGTTAGTAAGAAGTCATTTTGGGCCTCAGCAAAGCTCAGTCCTGGGGTAGCAGGTCATGCAGTTGATAAAAGTGACCAATAGCCCGTGCAAACTGCCCACCTCAGGTTCCTGCCCAGACAGGGGAAGGGGAGGGGGAAACATATCAGCTCAGGGCTTCCAGCTTCTGCAAAGAGGAGTCCTAGGTAAAAAGTGAGCGGCACAATTAGGTCTGAGTGTGAAAGAAAACAATGTACACTGCAGCATCTTTACAAGAAACACACACACACATACACACATCCATGCACAACCACGTAGCTGTATTCATGAGTAAGATCAATGCCTGACTGACATATAATGAAAGTAACTTAATTCAACCAGCATTTATTAAAGATCTAGTTCCTTCCTATCTATTTAGATTTGTATGAAAGTGAATAGCTCTTAGCTGAATGTGACAAATGAACATCTGTATTTGCAAATTTTTGTATGTGTTTTGTACCACAAGAAACATTTGCCAACTAGCTAGCTCTCCTTCCCAGCACAGTTTCAGAGCTTGTCTTCCTAACTGCCCAACTTCTCTACAATTCTCTCTCGTTCTGTGCTCATGAGTGGCCCCTACACTGCTCTGCCAGTACTCTGAGACCTTCACATTTCCCCCCAGCCTCCAAAGGGTTCTCTCTAATCTGTAAAGCCACTCCCTCTGCTTAGACTGAATGTCACCCTTTGTCCAGCTCCTCAAGAATCTCCTCTCTCTCCCCCCATACTTCCCTGCAGCCTCAATACATTCTCAGCCAATCTTTCTGCCCCTACTTTACCCTTCAAATCCTTTTTGAAATGAGAGTATAAAAAAAATTATCGTACCTCCCTGGTGGCGCAGTGGTTAAGAATCCGCCTGCCAACGCAGGGGACACGGGTTCGAGCCCTGGTCCGGGAAGATCCCACATGCCGCGGAGCAACTAAGCCCGTGCGCCACAACTACTGAGCCTGCGTGCCACAACTACTAAAGCCCACGCGCCTAGAGCCCGTGCTCCACAACAAGAGAAGCCACCACAATGAGAAGCCTGCGCACCGCAAGGAAGAGTAGCCCCCGCTTGCCGCAACTAGAGAAAGCCTGCGTGCAGCAACAAAGACCCAATGTAGTCAAAAATAAATAAATAAATAAATGAAATTTATTAAAAAAATTATCAAACTGTCTTCCTTTTGCCACTAAGCACCTATAGTTGTGGTGATACCCACAGCTGCCACCTCCTCTCCTCCAGGACCTTAACACCTAGTCCCAGCCACCCCTCAAAATACATGAAGTCTGGGTTCTACCTCAACCCCCTCCTGAAACCATTTACTCAAGTTTACCAGACTCAATGGAGTTTAATCATCCCTCTTCTCACTCAGCCTCTCTGCAGCATTTGACACTGTTGAACATTTCCAGCTTCTAAAAATTCTCCATAGTCTTGGTTTCTACCACCCCACACTATCCAACCCTGTCTTGGAGTTCTCACTACTCCTTTGATTCAACCCTTTTTTCTTCCCCATCCCTAAAGACTTGCTGGCCCCTCTAGCTCTCTCCACTCATGCCCACTTCCTTCTCCACTCATGCATGCAACCTTTCCTTTGGATTCCAAATATCACCTCGAGTCTTTTTCCTAACTGCTGGCAGAATATGTCTAAATATAATTAAAATAAGAGTAAAGGTTATTGGGCTTCCCTGGTGGCGCAGTGGTTGAGAATCTGCCTGCCAATGCAGGGGACACGGGTTCGAGCCCTGGTCTGGGAAGATCCCACATGCCGCGGAGCAACTGGGCCCGTGAGCCACAACTACTGAGCCTGCGCGTCTGGAGCCTGTGCTCCGCAACAAGAGAGGCCGCGATAGTAAGAGGCCCGCGCACCGCGATGAAGAGTGGCCCCCGCTCGCCGCAACTAAAGAAAGCCCTCGCACAGAAACGAAGACCCGACACAGCCATAAATAAATAAATAAATAAATAAATAAATAAATTTATATTAAAAAAAAAAAGGAATAAAGGTTATTGTTACATAATTGGTCCTTCCCAGCTTTCAAATTTCAAAGTGCTCTCACATCCATTATCTCATTTCCTCAGAAATGAGAGCAAATACAATCCCTATTTAATAATTATGGACACTGGAGTTCAAAGACATATCCAAGTCCAAACTAATCTTGCACCCAAAACTCACTTTTCTTATCTCTATTAATGGTGAAAACTACTTTGAACTCCAGGCCAGAAACCATGTACCAGTTTTAATTCTCTTGTCTTCTCCCCACTCCTGATTTCCCTCCCTAAGTGATATGGAGTCATTCTCCCAAGTATCTTAGATTTGCCTCCTTTGCTAAGATCTGCCCATAATCTCACTTTTTTTTTTAAATTAATTTATTTTATTTATTATTTATTTTTGGCTGCATTGGGTCTTCATTGCTGCACGTGGGTTTTCTCTAGTTGCAGCGAGAGGGGGCTACTCTTCGTTGCAGTGCGCAGGCTTCTCATTGCGGTGGCTTCTCTTGTTGCAGAGCATGGACTCTAGGCGCACGGGCTTCAGTAGTTGTGGCGCGCGGGCTCAGTAGTTGTGGTGCACGGGCTTAGTTGCTCTGCGGCATGTGGGATCCTCCCGGACCAGGGCTCGAACCTGTGTCCCCTGCATTGGCAGGCGGATTCTTAACCACTGCACCACCAGGAAAGTCCCCATCATCTCACCCTTATCAAGATAATGAGCTGGCTGTTGTCATCCAAACTTGGCTTATCAGCTACCACTGCCTATTCCTGCTTGAAAACTTTCATCCTGAAAATACTTGCAGCCTATGAGAAGAGGATGACAGATTTTCAAGAAACTATCCCATGTTGTTTGCATCCTGAAAGTTTCACTTGAATCATCTTTTCAGTTAAAATGGCCCAGGAGTTCACCAATCCATTCCCCGACCGCCCACAGTATGGCAGCTGTGCCAAGGCTGGGTTACAGAAAGCCCAATGCAACATGGCCGCTGCCATCAGAGTCTATGGTCTAATGAGAAACATGTCCCCGTGTCCCATGGAAAGAATGTTACAATTAGGTTTAAAACTGCTGTGAGTGCCTCATTCGCCAGGGGCTGTAGGAGTGGCAGGGCGGGTCACCCAGAGCCACCCTTTAAGGAGACACACGTAATGGCAAGGAAAACACGGGATTCATCCTGCCCACTAGGTTTTCATGATATTCCTGCAACAGCAGCCATAGAGGAGACTACTCATAGAGAAGTCTGAGGCTGAGGAGGCAAGGAGGCTGGGGAAGCAGAGAAGGCCGGGGAGGCGGAGGCACACAGGCTGCTGGGAGAAGAGGAAGGCAGGGAGCAGTGTCTGGCTGGAAGGGTGGGGTCCTGCAGGTAGATCCGAGAGCAAGAGCCAAAGGTACCCTTTCAGCTACCCACAGCTGCAAACCTGCTTGTCTCTTTAGCAAATGAATGTAAACTAGAGGCCCACTTAAGCCTCACATTAACAGCTCCTACTTCCTCTAACTCAGTCTGCTTTCCAAGTACAAATACAAGAGTGATTTCATGTTTAGTTTCCTTTATGTTGCAAATAAATAGCTGGCCTTGTCTGTGGTGTCATTCTTTGTAGCCTTTTTAATAACCTCTATAGAAATATAATTTATCTTAAAACTTTGCTGTGAGGACTCTCCTGGTGGTCCAGTGGTTAAGAATCCTCCTTCCAATGCAGGGAACGCAGGTTCGGTCCCTGGTCAGGGAACTAAGATCCCACATGCCGCGGGCCAACTAAGCCTGCATACCACAACTATTGAGCTCGCGTACCTCAACAAGAGAGCCTGCCTGCCACAAAATACAGAGCTCACGCACTCTGGAGCCCTCGCGCCACAACTACAAATCCCACACACCCTGGAGCCTGTGCGCCACAACTAGAGAGAGAAAACCTGCACACCGCAACTAGAGAGAAACCCGAGCAGACTGCACACCGTAATGAAAAAGATCCCGTATGCCTCAACAAAGATCTCGTGTGCCGCCAACTGGGACCCAACGCAGCCAAAAAAAACAATATGGAAAATAAATATTTTTTAAAAACCCCAAACTTGGGCTTCCCTGGTGGCGCAGTGGTTGAGAATCCGCCTGCCAATGCAGGGGACACGGGTTCGAGCCCTGGTCTGGGAGGATCCCACATGCCGCGGAGCAACTAGGCCCGTGAGCCACAATTACTGAGCCTGCGCATCTGGAGCCTGTGCTCCGCAACAAGAGAGGCCACGATAGTGAGAGGCCCGCGCACCGCGATGAAGAGTGGCCCCCGCTTGCCACAACTAGAGAAAGCCCTCGCACAGAAACGAAGACCCAACACAGCCATAAATAAATAAATAAATAAATAAATAAATAAATATTAAAAAAAAAAAAAAAAACCCAAACTTTGCTGTGAAAAGTGAATCATTCTGACAGGTGATCATCAGTCTTAGGGTGCTGAACTTTTCAAGTCTAAAATTCATATGCAGGAGATTTGGCTACTTTAGGGAGATATTTGAACTGCTCAGCAGTTCACCTATGAGGCAGAATTCTACAAAATAATCATTTGGTAAGGTAAAATAACCTCCCTTGTATGACTTTGAAAATTATGTCAAATAAATTTTGAACTCTGCTATTTATTCTAGACATAATTAAATCGACTTAAGGTTCTGGAAGAGCTCATCCAAAACTTAAGGTGGAGGTGGTTTCCAACTATGTGCTTAAATTGCACATCTACTCATTAAAACTAATTCGTGTTTTCTGTCATTAATGCTAGAACTCCATGCTTCCTACTGCTGAATTACAATCCCATCTGGAACGTATATCACACAGGCCAGGGATTCAGGAGCAGCTGCCCTGTATCATTATGTCACATTACATGTTACCTCATTATAATTTTATAAATTATATGTATAATAAAAGCTGGATTGATTACATGACATTGCCCTAACAAGTTCTAGGAATTGGTGTCTCTGATACTCTCCTAAAACAAATCTTTATGCTGGCCGAGTACTAATACTGAAATTCAACCAGTGTCAACACACTCTGAAGACCTGTCAGAATTCTCTCAAAGTCTTTAGATAAGCAGAGTAAGACAAGGAAAAAAAATCAATCAATCAATCTTTCTCCCAAAATTCAAAAATAAGAAAGGCTTCAGAAGCCACTATGGAGCATAGTATGGAGATTCCTTAAAAAACTAAAAATAGGACCCCCCCTGGTGGTCCAGTGGTTAAGCCTCTGCACTGCCACTGCAGGGGGCACGGGAAGCTCCACATGCTGCCACAGTGTGGCCAAAAAAAAAAAACTAAAAATAGAGCACCACATGATCCAGCAATCCCACTCCTGGGCATATATCCAGAGAAAACCATAATTTGAAAGGATACATGCACCCCAATGTTCATTGCAGCACTATTTACAATAGCCAGGACATGAAAGCAACCTAAATGTGCATTGACAGATGAATGGACCAAGAAGATGTGGTACATATATACAATGGAATATTACTCAGCCATAAAAAGAACAAAATAATGCCATTTGCAGCAACACGGATGGACCTAGTGTCATACTGAGTGAAGTAAGTCAGACAGAGAAAGACAAATATCATATGATATCGCTTATATGTGGAATCTAAAAAAAATGGTACAAATGAACCTATTAACAAAACAGAAATTGAGTCAAGATGTAGAAAACAAATTTATGGTTACCAAGGGGGGAAGTGGGGGGAGGGATAAATTGGGAGATTGTGATTGACATATACACACTACTACATATAAAATATATAACTAATAAGAACGTACTGAATAACACAGGGAACTCTATTCAGTACTCTGTAATGACCTATCTGGTAATAGAATCTAAAAAAGAGTGGATATATGTATATGTATAACTGACTCACTTTGCTGTACAGAAGAAACTAACACAACATTGTAAATCAACTATACTCCAATAAAAAATTAACTATATAAAAGAAATAAAAATGGGAGCTTAACAGACCCTCATCAAAAAAGATGCAAGGGAAAGATGTTCAACATCATTACACATTAGGGAAATGCAAATTAAACCCACGATGAGATACTACTACACACCTTTTAGAATGACTAAAATTGAAAAGGTTGACCATACCAAGTGTTGGCAAGGATATGGGGGAAATGCCATCCCCATACATTGATGATAAAAATGTAAAATTATACAGCCACTTTGGAAAACATTTTGGCACTGTCTTAAAAAGTTAAACAATCACCTACCATATGATCCAGTCATTTTATTCTTAGGTATTTTCCCAAGAGAAATGAAAGCATATGTCCACACAAAGACTTTTACAGGTGCTTTATTTGTAATAGCCCCAAACTGCAAACAACCCAAATGTCTGTCGATAGGTGAGTGGAAAAACAAACTGTGGTTTATCCTTAGTAGACAGAAATGAAAAGGCTGTGAGTCTCCTTAACTCTCCCATCACCTCCATGGAGAATATCTCAGCTGGTCCTTTGACCCTTTACCACTGAGGTATCCCAAGAGGCAGGAGAGTGAGTCTTCCCCTGAGGCTGGGGGCTGGGTATAGGCTGAAGGGACCAGCCAGAACAGGCACAACATTTATTTGAAACATCATTCTAAATTGGCATTCTACTCCAGAAATATATATCTGCACTTGTTTCCCCCCCACAAATCTCCCCAATGAATCCAATGTTTCAGGAAGATGGGAATTGTACCTACAGTGGCTTCAAGTATCCCCAGCACACACACAAACTGAGATTCAAGTTTGAAAACCTGGCCACAGTCCTCTCCCACCTTACCTTCAACTCAGATTTGATTATCAAAGTCTGGCAATTCCAGAATTCCAGGATCTGCAGGCTTCAGTCAACAACTCACACCATCTCCTAAACACATGGCTGGCCTCTTCTTTCTGCTCAGAAAGCATAGGGGGCCCCTATTTCCTTCTGCATTTGATATTGGCTCCTTTGCCTTGCTTTCCAGAATCTCCACAGCTGGACTGCACCCTCCTGGTTACTGTAGTCTCCACACCTGCTGGTGGCCTCACCCTCACAAATGGCCTCTCCATCCACAAACACTTCATGCTTGCTCCCACCTTTATGCCTGGAATTTCTTTCCCACTGGCCTCTATAAATATTCATATCATGTTTTTCCAGCCCCAGCTTAAGTTTTCCTTTGCAAATATAATGATTCCCTGCTCTTTCAAAATGCAGTAACAGCTGCAGTCTGTGCCAGCCGTTGGGCTCATCACATGATTTTTTTCTCACATTTTGGGTAATGTCTTCACTCTGGTCCTTAAGTGTCCTCCCTAAACCATCCCAGTAGCCCCTTTCCTCCCCCCACTCCCCCCAAATCAATACCAAGTCCTTGCCTTGCTCTTGCCTCTCCAGGCCTTCCAGAGGCAGTAATCCTGGTCCTGAACCCCACCCCCATCCTGCTTTCATTTCACTTCTCCCTGGTGCCCACCTGTTGCTACTGCCAGGTGTCAAGAGGTTCTGCCCCCTGGCTGGGCACCCTCATGTAGCCTCCTCACGGTGGGCTCTGGGTTCCAACCTTCCCAGGCAGATGGAACATTCGTTACCACATTTCTGAATCCTCTACAACTTAACCAAATAAATTAAACTTATGCTAAATCCAGATGTGTGAATGATGGTGACTCAAATATGGGCATGTGGGGCCTCCATTAAAAGAGTGCATGGTCAACTGGAGAAGACAGTCTGGAAGAGGCAGTGCTTTTCCTGCCTGGGATGTGAGGCTGTCAGGAAGGCAGAAGAGGTGATAGTCAACCTGGGTCTCGAAGTGTGTGTCTCATTCCCCAGTTAGTAATGGGGAGGAGGGTGACATGTGGAGACTTTCCAGACAGGAAACTGCCTGAGCCAAAGGCACTAAGGACATGAAAGGCTGCAGTCTCTTCAGAATACCAAGCACACCGATGCTGTTAAAGACTGACCTTTCACTAAATTTTTCCAATTATGAAATGTTTTCCCAATTTTAGATAAAAGAAGAAAACATTTTAAAGGACAGAACTTGGGTGTGTTCTCATGCAGACCCTTACTGAGGGTAAACCTTACCCTTTGAAAGTAAATCCTTTTTGTAAATAACCCGAGGTCAATTTCAATCAGAGGATAACCCGGTGACTCATGTGGATTATCAAACTAGTTCATGCTCTATGGAATAAGTAAAAAAAGATGACCAAATGAGTCATCTTTCATGCTGTGCGGAATGAGTAAAAAAGTAATGAAACTGGAAGATGGCGGTGTGGGAAGACGCCGAGTTAGCGTCTCCCCGCAACTAGGGCTCCTGCCGGCCACTGGTGGGGAACCCTGATGCCCAAGGAGAAGGGAGGAACACCCAAGTGAACCGGTAGGATATGCGGGAACTGAGAGGGGAGGAGAAGTGGAGGCCAGAGAGGATCGGTGCCCCTGAAACCAGGGGAGATCAGGAAAGGCAGGTGGGAGGGGCCCTCCAGAGGAGCTGGAGAGGAGTCGTGGGGGGTGGGGGGGAATTGCCCCACCCACTCGGGCCCAGTGAGCCTGCTGAGCTCCCAGGCCGGTCCCCTGCCCTCCAAAGCCCCCTCCAGTCCACGTGGGTCCTGAGGGCATAGGAGGGAGGCCAGGCAGACAGCAGGGGCCCTCTGGGAGGAGGGGGGGCATTTGCCCCACCCACTCAAGCCCAGGAAGCCTGCTGGGCTCCCAGCTGAGGTCTCCCCCCCTCTGAGACCAGAGATGGGGGGCATGCCTGGGCCCCTTCTGTTCCATTGAGCCTAAGCCCCACCCCGCACACCCCCAGGGCCTTTTCCAGCCCTGTGGGTCCTGAGCACAGGCCCTGCCCACCACCCAAACCTCGCCCTTGCTTAGACCCCGCTCGCCACAGCCAAGGCCTTTCCCCCCCGTTTTTTTTTTTTCTTTTCCCTCCTCCTCTTTTTTACTATTGTGGTACTGCTGTACCTTCCGGTTGTTGATTCATCTATATCTTTATTTTTATATTCTTTCTAACATATCTTTTAGTTTCCTAGTCTAATTTTATTTTTTACTTTGTTACTGTTCTCTCTCTCTCTCTCTCTTTTTTTTTTTTTGCCACCCCACGCGACTTGTGGGACCTTGGTTCATGAACAGGGGGTCAGGCTGAAGCTCCTGCAGTGGGAGCGCCAAGTCCGAACCACTGGACTAACAGAGAATCTCAGACCCCAAGGAACATT
This sequence comes from Balaenoptera musculus, assembly GCF_009873245.2. NCBI lineage: Eukaryota > Metazoa > Chordata > Mammalia > Artiodactyla > Balaenopteridae > Balaenoptera > Balaenoptera musculus. Next base: position 111,916,025 of record NC_045786.1, read on the forward strand.
CGTCAGAGTGAGTTCTCACGGAGGTCCTCATCTCAGCACCCAGCTCTACCCAACAGCCTACAAACTCCAGTGTTGGAAGCCTCAGGCCAAACGACCAGTAAGACAGGAACACAATCCCACTCATTAAAAAAAAAAAAAAATGAGACGGCAAAAAAATATGTCACAGATGAAGGAGCAAGATAAAAACTTACAAGACCAAATAAATGAACAGGAAATAGGCAATATACCTGAAAAAGAATTCAGAGTAATGATGGTAAAGATGATCCAGAATCTCAGAAATAGAATGGAGGCACAGATTGAGACAATACAAGAAATGTTTAACAAAAATCTAGAAGAACTAAAGAACAAACAAACAGAGATGAATGACACAATAACTGAAATGAAAAATACACTAGAAGGAATCAATAACAGAATAACGGAGGCAGAAGAATGAATAAGTAAGCTGGAAGACAAAATGGTGGAAATAACTGTCAAGGAACAGAATAAAGAAAAAGAATGAAAAGAATTGAAGACAACCTCAGAGACCTCTGGGACAACACTAAACACAGCAACATTCGAATTATAGGGGTCCCAGAAGAAAAAGAGAAAAAGAAAGGGTCTGAGAAAACATTTGAAGAGATTATAGTTGAAAACTTCCCTAATATGGGAAAAGAAATAATCAAGTCCAGGAAGCGCAGAGAGTCCCATATAGGATAAATCCAAGGAGAAACACGCCAAGACACATATTAATCAAACTAACAAAAATTAAACTCAAAGAAAAATATTAAAAGCAGCAAGGGAAAAACAAAAAATAACATACAAAGGAATCCCCATAAGGTTATCAGCTGATTTTTCTGCAAAAACTCTGCAGGCCAGAAGGAAGTGGCAGGATATACTTAAAGTGATGAAAGAGAAAAACCTACAACCAACATTACTCTACCCAGCAAGAATCTCATTCAGATTTGATGGAGAAATCAAAAGCTTTTCAGACAAGCAAAAGCTAAGAGAATTCAGCACCACCAAACCAGCTTTACAACAAATGCTAAAGAAACTTTTCTAGGCGGGAAACGCAAGAGAAGACAAAGACCCACAAAAACAAACCCAAAACAATTAAGAAAATGGTAATAGGAACATACATATTGATAATAACCTTAATGTAAATGGATTAAATGCTCCAACCAAAAGACACAGACTGGCTGAATGGATACAAAAGCCAGACCCATATATATGCTGTCCACAAGACACCCACTTCAGACCTAGGGACACATATAGACTGAAAGAGAGGGGATGGAAAAAGATATTCCATGCAAATGGAAATCAAAAGAAAGCTGGGGTAGCAATACTCGTATCAGATAAAATAGACTTTAAAATAAAGACTGTTACAAGAGATAAGGAGGGACACTACATAATGATCAAGGGATCAATCCAAGAAGAAGATATAACAACTGTAAATGTTTATGCACCCAACATAGGAGCACCTCAATACATAAGGCAAATACTAACAACCATGAAAGGAGAAATAGACAGTAATACAATAATAGTAGGGGACTTTAACACCCCACTTACACCAATGGACAGATCATCCAAACAGAAAATAAATAAGGAAACACAAGCTTTAAATGACACAATAGACCAGATAGATCTAATTGATATTTATAGAACACTCCACCCCCAAGTGGCAGAATACACTTTCTTCTCAAGTGCACATGGAACATTCTCCAGGATAGATCACATCTTGGGTCACAAATCAAGCCTTGGAAAATTTAAGAAAATTGAAATCGTATCAAGCATCTTTCTGACCACAACGCTATGAGACTGGAAAGCAATTACAGGAAAAATACTGTAAAAAACACAAATACATGGAGGCTAAACAGTGTGCTACTAAATAACCAAGAGATCACTGAAGAAATCAAACAAGAAATTTTAAAAATACATTGAAAAAAATGACAATGAAAACACTACGACCCAAAACCTATGGGATGCAGCAAAAGCAGTTCTAAGAGGGAAGTTTACAGCAATTCAATCTCACCTCAAGAAACAAGAAAAATCTCAAATAAACAATCTAGCCCTACACTTAAAACAACTAGAGAAAGAAGAACAAAGGCAACCCAAAGTCAGTAGAAGGAAAGAAACCATAAAGATCAGAACAGAAATAAATGAAATAGAAACGAAGAAAACAATAGCAAAGATCAATAAAACTAAAAGCTGATTCTTTGAGAAGATAAACAAAACTGATAAACCCTTAGCAAAACTCATCATGAAAAAAAAGGGAGAGGACACAAATCAATAAAATTAGAAATGAAAAAGGAAAACTCAAAACTGACAGTGCAGAAATACAAAGGATTATAAGAGAGTACTACAAACAACTATATGCCAATAAAATGGACAACCACGAAGAAATGGACAAAATCTTGGAAAGGTACAATTTTCCAAGACTGAACCAGGAAGAATTAGAAAGTATAAACAGACCTATCACAAGTAATGAAATTGAAACCATAATTAAAAATCTTCCAGCAAACAAAAGTCCAGGACCAGATGGCTTCACAGGCGAATTCTATCAAACATTTACAGAAGAGCTAACACCAATCCTTCTGAAACTCTTACAAAAAATTGCAGAGGGAGAAACACTCCCAAATTCATTCTACAAAGCCACCACCAACCTGATACCAAAACCAGAAAAAGATATCACAAAAAAAGAAAATTATACACCAATATCACTGATGAACATAGATGCAAAAATACTCAACAAAATACTAGCAAACAGAATCCAACAACACATTAAAAGGATCATACTTTTTTTTTTTTTTTTTAGAAATTCACGTTCTTTTATTTATTTATTTATTTATTTATGACTGTGTTGAGTCTTCGTTTCTGTGCGAGGGCTTTCTCTAGTTGCGGCAAGTGGGGACCACTCTTCATCGCGGTGTGCGGGCCTCTCACCATCGCGGCCTCTTGTTGCGGAGCACAGGCTCCAGACGCGCAGGCTCAGTAATTGTGGCTCACGGGCCCAGTTGCTCCGTGGCATGTGGGATCTTCCCAGACCAGGGCTTGAACACATGTCCCCTGCATTGGCAGGCAGATTCTCAACCACTGCACCACCAGGGAAGCCCAGGATCATACATTTTGATCAAGTGGGATTTATCCCAGAGACGCAAGGATTCTTCAGTATACGCAAATCAATCAATGTGATACACCACATTGACAAATTAAGGAATAAAAAGTATATGATCATCTCAATAGATGCAGAAAAAGCTTATGACAAAATTCAACACCCATTTATGATAAAAACTCTCCAGAGAATGGGCATAGAGGGAACCTACCTCAACATAATAAAGGCCATATATGACAAACCCACAGCAAGCATCATACTCAATGGTGGAAAACTGAAAGCGTTTCCACTAAGATCAGGACCAAGACAAGGATGTCCATTCTTGCCACTCTTATTCAACATAGTTTTGGAAGTCCTATCCGCAGCAATCAAAGAAGAAAAAGGAATACAAATTGGAAAAGAGAAGTAAAACTGTCACTGTTTGCTGATAACATGATACTATATCTAGAAAATCCTAAAGATGCCACGAGAAAACTGCTAGAACTAAGCAGTGAATTTGGTAAGGTTGCAGGATACAAAATTAATGCACAGAAATTTCTGAAATTCCTATACACCAACCACAAAAAATCAGAAAGAGAAATTAAGGAAACACTCCCATTTACCATTGCAACAAAAAGAATAAAATACCTAGGAATGAACCTGCCTAAGGAGGCGAAAGACCTGTACTCAGAAAACTATAAAACACTGATGAAAGAAATCAAAGATGACAAAAACAGATGGAGACGTATACCATGTTCTTGGATTGGAAGAATCAATATTGTGAAAATGACTATACTACACAAAGCAATCTACAGATTCAATGCAATCCCTCTCAAACTACCAATGGAATTCTTCACAGAATTAGAACAGAAAGTTTTACAATTTGTATGGAAACACAAAAGACCCTGAATAGCCAAAGCAATCTTAAGAAAGCAAAACGGAGTTGGAGGAATCAGGCTTCCCGACTTCAAACTATACCACAAAGCTACAGTAACCAAGACAGTATGGTACTGGCACAAAAACAGAAATATAGATCAATGGTACAGGATAGAATGTCCAGAGATAAACCCATGAACATATGGTCACCTAATTTATGACAAAGGAGGCAAGAACATACATTGGAGAAAATACAGTCTCTTCAGTAAGTGGTGCTGGGAAAACTGGACAGCTACATGTAAAAGAATGAAATTAGAACACTACCTAATACCATACACAAAAATAAACTCAAAATGGATTAAAGACCTAAATGTAAGACAAGATACTATAACTCTTAGAGAAAAACATAGGCAAAACACTCTTTGACATAAACCATGGCAAGATCTTTTTTGACCCACCTCCTAGAGAAATGGAAATAAAAACAAAAATAAACAAATGGGACTTAATTAAACTTAAAAGCTTTTGCACAGCAAAGGAAACCATAAACAAGACAAAAAGACAACCCTCAGAATGGGAGAAAATATTTGCAAATGAAACAACAGATAAAGGCTCAATCTCCAAAATATACAAACAGCTCATGGAGCTCCATATCAAAATAACAAACAATCCAGTTAAAAAATGGGCAGAAGACCTAAATAGACATTTCACCAAGGAAGACATACAGATGGCCAAGAGGCACATGAAGAGATGCTCAACATCACTAATTATTAGAGAAATGCAAATCAAAACTACAATGAGGTATCACCTCAGGCCGGTCAGAATGACCATTATCAAAAAATCTAGAAACAATAAATGCTGGAAAGGGTGTGGTGAAAAGGGAACCCTCCTGCACTGTTGGTGGGAATGTAAATTGATACAACCACTATGGAGAACAGTATGGAGGTTCCTTGAAAAACGAAAAATAGAACTACCATATGACCCAGCAATCCCACTACTGGGCATATACCCTGAGAAAACCATAATTCAAAAAGAGTCATGTACCACAGTGTTCATTGAAGCACTATTTACAATAGCCAGGACATGGAATCAACCTAAATGTCCATCGACAGATGAATGGATAAAGAAGATGTGGCACATATATACAATGGACTATTACTCAGCCATAAAAAGAAATGAAATTGAGTTATTTGTAGTGAGGTGGATGGACCTAGAGTCTGTCATACAGAGTGAAGCGTGTCAGAAAGAGAAAAAGAAATGCCGTATGCTCACGCATATATATGGAATCTAAAAAAAAAAAAAAAAAAAAGAACTGATGAACCTAGTTGCAGGGCAGGAATAAAGATGTAGACCTAGGGAATGGACTTGAGGGCATGGGGTGGGAAGGGGAAGCTGGGGCAAAGTGTGAGTAGCATCGACATATATACACTAATGAATGTATAATAGTTAGCTAGTGGGAAGCAGCTGCATAGCACAGGGAAATCAGCTCAGTGCTTTGTGATGACCTAGAGGGGTGGGATAGGGAGGGTGGGAGGGAGGCTCAAGAGGGAAGAGATATGGGGACATATGTATGCATATGGCTGATTCACTTTGGTGTACAACAGAAACTAACACAGTATTGTGAAGCAATTATACTCCAGTAAAGATCTATTTAAAAAAAGATTAAATGGCAGGTATTCCTAGGGCAACTGCCAGCAGAAGGACAGAAGAAAAATCATGAGTCAAATTCTAAGAAAGGTCCTAAGAACCTGGATCCGTATAACTACGTGCACATATCCCATACTAGCATTCCAATATGGGGATTCTGAACCAGAAAACAAAATGAATGAGAAATGGTCAGGGTCCAAAACCTTCCTTATCTTCATAGTTGGTTGATTGTAACTCTGTTTTTAACCCTTAAACTAGTGCTTGGTTTTATAGTTAATTGTTGGACATATCTGTCTCCCCAACTCAGTTTTAAATTCCTTGAAAACAAATGGTTTCTTTTTCATCTTTGTACATCTCAAATTGCTCTGATTATAAAAGGTTCCCCAATAAATAATTATTCAGTAAAACATTTTTTAAAAGTAATGAAACTGATCTTCTTGGTCCATAAAGGGACTCAGAAGGCAATTTTAAAAGTTAGTGACCAAGCTGGAAATATAGGAATTATCCTAGACTACTCCTTTAGCCCCTACCTTCACCTTAAATTACTGGCCAAGATCTGTAATCATTTGCCTAACCACTGAATGACTCCATTGTCCTGGCCATCTCCTTCCTTTCCTTCCCAGTCCCTACCTTGGGTTAACCATTGATTCTGACCTGGATGGACCAAATGTGCAGCATGACTGACAGGTTTTTTGATTGGGTGGAGGATGGGGGAAACCAAGCTCTCATTTTCTATCTTGATGAAAAATGTTCAATTGTTATGTTCCTGTAGGACACATGGAACTGTGGGATACGTTTCACCATGTACATGTACGGTTCACCTATTGGATAGTTATCATGTTTCTGAGAGTTATAAAAGTGCATAAGATACACACTACTATATATAAAACAGATCACCAAGCTCCTATTGTATAGCACAGTTCAATATATATGTTGAATTATATATAGTTCAATATATTGAACTATATTCAATACCTTCTAATAGCTTATAATGGAAAAGAATCTGAAAAAGAATTTTACATATATATATATATATATATATATATATGTGAACTGAATCACTGTGCTGTACACCTGAAACTAACACAACATTGTAAATCAACTATACTTCAATTAAAAAAAAAAAGAAGTACTTCAAGTGCCTCTAGGAATTCAGGGAGGAGGGTGCATATTCCCTCAGTTACCTCCCCCCCTCCCATTTGTGCAGATAAGTAGTATTAGCCTCATACCCCATCTTCCTGTCTTGCCCCCAAAGCCAGTCCTTCCTCACTACTGCCAGAGTCAACTTTCCAAGAATCTTTCCACAACTTTTCATCACCTCAGCGTGGTGGGCAAAGTTCTGCACGCTTCTGCTCTGCCCTCTCTCCCCCAGGCATGCTGAACTATTCCCTCTGTCTGTGGCACACTCTTTCTCACTCCCACGCCTACATAGAGAACTTTTATTCCCTCTGCCAGGAAGCACCTGAGTCCCCACTCCTGCTCCTCCTGGCGAACTCCAGCTCACCGTTCAAGGACCAGCTCCATGACTTCCTCCTGCAGGTGCCCTCACTGTCTCCTTTAGACCCCCAGCAGCCCTCCCTCCCTCCCCCCATAAGGACCCAGCACCTCACACCCCCTCCCCTAGAGCACCTGCTACCTGCATTGTCACTGTCACTGCACTGTAACTGTCGCCCCACCATTCAGTGAGCTCCTGGAGGACCAGTCCTAGGCCTCTTCATCTTTATGTCCCCAGCAGTGCTTGGGACAAAATAGATCCTCAACAAATGTTTGTCAAAAGAATAAATAAAAGAATGAAGAGCTCCGAGAATATTTTAGCAACAAAAGCATCAGAAAAATAAGCACGCAGTTTCGCGAAGTCACTGCTATTAAGAATAAAATTAATTTTTAAAAGTTATTTTTAGGGAATTCCCTGGTGGTCCAGTGGTTAGGACTCTGCACTTTTGCTGCCGAGGGCCCGGGTTCAATCCCTGGTCGGGGAACTAAGGTCTTGCAAGCCGCATGGTGTGGCATGGCCAAAAAAAAAAGTTAAAAAAAATTATTTTTAAAAATAGTGGTTGGGGGCTTCCCTGGTGGCGCAGTGGTTGAGAATCTGCCTGCCAATGCAGGGGACACGGGTTCGAGCCCTGGTCTGGGAAGATCCCACATGCCGCGGAGCAACTAGTCCCGTGAGCCACAGTTACTGAGCCTGCGCATCTGGAGCCTGAGCTCCGCAACAAAAGAGGCCGCCATAATGAGAGGCCCAAGCACCACGATGAAGAGTGGCCCCCACTTGCCACAACTAGAGAAAGCCCTCGCACAGAAACGAAGACCCAACACAGCCATAAAAAAATAAACAAATAAATAAACCCAAAAGTTTAAAAAAAAAAAAAAAAAGGCAGGGCTTCCCTGGTGGCGCAGTGGTTGAGAATCTGCCTGCCAGTGCAGGGGACATGGGTTCGATCTCCGGTCCGGGAAGATCCCACATGCCGCGGAGCAAATAAGCCTGTGTGCCACAATTACTGAGCCTGTGCTCTAGAGCCCGTGAGCCACAACTACTGAGCCCATGTGCCACAACTACTGAAGTCCACGTGCCTAGAGCCCGTGCTCCACAGCAAGAGAAGCCACCGCAATGAGAAGCCCACGCACCGCAACGAAGAGTAGCCCCCGCTCACCGCAACTAGAGAAAGCCCGTGCACAGCAACAAAGACCCAACACAGCCAAAAATAAGTAAATAAAATAAATAAATTTATTTTTTAAAGAAATAGTGGCATGTTATAATTACATTGGTTGTTGGGGAGGAAAGTCATGTTTTGATTTTATTTTTAATACAAAGGTTTCAGTGATATCGTCTCCTGATTTTGAAAGATATTTAAAATGTGTCATACTTAAACACCTAATAGTCGTGACTAATTAAGCCAGAAATGATCACCTTCCTCTTCTTGTTCCAGCCTGAAGTAAAGATAGAAATCAGAAGGGATAAAAGTTTGATGACTAGCAAAACAAAGCAAATGTCTGATGTACTGATATCATTCTAAGTACTTAATAAGAGATACATCAAACCAACTTCCCTGGTGGCACAGTGGTTAAGAATCCGCCTACCAATGCAGGGGACACGGGTTCGAGCCCTAGTCCGGGAAGATCCCACATGCCACGGAGCAACTAAACCCGTATGCCATAACTACTGAGCCTGCGAGCCACAGCTACTGAGCCCACGTGCCACAACTACTGAAGCTTGTGCGCCTAGAGCCCGTGCTCTGCAACAAGAGAAGCCACCACAATGAGAAGCCCGCGCACCACAGCAAAGAGTAGCCCCCGCGCGCCGTAACTAGAGAAAGCCCGCGAGCAGCAACAAAGACCCAACACAGCCAAAAATAATAAATAAATTTATTAAAAAAAAAAAAAGAGATACATCAAACCAACAAACTAGAAGACTTTTGCCTTCTCTGTTGGCTTTTTCCTTCCTCCTTCTCAGGTCAGCCCAGCTAAGAGCTCATTCGATGAACATCGTCAATGTGCTGCACAGGCCCTGTGAGTGCTCCCCCCACCCCATGCCCTGACCCTGAGGAGTACTCACTTTCTAGTCTGAGAGGCGTCCCCTGGATGTAACTGTAACTGCTCTGATGAAGGGCCCAGGCAGGAGGCACCCAGCCCAGTGAGGAACACCACCCATTCCCCAAGGAGCTCAGGCTGCCCTTGACTTTCATTACTTATTACTTCCACAGAACTTGCATTTTTCAAACTTACATCAATGCCCCCAAACAACCCTTCATGAACAGAATTCAGCTCTCTTCCTCAACTTGACCAACTTTCTATCCTGGTACTTCCCATTCTAACCAAGAGAATCTTGCCATTTTCCTAGGCATGATTTATTCATTCCCAACTTAGAGCCTCCATGAATGCCATCCTCTAGAAATCTTCTCCCTCAGGCAATCCAATGTATTCTCTTCCTATCAGTCAGTGGTTCTCATCCAGGGGTGATTTTGCCACCCAGGGAATATTTGGCAATATCTGGAGACATTTTCGTTGTCAGAACCAAGGGTTGCTATATGTGGAATCCAGAAAAATGGTACAGATGAACCGGTTTGCAAGGCAGAAATAGAGACACAGATGTAGAGAACAAACATATGAACACCAAGCGGGGAAAGTGGGGTGTGGGGAGGAATGAATTGGGAGATTGGGATTGACATATATACACTAATATGTATAAAATAGATAACTAATAAGAACCTGCTGTATAAAAAAATTAATTAAAATACAAAAGAACAAACAAAAAAAACCCTAAGAGTTGCTACTGGCATCTAATGGGTAGAGTCCAGGGACGCTTCTAAATATCCTACAATGCATAGGACAGCCCCCAACAAAAAGAATTACCTGGCCCCAAAAGGTCAATAGTATACCCAGACTGAGAAACTCTGCTTTAAGTTGAGCTTTAAATTCATCTATTTGGATTAGGGAAGTGTTCGGCAGCACATATACTAAATTTGGATTAGGAAATATTCCTGAATTAACCATACCCAACTCTGAACATGCCTTTGCTTTGCATTACCCCAAAATGTACAGAGTGCTCTACAGTAACTTGAATGTGAGGTTAAGAATCATAGAGTCTCCAGATAGAACAGGACTTCAAAACTCATATATTCTAACCACTTCCTTGTTAACATTGCTTTGTAAACATCTGTTGCATGTGAAAATGTTGTCTTTCTTCAACTAGATTATAAGCAATTCCATTAAATCCTTTTATGTCTGTGCACTCTGCAAACATTTATTGAGCACCTACTATGTACCAAACACTATTCTAGGCACTGGGGACACAGTGATAATTAGACATTATCTCTGCTCTTATGGATATTAATTTTAGTGGGATAGACATATTTTTTAACTATGTAACTTCCACGGTGATAAGTGCTCTAATGGGAAGAATATGGTTTACCTGTTAACAGGAGCTCCTTAACCTGATCTGTGACATCAGACAAGGCTTCCCTGAGGATGGGACATTTAAGCACCCATCAGACATTCAGTCAGTATTTGTTGAATAAATAGAGGTGAAGCATGAAAGATAAATAGAAGTTATCCAGGGACTTCCCTGGTGGTCCAGTGGTTAAGACTCCGTGCTTCCACTGCAGGGGGCACAGGTTCGACCCCTGGTCAGGGAACTAAAATCTCGCATGCTGCACAGTGCAGCCAAAAAAAATAGAAGTTATCCAGGTAAAGTACGCAGAGGTGAGAGGGGGACAGCAGGGGAGATGAGTGGCCATGGTGGGTTTGAGGTGTCAATGAGACATCAAGTTAGAGAAACCAGGTGGTCCATTGAATGTATATGTCTGGAGCCCAGAAAGAAAGGCTGGGACCACAGCCAGGGGACCTCCAACTCCAACATGTAAGTCAGGAAGAGGAGGAAAAACCATTGAAAGACTAATAAGGGGAGGCCAGAGACACAGACAGAAAACCAGGAAAGGGTATGTCATAGAAAAAAGCTTTTCAAGAAGAAGCCAGCCAGCTTCCAAGACTGACCAGGAGGCCCATCCTCTTGCCGCCCACATCTCCTCAGTGCTGGGAAGTGAGCAGCCTGGACTGACTATACAAGCTTCCTATAGGACAAACAAACTACCGTTTTTTTCATTTTGAATTAGTATAAAACCTTTCTTCCTAAAGAATTTTCTACTTCAAAGTTAACCATGTTGATCTGAGTAGCAATTAGTGTTTGATTTTGTGGGTGCTTTCATTTATGACACTCAGATTTTAAAAGATAAACTCTACCTAATCTCAGTTTCATTTTAGGCCTCAGTGTCACAATGCTCTCCCAGTTTAGAGTATCAAAGGGAAAGAGTCTCGAGCTAGGATTTCAGTGGCTTAATAAACAAAAGATCTAGTAACATGAAATTAGATCTTGATTACTTTTGCCAGTGAGGGGTAGGAATACATGAATAAAATTAATGGAACCTAAAACCCCAAGTTCAACCTTTTTTCCAATTAAATATTTATTTTTTAAATTACTAAATAAATACAGAAAATCTTACAGTAATCTCACTGTCAGTTTCCTTTTACCCTGATCTGGAAGAGATGAAGCTGCTGAAAAGATGGGGGGAAATAGATAACATGCCAGATAACCTAGAAATTGAGAAATCAACTCCTCAATAATATTAATATAGCTATCTCTTACTGTTTCAGGTTAGATCTCCGAAGAGTGCTTCTGTTTCTAATTTTTTTTAACAAGCTTTCATTGAATATTTACCCAATAAAAGACACATGCTAGAATTATGAAATGAAAAAGACATTGTCTTGTCCTGAGGGGGTCTTAGATTCCACCAGTGAGACAACAAGCTACAAGGCTGAATGCACTAAGACTAACAGAATCACAGACAAAACGGTGGAGCACAGGGGAGGGAATGACTTACATTCCAATGTGTGTGGTGCCCAGGGAAGGAAGTGGATCAGGCAGGCCTTCGTGGAGGATGATGAGAAGTAACGACAGAACATTCTGGGTGAAGGAAGAGCAGGAACAGGACTTTGCAGTTACTCGGTGAGCCTGAGGTAAAACTCTTGATTGATTTGGATGAAACGCGCAGGTACGTGAGGAAAGGTTGGAAGAGTGGGTAGGAAAATCTGTTGGGGCTGAAACATGAAGGATCTTGAGGATCTTGAGGGTGGACTGTATTTTTCATGAAAATGGGGAAGCTTTCTGAGAACTGAAGTGCCAAGATTGGCTTTGTGGGTTAGAAAGAAAAGTGTGGCAACAATATAAGTCACGGGTTTAGGATAAAAGAGACTGGAGACAGGGAAAACCCCCTTAGGCGGTTATTGAAATGACCAAGTTCAGGGTTACCCAACATGTTCCAAGGAACACTGGTATTCTCAAAAGAAAGGTGGAGGAGGACAGTCTTGGGGAGTCATAATGCATATTAGCGTATTAGGTGCTCTTAGATGTCCTGCAGTAAAAACCTAACTTTGCCCAACCCAGTGTACCCCAAACTCATCTGACCAAAGCATCTTTGTTGTGATGGTGGTTGTAGAACATCTATTAATACTCAGTAAGACCCTAGGGTTAAACAGGGTGTAACTCATGCAATGTAGTTCAGGTAGTAGTTGATGCGGTTCTGAACTAGGATATAGCAATATAAGATATAGCAATCAGTCCTGTATTCAGTATTTAGAATCTTGAAATATTTCCAATATGATGATTTCCTCAGTTCAGTCATTTCTCTTTGTATCCTGTACACAGGAAAAGCCAAAGATGAGAATTTGGGGCCACGTCAGGAACTGGGGATCCTGGGTTCTGCTGGAGGGCTGAGGGAGTGACAGGAGAGGCTGGGGTCAAGAGAATTGGTTAAAAGGCTGGTTAAGAAGCTGTTTGGGGGGATTCCCTGGTGGCGCAGTGGTTAAGAATCCGCCTGCCAGTGCAGGGGACACGGGTTCTATCCCTGGTCCAGGAAGATCCCACATGCCACGGAGCAACTAAGCCCATGTGCCACAACTACTGAGCCTGCGCTCTAGAGCCTGCGGGCCACAACTACTGAAGCCTGTGCGCCTAGAGCTCGTGCTCCGCAACAAGAGAAGCCACCGCAGTGAGAAGCCCGCACACCGCCACGAAGAGTAGCCCCCGCTCTCCGCAACTAGAGAAAGCCCGCGCGCAGCAATAAAGACCCCGCGCAGCCAAAAATAAATTTATAAAAAAAAAAAAAAAGAAGAAGCTGTTTGGCACCAGGTGTCATCACCACCCCGGAAAGCCAAGCGACTTTCCCTTTCTCCCAACCCTGCAGGAAACAGGAAGTAAAGGCAAATTTTACTTCCAGGAAAAATACAATGTAGAAGAAAGGAACTGTAACCATCCTACACTGCTTAGTTTAGGCATAATGATGTAATCATTTAATATTGACTTTAAAAAGAAAGGCTGCGCTACATTCATATTGAGAGGTGGCAGGATATGAGAGAGCTCTAGGTCCTTGCTGACCAGAGAGAAAGTAAATACCGTGATCTAAGGTTGATGAGTCAAGAATCCATGGTATAAGCATGTTATTTAGATAGAGGTGAACACCAGAAAAAACATTTACATTAGAAGGAGATGCCTCTGCATAGTAGCAACATGGCTAGGGGAGGGAAACACTGATTTTGTTGCATTTTACTACTATTTTATTCTTAAAACAGTTATATATTAGCTTGATAAAAATTAAAATTAAAAAATTCCAAAATTTGCAGTGATAAAGAGCAAAGCTTTATGCATTACCTAAAGATGAAGACCATTCTTTTATTCAAGACACATTGGCAAAAGGTACCTTCTGTGCTAGTCTGGATCATCCGTGTAGAGTTCTCTTGAGATCTCCAGGTAAAAGCTACTGAAGGCACAAGCTATATTTTGATAATGATTCTCCCTATGAATTATTTATCATATTTTTATATAGTGGAAAACTACCTGGCAACTGGTATATCATGGTTACATTGTGGATACAGATGGTTAATAAGCAGGGACTGCTATATTTGATTCAATAAAATAATTCTAAACCAGAAGCTGAAGTTACTTTAGAAAGCAGCTTACTACAGTAAAAGGAGAAAGGAAATCACTGTGGCCCTAGCACCTAGAGACCCTGTAAAAGCTGATATTTCTGCACGTGCATAGGAATCCTGGGTCAAACACTGGGCAACTGAAAACCCAAGAAAAAGTGATTTAACTTGAAAGCCTTTAAAGAGATTCATGTGAGCTACTCGTATGACAACACAGGTTACACACCAATGAAGTTAGTTTGAGGCTAAGAGTTCATTTACATATAAGACGGCTCCTTTTAAACTCTGTGAGTTGAAAAATCCATGACTGTTGCGTACCTGTTTGCATTTTTTTTTTTAAGGATCTTCCAGAAAAGCATCATCTCACTTTCCCATGACAGCCTATGCCTGGAGGGAACTTCGGTACTACACCTGCACAGCTAAAGAAGAGGTCTTGTTTGTAAAGGCTGGGCCAGGGATTCTGCAAGAAGCTCAGAACATGACTTAAGGCTCTGTGTGAAGTCGTCGGATTTTGACACATATGCAAATGACTTCCCCTGCCATCCTTCACTGATCAAGCAACACCGGGAGTCAAAATCACTTTTACAGTCCTTGGGACTCTAGGGACACACCGCTTAGGTGACTGCTGGTGCTTACTACCTCCACCTTGGATGTGTTGAAAGAGTGGCAGATCAGTAAAAACTTAGAGATGAGCAACCCTGATGACTCATCTGTGGTTCACTCAACATTGTGTGCCAGAACTGGGAGGACAAAGGGAATCTTTGAAAGGCCCGGTACTCGAGAAGCTCACAGCCCAGATTCATAACAGATGATTACATACCATTCTTTTACAGAGGTAAGCAGGTGAGGCCGGGAGCATGGAGGCCTATCAACCACAGGCTTCACAGAGGAGCACCCATCTTCATCAGACCCCTCTCTGTCTTTTGTCTACAGATCCTGCCTTACTGTAATGTGAGCACTGAAAAAGTCAAAATTTGGTAGGACTGAGAAAATTTTATATCTGCCTTGCCATTACCCAGGCTAGGATAACAGACACAGTTAAAGGCAGCTGCAAAATAACAAGAAAAGTGTCTCTCCCCGTGACACGTTACAGCCGTAAAGTATCAAAATAACACCCTTCTTTGCATGACTCCTGCTTTCTTAACTCACTGAAAGCTTTTGTTCTCTAAAATCATAGATTATCAGAAAATTTCCTGTTTGAAATTATATCCATAAAAATGAAACATTCCATTCCTGATTGAGAATCCAAGTCACTTTGACACAGAGAAGCAGCCTTGATTTACAACCCAGGTGTAAAGCTTCAGAAAAGGAGTTGTGGACACAACATTCCACACCTAAACTTTTACTTTCCAAGGAAACATCACTCTGAGCTCAGTTCAACAGTTTAAACCTGACACTGACCACATGAGCCCTGTTTTGCTTTCAGCCTGTCACTGCTTCTTTTAAATTTTATCTCCACCATTCCCTCAAATCTTGTATTTTTAAAAAATATTTATTTATTTATTTGGCTGCTCCAGGTCTTAGTTGTGGCATGAGGGGTCTTGGTTGTGATATGCGGAATCTAGTTCCCTGACCAAGGATCGAACCCCAGCCCCCTGCATTTGGAGCGTGGAGTCTTAACCACTGGACCACCAGGGAAGTCCCTCAGGTCCTGTATTAACTCTATACTTTGTTTGGTCCTCTGGTGAGTAGCCTCCCTCATTGTAATGGGTTAATAAACCTGACTTTGTCACATTACTGGTCTGTGGATGGGCTAAGACAGCATCATAATCTACTAGAGCCTTGTTGATTTCCAGAATCCTATCGTAACAATCTAGACAGTATTTGGGGTATGACTATACAGCTGTGGCAGAGGGAAGGATTTCTACCTGAGGTTTAGTTTCTTAGTACATCTACCCATTTGTTAGCTTGAAATTTGATTCCCCACTTGAATTACAATGATTGAAATGTGATAACTGCACTTAAAGAGTCTTAAAGTCTACTACAAATAAATAAATAAGATATATTGAAAATTTGCATTCAGAGAAAAAACTTTCCCAAAGAAGAGTTTGATCTAACAAAGAGTTAACAACCTCAGAGGGCTGAATTCCTGGCCAATTCATACCAGTCGTGTAAGACTCAGCTCAAACATTTCCTCCTCTCCAGAGCTGTCCCGAGTCCTTCCTTTTCTATACTCTGGTGGCACCTGGTGTTACATTTGTGCCATGGCCGACACCACACAATATTGTGATTGTTTGTTTACCTGTTTTCCCCCACTCATCTCAACTCTTTGAGAGCAGGCCCCTGTCTGTAAATTCCTAGCACCTGACACAATCCCAGGCAGAGAGGAGCTCAGTTAATGTGGATGAACTAATGAATGAAGGGGAGACTGGGAGCAAGAAAACCAGTTGGCAGGTGGTTGTAATGGTCCAAAAGGGATGGAAATGACCTGGACTCAGCGTGACTAGAGGAAAATGATAGATAAGTAGGGGACATTTGAAAGGAAGATGGAAAAAAAAACAAAAAAGACTTGATAACTAAGTGGAAGTGGGAAACAAAGAAAAATTTTCAATTTTAAGCCTACACAGCTAGGAAGTGGATACCACAACAGGCATAAAGGAATCCTAGAGTAGACAATTTTTTCAGTTTTTGGGTTTTCGGTTTTTTTTTTCTTTTCTTTGGCCATGTCCTGTGTGGCATACAGGATCTTAGTACCCAGACCAGGGATCGAACCTGAGCCCCTTGCAGTGGAAGCTTGGAGTCTTAACCACTGGACCGCCAGGGAAGTCCCTGTTCAGTTTTAGATAAGCAGATTTTGCAAGGTCCTAGGAAAATCCAGTGTGCTTCTAGACATTCAGAATTAGAGTCAAGGCTCAAAATAGACTTGGGAACCATTAACATTGAGACTGAAACTTTAAAGAAGTGGATAAACTTTGTAAGGAAGAGACTATGCACTGAATGGTTGAAGGACTGAAACTTGGAGAATGAAAAGGTCTAGAGGAAAAGAAGTAAAAAGGCAACAAAGAGAGAGCGTGTTCACAGAGGAACAGGGCAGTACAATATCCTGCACAGCAATGGAGAAGGACCGCCTGCAGGTGAGAGGAGGAAAACCCAAGAAAGTCACCTGAAAAACTATCAGAACTCCAAGTTCAGCATGGTAGTGAGTTACAAAATACAGCAATTGCTTACAACAATCAATGGCTTTCCTCCAACTATTACCTGTTAGAAAATATAATGGACAAAAGATACAATTTGCAATAGCAAAAACAAAAACAAAAATACTTAGGAATAAACTTTGAAAATGTGTGGTAAATTTTACAAAGTTACAAAAACCGAAAGTTTTTTGAAAATATTTATTTATTTATTATTTATTTATTTATTTATTTATCTGGCTGAGCCAAGTCTTAGTTGCAGCGTGCGGGATCTTTAGTCGCGGCATGTGATCTCTTAGTTGCAGCATGTGATCTCTTGGTTGCGGCATGTGGGATCTAGATGGAACCCGGTTCCCCTGCATTGGGAGCGTGGAGTCTTAGCCACTGGACCAGGGAAGTCCCCAAAACCGAAAGATTTTAACAATGAAGAGATGTAGTAGATGGGAAACACTGTATTATGAAATGTTAGTGTCCTCCAAATTTACACATTAAATACAATTTAAAGCCAAAATAAATTCCAAGTGGACCAATGAGATACTTGAAAAATAAAAAACATAAAAGATGTATAAATGGGAGGAAAAGGGAGAATGTGTCCTAGGCATAATCCCAAAAGCAGGACTAGTAAAAAAAAAAAAAAAAGATTGATAGATATGATTGTGAACGAACCTGATCCTAGACCCCAAGCACCCCAGCTCAGGCCTTTAAAATGTCCTCCCCAGTCCTTGGATCTGTGATCCTTACAATCTGCCCCCCCTCAACCCCCAACACCAACCCTGGCCTTAGCTCAAGGTATTTCCATCCCCTGTACAGATGAATCATCTGTAACTATTCGCCAATGACCTTCACAATCCCACTGTAGGTGAAGCAACACTGCAGATTCTCAAATTCCGAAACCACTCCCACAGCCTTGTGATACAGCTAGCCCTCAGCCCTGGCTGAGAAATAGGATCAAGAGAAAAAAACAACCAGGCCATGGCTGGCACTGATAAGCCCAAAGCCAAAATTCCACACCATGAGTGTGTTTGGGCTGGGGTTGTTCCGGTCCTAGAAGTAACAGCAAGACACCCCACCTAACCAAAAACAGGGACCAAAAGCAGGGGAAAGATAGTAGCAAGTACCTATTAGGATAAATGTTCAAATGTTCTCTGGCTTGTTTTTTCCTTGTCTTAAAAAAAACAGGGACTTCCCTGGTGGCGCAGTGGAGAGGAGTCCACATTCCCAATGCAGGGGGCCCGGGTTCAATCCCTGGTCAGGAAACTAGATCCCACATGCAAGCCGCAACTAAGAGTTCGCATGCCACAGTAAGGAGCCCACCAGCCGCAACTAAGGAGCCCACATGCTGCAAGTAAGACCTGGTGCAACCAGATAAATAAAATTTTTTTTTAAAAAAGAGAAGTTATTACACAGCCTCACACCATACATAAAAATAAACTCAAAATGGCTTAAAGACTTAAATAAAAAAAAAATAAACAGTCCTTCATAGTGGTTCTCAAACTTCAGAGCACATCAGAATCACCTGGAAGGTTTGTTAAAAAGATGGCTGGGGGCTTCCCTGGTGGCACATTGGTTGGGAGTCCACCTGCCAGTGCAGGGGACTGGGGTTCGATCGCTGGTCAGGGAGGATCCCATGTGCTGTGGAGCAAGTATGCCCTCGAGCCACAGCTACTGAGCCCGCATGCCACAACTACTGAAGTCTGCGTGCCTGGAGCCCATGGTCTGCAACAGGACAGGCCACCGCAATGAGAAGCCCGCACACCGCAACTAAGAGTAGCCCCTGCTCACCGCAACTAGAGAAAGACCACACATAGCAACAAAGACCCAACGCAGCCAAAAATAATTATTTAGAAAAAAAAAAAGATGGCTGGGTCCCACCCCTCATGGCCTGGAGTGGGACCTGAAGGTTTGCATGTCTACAGGTGAGTTAAACCAAATTTTGAAAGAACAAATCATCACAATCTTATACAAAATCTTTCAGAGCACAGAAAAATAGAGTTCTCCCCACCTTGTTCTACGACAGGATATAACCTTGATCCTAGAAACAGATAAGAACAGCTAAGAAAGGACAAGTACTGGACAACATCACTTGAGAACATAGGTAGAAAAATTAAAACTGACAATCTGATTCTAAAATTTATATAGAAATACAAAGGGCCTAGGATAGCTGAAACAACTTCAAAAATAACAAAACTAGAGGGATTGTACTACCTGATTTCAAAGTTTATTATAAAGCTACAGTAATTAAGACAATGTGGTATTAGCATAAATACAGACCTATATTTCAATGAAACAGAATAGAGTCAAGAAACAGACCTCCACATATATGATCATTTCATTTTCAACAAAGGTCCCAAGGCAATTCAATGGGAAAGGATAACCTTTTCAACAAATGGTGCAGGAACACTATTGGGTAGCTATATACAAAACAAAAAACAAAAAAAACACTCAACCTTTATCCCACATCACATACAAAAATTGACTTAAGATGGATCACAGACCTGAATGTACGAACTTAAAGTGTAAAACTTGTACTTTTATTATTTTTGGCCGTGCTGCACGGCATGTGGGATCTTAGTTTCCCAACCAGGTATCGAACCTGTGCCCCCTGCAGTAGAGGAGTGGAGTCTTAATCACTGGACCGCCAGGGAATTCCCTAATTTATTTTTCTTATCTTACTCCACTGGCAAGGAGCACCAGAAAAAGCAACCTAGGCCAGACACTTACTAAAGTTTGGGCACTCTAACAGAGACCATGATAATGATATTGTTTAACTGCACCTTAAAAAATCCAAACATAATCTGGAGTTAGAAACAAAAACTAAGTTCAAAATTTAAAATCTGAAGATGCTCCACTTCAAGTGAAAACTCCATCCTTAAACAACAAGCTCTACCAGAGAGATTTAGAAGTTACATCCGTACTACCAGTGAAGGAACCATCAACAGACTCCACTGGTGTGCAGGGGTTTCAGGGTAAAGGAATTGAAAAATGTGGCAGTACTAAAACAAAAACAATGAATAAACTTTCCCATTTCTCTAATTGTAGCACAATTAGTGATTATTTGAATTTGGATGAAATTACTGAAGATGATTTGCATGATGGTTAATGCTTGACTAAAACAGAGGAACATTCTTTTGAGAGGAAGCACTAGACCCAGTATTAGTGATCCGACTTCAGTGAGAGTGAGGAAAAAGATGAAGAACTCACTATGAGTAAAAATGAAGGAACGTTTAAGTGAAGGAAAAAGCCCCAGTAAAAAAGAACCCACCTAAATTAAAATGTAATACTTCGAGGATACCAGTAGATGGGGCTGCTGTAGCAGCCAATAAAATAATCAACTCACCAAAAAGTGTTTCTCTCACTTCAGAGCCTATAAGGAAACCATTACAAATATTCAGCCCTGAAGCTCAAAGCAAGAGGTCAAAAGGTTCCACCAGCAGCATCAGGAAGTAGTGGCAAGAGCAGCAGACTACTTGTGAATGTTTGTATTAAGTCTTGATAACTGGTACAATGTTTTACAACAATTTCAAGCATATTCCTATAGAACACAACATCTGCTGAAACAGAAATACAGTGAAATTGAGAGATCAGCACTTCTATTTAAGGCGTGGAGGAAAGCTATGTGAATGCCTATGTGTGCATGTGTCTGTGTGTCTGTTTAAATAATCACTTTGTATTAAATCAATAATATAGCAAGTGCTTCTCAGGTACTTAGTTAGCCCTACTATAATGCCAGGTAATATCTTTTTTAGGTAGATCTAAATTTATCATGAATAAATAGAGTTACAAGTATTTTATGTAAAGGTGTGAATTTTAATCATCTGCTAGTTATAACTATAATTTATATCATATATAGATATCATTTATATATGTTTCAAACCTTGTTAACCATTCAAAATTAATAATACCTAGCCTAGTTTATTGTGCTTTGTAAAAACATAGATGTTAACACAAAAAAAAGCAATTCAGAATTATGATTAAAGTGGGCATTTGCCTTTTTATTAAAAAGCAATTGCTCCTTCAATAGCTGAATGGCTAAACAAACTGTATCACATAGAGAAAATGGAATACTACTCAGCAATAAACAAAGAATGACCTATTGACACATGCAAAAATTTGGATGGATCTCAGGGCATTATACTGAGTGGAAAAAAAAAAAAAAACTATTCTCAAAAGACCACACACTGGGCTTCCCTGGTGGCGCAGTGGTTAAGAATCCGCCTGCCAATGCAGGAGACACGGGTTCGAGCCCTGGTCTGGGAAGATCCCACATGCCGCGGAGCAACTAAGCCTGTGCGCCACAACTACTGAAGCCCATGCACCTAGAGCCCATGCTCTGCAACAAGAGAAGCCACAGCAATGAGAAGCCCGCGCACCGCAACGAAGAGTAGCCCCCACTCGCCACAACTAGAGAAAAGCCCACATGCAGCAACGAAGACCCAATGCAGCCAAAAATAAATAAAACTAAATAAATAAACTTACAAAAAAAATACATGCTTAGTGAGTAAACAGAACCTTTAAAAAAAAAAAAAAAAGACCACACACTGTGGTGGGAATGTAAATTGATACAGCCACTATGGAGAACGGTATGGAGGTTCCTTAAAAAACTACAAATAGAACTACCATATGACCCAGCAATCCCACTACTGGGCATATGCCCTGAGAAAACCATAGTTCAAAAAGAGTCATGTACCAAAATGTTCATTGCAGCTCTATTTACAATAGCCAGGACATGGAAGCAACCTAAATGTCCATCAACAGATGAATGGATAAAGAAGATGTGGCACATATATACAATGGAATATTACTCAGCCATAAAAAGAAATGAAATGGAGGTATTTGTAATGAGGTGGATGGAGTTAGAGTCTGTCATACAGAGTGAAGTAAGTCAGAAAGAGAAAAACAAATACAGTATGCTAACACATATATACGGAATCTAAGGAAAAAAAAAAAAAAAAAAAAAAGGCCATGAAGAACCTAGTGGCAAGACGGGAATAAAGGAATAAAGACACAGACCTACTAGAGAATGGACTTGAGGATATGGGGAGGGGGTGGGGTGAGATGTGACAGGGTAAGAGAGTGTCATGGACATATATACACTACCAAATGTAAAATAGATAGCTAGTGGGAAGCAGCCACATAGCACAGGGAGATCAGCTCGGTGCTTTGTGACCACCTAGAGGGGTGGGATGGGGAGGGTGGGAGGGAGGGGGATGCAAGAGGGAAGAGATATGGGAACATATTGTATGTGTATAACTGATTCACTTTGTTATAAAGCAGAAGCTAACACACCATTGTAAGGCAATTATACTTCAATAAAGATGTTTAAAAAAAAAAAAAAAAAGACCACATACTGTATGAGTTCATTTAGATAAATTCCTCAAAATGATAAAGTTACAGATATGGAGAACAGATTATTAATTACCAGGGTCTAGAAATAATAGTGGAATGCCAGGTAGATACTTTTATAAAGGGGTAGCATGAGGGAGAGATTTGTGGTAATGGAATAGTTCTGTATCTTGATTGCAGTGATGGTTATAGGAATCTATACATTTGATAAAATGGCATAGAACTATATAAATGCATTGTACCAATGTCCATTTCCTGGTTTTGATATTGTACTATACCTATGTAAGATAGAACCATTGGGAAACTGGGTGAAGAGTACATGGAACTCTCTCTACTATTTTACAACTTCCTGTTAATCTATAATTATGTAAAAATTATAGTTAAGAGAAAAAAGAAGTTGGGAATTCCCTGGCAGTCCAGTGGTTAGGACTTGGTGCTTTCACTGTCTTGGCCCCAGGTTCAATCCCTGGTCAGGGAACTAAGATCCCACAAGCCACATGGAGCAGCCAAAAGAAAAGAGAGAGAGAAGGAAAAGAAGTAAAACAGCAATTGTATACCTATATAACAAAGTTAGAAAGTGACTTTTTTAAAGATACTATTTAAATGAATAGTAAAAATCATTAGTTACCTAGGAATAAATCTTTTTAAAGAACATTCAAGAGTGGTATGTAGGGGCTTCCCTGGTGGCGCAGTTGTAGAGAATCTGCCTGCTAATGTAGGGGACACGGGTTTGAGCTCTGATCTGGGAAGATTCCCACATGCTGCGGAGCAACTGGGCCCGTGAGCCACAACTACTGAGCCTGCGCGTCTGGAGCCTGTGCTCCGCAACAAGAGAGGCCGCGATAGTGAGAGGCCCGTGCACCGCGATGAAGAGTGGCCCCCACTTGCCGCAACTAGAGAAAGCCCTCGCACAGAAACGAAGACCCAGCACAGCCAAAAATAATAAAATAAATAAATTTTTAAAAAAGAGTGGTATGTAAAAAACTATAAAGCTTCATTGAAAAATAAATGGAGAGATATCATACTCATTGATAGGAAGATTCAATATTGTAAACATGTCAATTTCCTTAAAACGACCTAAAGATTAAATGAAATTCCTATGAAGATCTCAAGTAGTGGGGCTTCCCTGGTGGCACAGTAGTTAAGAATCCGCCTGCCAATGCAGGGGACATGGGTTCAAGACCTGGATCAGGAAGATCCCACATGCCGCGGAGCAACTGAGCCCGTGAGCCACAGCTGCTGAGCCTGCACTCTAGAGCCCATGAGCCACAACTACTGAAGCCCATGTGCCTGGAGCCTGAGCTCCGCAACAAGGGAAGCCACCGCAATCAGAAGCCTGCGCACCGCAACGAAGAACAGCCTCCGCTCGCCACAACTAGAGAAAGCCCGTGTGCAGCCACAAAGACCCAGCGCAGCCAAAAATAAATAAATAAATAAATTTATTTTTAAAAAAAGATCTCAAGTAGTTTTATAGAACTTGACTACTTGATTCTAAAATGTAACAGCATGACTTACCATAAAACCACAGTAATGAACATGGTATGGTATTGGCACAAAACAAACAAATAAACCAATAAAACAGAATGGAGAGCCCAGAGTTAGATCCATGCATATTTGGAAATTTGATGAGACACCATTATAGGTCACTGGAGAAAGACAGACTTTTCAGTAAAGTGCTAAGTATTCAAATGGAAAAAATAAATCATTGGTAGATTAAAGAATTAAATATGAATAGATAACTTGGAAACTTTCCAAAGAAAATATAGAAGAATATCTTTGACCTTAGGGTAAGGAGTTATTAAGACACAAAAAGTGTTAACCATAAAATGACAGATTTGACCATCTTAAAAGAACTTTTTTTTTCATTTAAAGAAACCATGAGGAAGGTGAAATGATGAACCACAAAATGAGAGAAGGTATTTGCAGTACATATCACTAACAAAAGTTTGCTACCCAGCTTTTCACGAAGATGGCGCCAAAGGCGAAGAAGGAAGCCCCTGCCCCTCCCAAAGCCGAAGCCAAAGCAAAGCCTTTGAAGGCCAAGAAAGCAGTGTTGAATGGCGTACACAGCCACAAAAAAAAGAAGATCCGGACGTCACCCACCTTCCGACGGCCCAAAACACTGCGGCTCAGGAGGCAGCCCAAATATCCTCGGAAGAGCGCCCCTAGGAGAAACAAGCTTGACCACTATGCCATCAACAAGTTCCCCCTCACCACCGAGTCAGCCATGAAGAAAATAGAAGACAACAACACACTGGTATTCATTGTGGATGTCAAGGCCAACAAGCACCAAATTAAATAGGCTGTGAAGAAGCTCTATGACATTGACGTGGCTAAGGTCAACACCCTGATCAGGCCTGATGGAGAGAAGAAGGCATATGTTCGACTGGCTCCTGACTATGATACTTTGGATGTTGCCAACAAAATTGGGATCATCTAAACTGAGTCCAGCTGACTAATTCTAAATATAAAATTTTCACTATGAAAAAAAAAAAGTTTGCTACCCAGAATCTATTTTTATTTTTAAAAAGTAAAATGAAAAACAGATAGTAATCACGAAAATAGAATTAAGATCACAATGAAAAATTGTTTGATACTCTTCAGATTGGTAGAAATTAAATCTGCTAAGTATTGACAAGAATGAAGATTCTTATGGGAAGTTTGGGAGTTTTTTGTTTTTTGTTTTTTTTTAATTTATTTATTTTTGGCCGTGCTGGGTCTTCGTTTCTGTGCGAGGGCTTTCTCTAGTTGTGGCAAGCGGGGGCCACTTTTCATCGCGGTGCGCGGGCCTCTCACTATCGCGGCCTCTCTTGTTGCGGAGCACAGGCTCCAGATGCGCAGGCTCAGTAGTTGTGGCTCACAGGCCTAGTTGCTCCGCAGCATGTGGGATTTCCCAGACCAGGGCTCGAATCCGTGTCCCCTGCATTGGCAGGCAGATTCTCAACCACTGCGCCACCAGGGAAGCCCTGGGAGATTCTTAAATGGGATTTCTTTTGTTTTCCTTGTGGATGCGTAAATTGGTATACCTATTGTGGAAAATGATTTGGCACTATCCTGAAAACTAAACATTCACATACAGTACAACCTACAATTACTACTCCTACATTTAACCCTAAAATTCTTGCAAATATGCATCAAGAAATGTGTATAGGAATGTTCATAGCATCAATGTTTATAACACCAAAATAAATAAACAATAATAAAAGCAACCCAAATATCCATCAGCAGGAAAGTAACTCTTCCTCTCAATGGGGAGGTTCAGCTCAAACATCATTTCATTAGGCCTTCTCCAAGGTCTATTTAAATTTAAAACACACACATATGTAGTCACTCTCTTACAGCAGCTACCCCCTTACTTTCACATCAAGACACAACTAACAGTTACCATCTAAAGTCAGTGTATTTTTTGAAAGATCTGTCTTCTCCCCACTAGACAGTAAACTCCATGAAAAGAACATTGTGTCTCTTCTTACTTTGTATCTCTAGGCCTTAGTACATAGTAACACTGAAAGTGAAAAGGAAAGTGAAAGAGAAATCAAAAAAGAGGGGAATGGGTGAGGTGGATGAAGAAGAGTTCATTGAGAACTTATCTACGAAAGAGACTCACAGACATAGAGAACAGCCTTGTGTTTGCCAAGGGGGCGGCGGGGGGAGGGATGGATTGGGAGGTTGGAGTTAGCAGATGCAACTATTATATATAGAATGGATAAACAACAAGGTCCTACTGTATAGCTCAGGGAACTATATTCGATATCCTGTAATAAACCATAATGGAAAAGAATGTGAAAAAGAATGTATATCTATATAACTGAATCACTTTGCTATAGAGCAGGAATTAATACATTGTAAATCAACTATACTTCAATAAAATTAATTTTTTTTAAAAGTTCATTGAGATCTCAGACAAAAGGGGAAAAGGGACCCAAGGTATGGAATCTACCACATGGAATGGAGCAACTCTGTATCTGGAAGGTATGCTCATCACCTGAGGAAGGACTAAAGAAAGACAACATAAAGAAAAGACTTGGTAAAACTGGAAGAAGAAAAAATATATATATTTGGGGAGAGGATCTGGAGGGTACTGAGGAATTCAAAATTGTTTCCACCTTCTAGCTTAAGGTCTTACTCTGCTATTGATATGTTTCTTGGAGGGGTGGGAGGGCAGTATACTCCCATTGGAAGACGGTAGGAAATAAGATTCACCTTAATTGAAATGTGCTTTATCATCAACTTTGCTATTGCATAAAATAAAGGATGACAATTGTTATGGGGTTAGTTGTATCCTCTCATAATTCATATGTTGAAGTCCTAACCCCCAGTGCATCAGAATGTGACTGTGCTTGGAGACAGGATCTGTAATGAGGTAATTAAAGTCAAATGAGGTCATATAGGTAGGCCCTAATCCACTATGACTGCTATCCTTATTAAGAGGAGATAAGGACAGACATGCATACACACAGAGAAAGATCATGTGAAGACACAGCAAGAAGGCGGCCTTCTGCTAGCCAAGGAAAGAAGACTCAAAAGAAACCAAACCTGCTGACCTTGATCTTGGGCTCTCAGCCTCCAGAACTGTCAGAAAATAAATTTCTGTTGTTTAAGCCACCGAGTCTGTGGTATTTTGTTATGGCAGCCCTAGCAATACATCAATCTAAATAAAAAGTACTCTGCCTAGAGTTGCTTTCATGCCAAAGAAACTTTCCTGTGCTTCCCTAGGTCTCATAAGCCAACATCTATTAAGAGATAGTAAAATCTGTCATGCCATTAAGAGATAGTAAAATCTGTCATGCTATTAAGAATTATTGAAATTGCTTAATTATCTGAATATGGGATGTTGATAAACTACTGTCAACTTTTTGTCCCCTTACTGATCCATAGGAAGACTCAAACAAATCCAATTTATCCATTTGGCACTGCAGGCAGAGTGCCCAGGACCCAGAAACTTTTCCAGAAAAGAAAATGTACAAGAAAATGTCTGAGATCTGGGCATGAAAAGGGCAGGTACCAGTGCTAAATTAGAAAACAAAACTACAAAATTAAGAGATGTTTCATTAAATTTATATATAAACTTCATTAATTTTTCATTTTAAAACACAAATTTCCCTACATTTGAAAATAATGAGGACTTTAGATTTTTGCATTTCTCAGGAATTCTCACATATGCACAATGATTGCTTAAAACTCACATCAGGGCTTCCCTGGTGGCGCAGTGGTTAGGAATCCACCTGCCAATGCAGGGGACACGGGTTCGTGCTCCGGGCCGGGAAGATCCCACATGCCGCGCTGCGGCTAGGCCCGTGAGCCACAGCTACTGAGCCTGCGCGTCTGGAGCCTGTGCTCCACAACGGGAGAGGCCGCGACAGTAAGAGGCCCGCGCACCGCGATGAAGAGTGGCCCCCGCTTGCCACAACTGGAGAAAGCCCTCGCACAGAAACGAAGACCCAACACAGCCAAAAATAAATAAATAAATAAATAAATTTATTAAAAAAAAAAAAAAAAACTCACATCAAATCAGGAGTCAACACACTCAAATAATTTCAAAAACAAGAACAATCCATTCAAAAAATTTTTTAGAAAAATATTCACCATTGGATATGGGTGCATCTTAATATTTGATGACAGGGGGTAGGGTCTCCCTTTTCTCCCTCCATTCCCTAACTGCCTGTCTCCTTCAGTTCCAAATCACTAATAATATTTCAGAGAGGTGGGGGCAGTGATTCCTGCAAGGGAGGGCTGGGGGGTTGTGAGGGCAAAACTTCCAGGGGCTAGGAGGATGAGGAACTCAGAAAAGAAGCAAACACAGGGACTTCCCTGGCAGTCAGTGGTTAAGAAACTGTGCTTCTGCTGCAGGGGGCACAGGTTCCATCCCTGGCTGGGGAACTAAGATTCTGCATGCTGTGAGGTGCAATCAAAAAAAAAAACAAGAAGCAAGCACAAACAGTTCGTGTATGATATACATGGAAATGCAAAACATATAAGCCTAAATACATCCTGGACCCTTTAAAATATAAGTGACATATTTAACAAGTAGTGTATTTAATGCTGTATTTCCACATCTAGAGGCAGGAGGCCACCTCTAGAGAGCAGCCCCTGGCTTACATCCAGCAAGAAAACAGCAACTTCAGTCCTACAACATTGCAACAACTTGCAGTAGCTTGGAAGTGGAGTAGCTAGTGGAATCTTCCCCAGTCAAGTCTCCAGATGAGACTCCAACCTGGCCAACAACTTGATTACAACCTTCTTGGACCCTCAGTAGAGGACACTGCTAAGCCATGCCCAGACTCCTGACTCACAAAAACTATGAGATGACAAATATGTGTCACTTTATGCCACTAGGTTTGTGGTCATCTGTTCCACAGCAATAAAAACTAATACAGTGAGCCAAGGTAGGCCCACATGTTTATTTAAGTCTCATTTAAATATTAAATAATTTATGCTTCACTTGAAAAAGGAATTGGGGCAGATTAAGGCTACAAGTGGTCCTTTAAGGTTCATGTGTAGCTGTTTAACACACAGATTAGATGAAAACAATTAAAATTACAAAATGTGAGGTTATGGTGAAAAGCACTATGATTGTTGAATAATCTGAATGTAATCAAATTGTAAATAACAGCATCCTAAGAAAACAAAAGAAAAAATACTCAAAGGTATGCATTAAAACTGAGGTAGGGACTTCCCTGGCAGTCCAGTGGTTAAGACTGTGCTTCTGGGACTTCCCTGGTGGTACAGTGGTTAAGAATCCACCTGCCAATGCAGGGGACACGGGTTCGATCCCTGGTCCGGGAAGATCCCACATGCCACGGAGCAACTAAGCCCGTGCGCCACAACTACTGAGCCTGCGCTCTAGAGCCCGCGAGCCACAACTACTGAGCCCACAAGCCACAACTACTGAGCTCTCGTGCCACAACTACCGAAGCCCGCGTGCCTAGAGCCCATGCTCTGCAACAAGAGAAGCCACCGCAATGAGAAGCCCATGCACTGCAACGAAGAGTAACCCCCGCTCACTGCAACTAGAGAAAGCCTGCATGCAGCAACAAAGACCCAACACAGTCAAAAATAAATTAATTAAATAAAAAAAAAAAAAAGACTCCATGCTTCCACTGCAGGGGGCACACGTTTGATCCCTAGTCGAGGAACTGAGATTCCACATGCCAAGGGGCACAGACAAAAAGAAAAAAAAAAAAAAAATGAGGCAGAAAAATTGTTGCAGCCCTCTCTGCTTGAAGTCAAAACAGTGTTGACCACCAATCTCCTTAAGTAATACTTCAAGGATTTTTTTTTAAGTTAAAGGGACATCATAAAGAATAGTTGTACATAGTTTTATATTTTGTAATACTTAAATGTATTATAGTCTATTCATGGATCACTTTTCATTTTTTTCTTGTTGCAACATCTTCATGGTTACCCTTTGGATTACAACTGTCATCTTACATTTCTAAGAAACTAGCTTGAACTCAGCTTTGGTAGTATACAAAACTCTGATTCTATACAGTTCTGTCCTTTCCCTTTATGTTGTTACTGTTACAAACTATATCTTTGGACACTGTGATTTCCTGCCTCATGTTTATTATTTAGTCACATTCTGAGTAGGGCCTCAACAATGTGCCTTTTTAATATCTGCTCCAGGTGATCTTTATGTGTAAGACCACTGAGATACTCCTACTGAAGTGGAAATAAGGGTACAATGAGGGTGGTTGAGCAATCTAGGAAGAAAGTAGGGTTTGCAATGATAGTAAGACAGAAAGACATCTTGCAAAGTTACAATAAGGCAAACACAAGGTTAAAATAAACAGACTAATAGTGTTATTCTGTAACGTTATCATCTGGCAATATGTTGAAATGTTTAAAAGTATATATATTGCTTCCAACTGGATAGATATCAGCATATTATAAAAATTATCAAGTATGCTATTAAGACATTGGAAATTTCCTAAAAAGCAAATTCTTTATCATTTTTTTACCTCCATCTAATTCTTACCAACACCACACCATCACTGGTTCCAGTTCACCTTATGTGTAGCTTTTAGAAAGTGCAAAATATAAGGAGGTGGAAAGGATATGTTTTCCCTTCTGGAGGTGTATCATTCTCTGAGGGAGTATGCAGAAGTCCCCCTCAAGCTCTATTGAGCCCTGACCTCTGTGGGGAAATCACTGCTCTCCTCCAACCTTTTCGTTTTATAAGTGGAAAACTGGGGCTCAAAGGAACAGACCTGCCAAAGATTAGCGCTGCTGAGACTGAATTAAAACCTATTTCCTGATTTCTTTCCACTCTATCACATCTCTATTAAAATAACAAGAGGACCATGAGATTCCTAATGTTGTTTTTGGAAACAGTCCAATCATATTCTTTTAAAAAGCTAAAATGTACAGATGCCTACAATGCAATTTCCTCCAAGCTGCCACTAATGATTTTTGTATTATTAAGAGCAAAAACAAACATACCTTCATTGCTGGCAAGAGAAATTCCGGAATAAACGGTAGCACAAGCGACAGCAACAAAATTTTCAAGTCTAAGGCTGGAGGGTGAGTTTGCTCTTCCTTACCACAAATTTCTATTTTACTGTGTTAATTCATTAAGTTTAGAATACTGATTAAGTACCACCCTTTTAAGGAAAGACCTATGTTAATTACTCAAGGCACCCCAATACTAACTTCATGTAATTGTAACAGTTACTAAATACTGTTCACTCCATCCTATGGGTTAGAAGGGAAATAAAGATACTTCTTAGCAAAAATAATACAGACAGAAAGGGTGGGAGGGAGATCCAAGAGGGAGGGGATATATGTATACATACAGCTGATTCACTTAGTTGTACAACAGAAGCTAACACAACGTTGTAAAGCATCTATACCCCAATTTAAAAAAAGAAAAAAATATATATATATAGACAGAAGTGAGGAAACAGTTTCTAGATTAAGCACACCAAGGGTATATCCAAAATAAAAAATAAAAATAACACTCTGAAACAAAAGTTACCTGTAACTCCAGAACATTTTAATTCTAAAGAGCTTTAATAAATAAAAAGCCCCAGTTTCCAAATATCTGTCAAAAAGAGAATGAATAACGAGTCCCATCAGAGCTGGGGAAAAATTTTTTTTTAAAAAGGAAGGGGAGGGATGAAGGTAGATAACCATTTTTTTTCAAAAAGATAAAGATGAAACACTGCTTCCTCAAATAACCGCTCAGAATGTCACTTGAGATGAGTAGGCAGGAGGAATATAACTGTCCGTATTTGCCTTGTATACGGTATTGGGCAACTAAATGCCAACTTAGCTATTTAGGAATGGCTTGCTAAAACGTTGAAAAAATGAAAGACTTCATCCTTGTCATAGACCGCCACTTCGGTGGAACATTCAGTGCACATGACTGGGTGATAGATTTCTTCCACACCTGTCTCTGCCTGCTCCGCAGCATCTTCTTGGTTAGACCTCATCTTCTTATGGCCTCGTCTTTTCTTCCTGTTCTCTGGGGCTTTGTATCTTAGAATCTCTTCTTTGTTGATAGAACAATTCATTACAAACATTGCTCTATACTGAGTTTTGTATGATTCATGCCTAAGAGGAAAATGAAATGGAGAATTTGGATTTACATTCTATTTTAATAGTTACACATTTAGAAAAAATGTGAGAATACCAAAAACTTATTGAAATACCAACCAAAGTAAAAACAAGAGAACAAAATGGGAAATTTAAGAGCTTTTAAGAGTTATTTTAAGAACAGGAGGAGACTTGGTAACAGATACTAATGAATATATCCTCTTTTCTACTGCTCTAAAAGTAACTTTTATCTCAGAAAAAAATTTTTTGATTTGCTCTTCCAACTTAGACAAGAAAAGCTATTGGAAACCTGAGAGGTAATGTTTAAAAAATCTTTGACTGTGTCTTTTTCCTGTTGTGACCTGAGACTCTGCCCTCCTCTCATTACCACGTAGTGCCATTCTGGTCACTATTTTAGTAAAAGCTACAGTTTTAAAAGCTTAAAGAGCATCTGATAACGTCAGATTTATTTGATAATGTCAGACATTATTTATAATGTCCACTCTTGGCTTTACTCCAACAGTCTAAAGAATAGATAATGCTTTCTTTGTTCTCCTCATACACTTAATATTTTCCTACTTCTTTCTCGACTTAGTAAGTTATTTTCCTTTTTTTCCCCCCTTAAACCTCATGCAACAGAAATATCTATCTGGTTAAAAACAGTGAAGTCAAGTTATGCCTTCATTAGTTCTGAATGCTGATCATCTCCTCTTCCACCACCACCACTACCAGGCTGATGTTTCTCAAGATGAAGTCATAAAAATTTCATTTATACTCCACCATACTGGAATCCTTTCTTAATATGGAACACAATTTTTACCAAGCCCAATTTCTACTGTTAGATCACAAAGCAACTTCTTTTGGGTATAGGAACCCTGTAACATGGTAACATGGTTTAATTTAAAAGAGAAGCAACTTAAGTACAAAGATATTTTACTTTTTCTTTATTTCATATTCTAGGTGTCAATTTATATACAAAAAGCTTAAGAGCTCATATGGAGAGTACAAAAATTAATTGTTGCAGATGATCAGAAACCTCAAGCTAGCTAATAAGAGTAAATTACATCTGGCTACCCATTAGTGACTAGAACAAATCCACCACCTAACATCATCATTTAATTTCAGTTAACCTGATTCAGAACATGGACTAAGTTAGACATTTATAAGGCTACCAGAAAAAGAGAAAAGAAAGAAAAGAAAAGGAGAGGAAAACGGCAAAAGTATATTTGGATTAATAGAATATAAGGAAAAAAACCACATGATCATCTCAACTGATGCATAAAGAAAATTTGAAAAATTCAACACTCTTTCATTATAAAAACACCCAATAAGCTAAGAATAGAAGGAAACCTCCTCAATAAAGACCACATATGAAAAATTCATAGCTGGGCTTCCCTGGTGGCACAGTGGTTAAGAATCCACCTGCCAATGCAGGGGACACGGGTTCGAGCCCTGGTCCGGGAAGATCCCACATGCCGCAGAGCAACTAAGCCCATGTGCCACAACTACTGAGCCTGTGCTCTTGAGCCTGTGAGCCACAACTACTGAAGCCCGTGAGCCACAACTACTGAAGCCCGTGTGCCACAACTACTGAAGCCTGCATGCCTAGAGCCTGTGCTCCACAACAAGAGAAGCCACTGCAATGAAAAGCCCTCGCACCACAACAAAGAGTAGCCCCTGCTCGCTGCAACTAGAGAAAGCCAGCACACAGCAACGGAAGACCCAACGTAGCCAATAAAATAAATAAATAAATAAATAAATAAATAAATAATTCATAGCTAACATCATACTCAATGATGAAAGACTGAAAACTTTTCCTCTAAGACAAGGAACAAGACAAAAATGCCTGCTTTCACCACTTCTATTGAACAAAGTACTGGAAGTTCTAATCAGAGCAATTATGCAAGAAAAAGAAAGAAAAGGCATCCAAATTGGAAAGGAAGAAGTAAAATTTACTTTGTTCACAGATGACATGATATTATATGTAGAAAACTCTGAAGATTACACAAAAAAACTATTAGAGTTAATAAACTAATGCAGCAAAGCTGCAGAGTACAAAATGAACACATGGAAATGTGTTGTGTTTCTATACACTAGCAATGAATTATCCAAAAAGGAAAGTAGAATAGAGATTACCAGAGGCTGGGGTGAGCAGGGGTGGAGAACAGGGAATTATTGTCTAATGGGTACAGAGTTTCTGTCTGGCGTGATGAAAAAGTTCTGGAAATGGATAGTCATGATGGCTGTACAACTGTGACTGTAGTTCATGTCACTGAATTGTACACTTAAAATGGTTAAAATAGGGAACAAGATAAGAGTGCCCATTCTCAGCACTCCTAGTCAACATATTTCTGGAAATCTTAGCCAAAGTAATCAGGTAAAAAAAAAAAAGAAAGAAAGAAAGGAAGGAAGGAATGGAGGTAGGGAGAAAGGAAGAAAGAAAGAAAGAAAAGGTGTCCCAATAGAAAAGGAAGAAGTAAAATTGTCTCTGTTTGCAGATGACATGATCTTATATATATAAAACTCTAAAGACTCCACCAAAAAAATGTTAAATAAACAAATTCAGTAAAGATTAAGGATACAAAAGCAATAAACAAAAATCTGTTGCATTTTCACTAACAAACTGAGAAATTAAGAAAACAATCTCATTCACAACAGCATCAAAAATAATAAAATACTTAGGAATAAATTTAACCAAGGAGGTGAAAGATCTATACACTGAAAACTATGAAACACTGATGAAAGAAACTGAAGAAAACACAAATAAGTGTAAAGATATCCTGTTTTCATAGAATGGAATAATTAATATTGCTACAATGTCCATGCTACCGAAAGCCATTTATAGATTCAATGTCATCCCTATCAAAATTCCAATGGCATTTTTCATAGAAATAGAAAAAAAATCCTAAAATTTGTCATGGAACCACAAAAGACCCCAGATAGCCAAAGTAATCTTGAGAAAGAAGAAGAAAGCTGGAGGCATAACACTTCCTGATTTCTAACTATACTACAAAGCTATAGTAATCAAAACAGTATGGGATTGGCATAAAAACAGACTCATTGATCAACAGAACAGAGTCAAAAGCCCAGAAATAAACCCATGCATACACCATAAACTAATACTTGACAAGGAAGTCAAGAATATTCAATGGGGAAAAGACAGTCTCTTCAATAAATGGTATTGGGAAAACTGGATATTCATATGCAAAAAACTGAAACTGGACCCTTAACTTACACCACTGACAAAAATTAATTTGAAATAGATTAAAGACTAAAATGTAAGATCTGAAATTATAAAACTCATAGAAGAAAACATAGGGAAAAAGCTCCTTGACATTGGTCTTGGCAATGAAGTTTTGGAGCTGACACCTAAAGCACAAGAAACAAAAGCAAAAATAAACATGTGGGACTACATCAAACTAAAAAGCTTCTTCATAGCAAAGAAACAATCAACAAAATAAAACGGCAACCTATGGAATGGTAAAAAATATTTGCAAATCATGTATCTGATAAGGGGTTAATATCCAAAATACATAAGGAACTCATACAACTCAACAGCAAAAAACAAACAAAATCCGATTAAAAAATGGGCAAAGGGGCTTCCCTGGTGGCGCAGTGGTTAAGAATCTGCCTGCCAATGCAAGGGACACAGGTTCGAGCCCTGGCCGGGGAAGATCCCACATGCCGCGGAGCAACTAAGCTCGTGCTCCACAACTACGTAGCCTGAGCTCTAGAGCCCGCGAGCCACAACTACTGAGCCCACGTGCCACAGCTACTGAAGCCCACACGCCTAGAGCCTGTGTTCCGCAACAAGAGAAGCCACGACAATGAGAAGCCCACGCACTGCAACAAAGAGTAGCCCCCGCTCACCGCAACTAGAGAAAGCCCGTGCACAGCAACAAAGACCCAACGCAGCCAAAAATAAATAAATAAATAAATAAATTTATTTAAAAAAAAAAAATGGGAAAAGGACTTGAATACACATTTTTCCCAAAAAAGATATACAAATGGCCAACAGGCACACGAAAAGGTACTCAATATCACAAATCATCAGGGAACTACATATCCGAACTACAATAAGGTATCACCTCATACCTGTTAGAAAAGGTATTATCAAAGAGACAAGAAATAACAAAAGTGAACCCTTGTGTACTACTTGTGGGAATGTAAATTGATACAGCCACTACGGAAAACAGTATGGAGGAGCCTCAAAAAGTTAAAAATAGAACTATCATATGATCCAGCAATCCCACCTCTGGGTATGTATACAAAGGAAATGAAATCACTATCCAAAGAGATATCCGGGCTCTCACCTCAGCCAGTTGATCAACGTCAACATTAATAGTCATAAATCATGTTAATAGTTTGTGCCCATGACATAATGTGATGAAAATGGCACTTTATTTCTGTGGTCTTCCTCCCAAAAACCTACTGCAGCCTTACTTACAATAGCCAAGACATGGAAACAACCTACATGTCCATCGACAGATGAATGAATAAAGAAAATATGGTATGTATATACGATGGAATATTATTCAGCCATAAAAAAAGAAAAAAATCCTGCCACTTGTAAGAACATGGATGAACCTGGAAGGCATTATGTTAAGTAAAAAATGTCAGACAGAGGACTTCCCTGGTGGCACAGTGGTTAAGAATCCGCATGCCAATGCAGGGGATGCGGGTTCAAGCCCTGATCCAGGAAGATCCCACATGCCACGGAGCAACTAAGCCTGTGCGCCACAACTACTGAGCCTGCGCTCTAGAGCCCGGGAGCCACAACTACTGAAGCCCTCGAGCCACAACTATGGAAGCCCGCGCGCCTAGAGGCCGTGCTCTGCGACAAGAGAAGCCACTGCAACGAGAAGCCCGCACACGACAACAAAGAGTAGCCCCCGCTCGCCACAACTAGAGAAAGCCCGCACGCTGCAACAAAGACCCAACACAGCCAAAAATAAATAAATAAATAAAATCTACGTTTTTAAAAAAAAAAAGTCAGACAGAGAAAGACAAATAATGTATGTATGTATGATATCACTTATATGTGGAATCTAAAAAAAAAACCTGAACTCATAGAAACAAAGTAACTGTTGGTTGGTGGGGAAGGGCAGATGGATGAAGGTGGTCAAAAGGTACTTATAATGGATAAGTTCTGCAGATGTAAGGTACAGCATGATGACTACAGTTAACAATACTGTACTGCATACTTGAAAACTGCTGAGAGTAAATCTTAAGAGTTCTCACCACACACACACAAAAAAAGGTAACTATGTGAGGTGATAGCTGTGTTAACTAACCTTATTGTGGTAAACTAACCTTATTGTGGTAAACATTCTGCACTATATTTGAATATCTAATCACTACACTGTATACCTTAAGCTTATACGATGTTGTATGTCAATTACATCTCAATAAAGCTGGGAAAACAGCTTTATTTAAAATTGAAAATAGGAACTTCCCTGGTGGTGATGTGGTTAAGACTCCATGCTCCCAATTCAGGGGGCCCGTGTTCGATCCCTACTCAGGGAACTAGGTCTCACATGCATGCCACAACTAAGAGTTCACATGCCGCAACTAAGGAGCCTGAGTCACAACTAAGGAGCCCGCCTCCCGCAGCTAAGACCCCACACAACCAAATAAATAAATAAATAAAATAAAAATTAATTTTAAATTTTTTTAAAAATTAAAAACTAAATTAAAAAAAAAACTAAATTAATTTTTTAAATTAAATTTAAAAAAATTTTTAAATGGTCTAGTTGACAATAAATTGAATATTCAAATGAAGTACTCTTTTACAGCAAAATTTTTAAGACAGTTAAGATAGTAAATTTTATGTTACATGTATTTTATCACAACAGAAAAAAAAATGAGTGTATTTGAGAGATTTTGTCATTCCACAACATATATGCAGTTTTACTGAACCCTTGTCAGCACTGGCAAGTACTTTATTAGAAAACCTATTTATAACAGACAATGTGTAATGAAAATTATTTGTATAAAGATTAGTCATGCAGCACCAGGGATATATGAGGACAGAACTTTATCAGAATTCCTAAACACCTCAAAAGTCTATTTCTGATTTAAACAAGGACTACCAAGTGGTTTTTTTCGTGTGTGTGTGTGTGTGTGTGTGTGTGTGTGTGTGTGTGTGTGTGTTGCTACCCTTTATCCGTTACCTTTGGCAATCAAGACACAGTGTGGTCATGCAGGCAGGGCAATTCAAGACAGCATCACTATTTGGAAAAGGCTGTTGTTGTTGACGTCGCCGCTGTATTCCAAAACCATGGTAGCTAGAACAGAAAAAGAAGGTGAATAGGGGAAACACATTAAAGCCAAATCTTGCTTTCTAATGCCACTCTCCCAACAAAAGAAACCAGTACCCCTTAGAGAAATGGTCGATTCCAGGAATGGGGCATACAAGATGGACCTGGAATATCCTGTAGGGCCAGAAAGTAAGGAAGCGCTCAGAAAGAAAAAACCAAAAACCCACAATGAGACAGGAATGTTAAAGGGGCACAGGAGCCAACTGAAAGAGCTCCCAATGACTGAAGCCAAAACAATTAGAGCATCAAAATAAAGTAGTATTGAATTATAACCAAAATATAAATAAATACCCATGAGTCCATGCTGACATAAATGACTTAATAAATAAATAAATGGGGGAGAATAGACACATCTCTCATATATAAGAATTACAAATAATTTATGAAGATACTCTCCCCTCAAGGAGGAGGAGCATAACTCCAGACTCCTTAAGTCTAGGCTAAACATAGTGACATCCTTCCAAAGAGCATGGTACAGAAAGGGGTGGAAAGAGTAACTTTACAGTAGAGAAACCTGACAAATACCACTTCACTATAGTGAACAAGATCAACATTAACAGTCATAAATCACGCTGATAGTATGTGCCCTTGATACAAAGTGATGAAAGGGGCACTTTACCTCTGTGGTCTTCCTCCCCAAAACCTCTAATTCCAGTCTAATCATGAGAAAACCATTAGATAAATTCCAGTGCTCGCTTCGGCAGCACATATACTAAAATTGGAACGATAAAGAGAAGATTAGCATGGCCCCCCGCGCAAGGATGGCACGCAAATTCGCGAAGAATTCTTCATTTTTTTATCTACGATTGTTGAATCATTCCACGAAAAGGCACTCTGCCACAAGATCAGCTGGATTGTGCGTTTAACGGATGTGGGAGTCGGGGAGTTGCTTGTTCATCCCTTCAGTTTGCACTTGGAACTCCTTTGATACCTCAGAGTTGGGATGGAGCTGGCCAGCCTGTGAAGACCTCCTTTGGGGGGTGCAGGGAGAATTTTTTTCCCCACTTTTATGAAGGGTTGTTTTTTTTTTTGATGAAGATATGTTGTTTTGTATACTATGCTTTCAAAGTATTAACTGTAATTATCTAGCGTTATCTTGTTGTTTGTACAGAAATACACTGGCCTAGCACAGGCAGATGTAGATTTTGTTATACTTGTCATAGCTGTTTTAATAAACTTGAGTTCCGCTGCTAAAGAAAAAAAAAAAAAAAAATTCCAATAGAGGAGCCTCCCACAATATACCTGACCAGTGCTCCTCAAAACTGTTAAGGTCATCAAAACCAAGGAAAGGGCTTCCCTGGTGGCGCAGTGGTTGAGAGTCTGCCTGCCAATGCAGGGGACACGGGTTCGAGCCCTGGTCTGGGGAGATCCCACATGCCGCGGAGCAACTAAGCCCGTGTGCCACAACTACTGAGCCTGAGCGTCTGGAGCCTCTGCTCCGCAACAAGAGAGGCCGCGATAGTGAGAGGCCCACGCACCGCGATGAAGAGTGGCCCCCACTCGCTGCAATTGGAGAAAGCCCTCACACAGAAACGAAGACCCAACACAGCCAAAAATAAAAAAAATAATAATAAATAAATAATAAATAAAATTAAAAAAAAAACAAAACACCAAGGAAAGTCTGAGAAACTGTCACAGCCAAGAAAAGCCTAAGGAGACATAACAACTAAATGTAACATGGTATCCCGTATGGGCTCCTGAAACAGAAATGGGTATTAGGTAAAAACTAAGGAAATCTGAGGGAATTCCCTGGAGGTCCAGTGGTTAGGACTCCACACTTGAATTGCCGAGGGTGTGGGTTCAATTCCTGGTCAGGGAACTAAGATCCTGCAAGCCACGTGGCGGATAGATAGACAAATAGATGATAGATAAACAGATAAATAAATAAATAGGGTCATTTGAAGCCCACTGGGCTTCACTGGGATGGTGCAGGATCAATAATGTGACAGAGATGAATGTGCTTTAAATACAATTTCTATCCAAAGGTAAAATACGATATTTAAAAAAAAAGAGAAAAAAAACCTAAGGAAATATGAATCAAGTAGGGACTTTAGTTAACAATAATGCATCGATTATTAACTGTGACGAATGTACCATATTAGCGCACGGCGTTAACAACAGGGGAGACTCCTGCGTTGCTGTTGTTGCAGCGGGTGTGGGGATACCATGGCAATTCTCTGCATCATCGGCTCGATTTTTCTGTGCACCTAAAACTATTCTGGCACAGCCGCGGAACCGCCGCCAGACCCACTGTCGGTCCGCACCGCCTGCCCGCCCGGCGTCCACTGCCACTGCCACTGCCATGGGAGTGCAGGCAGAGACCATCTCCCCCGGAGAAGGGAGCACCTTCCCAAAGCGCGGCCAGATCTGTGTGGTGCACTACACGGGGATGCCTGAAGATGGAAAGAAACTGGATTCCTCCTGGGACAGAAACAAGCCCTTTAAGTTTGTGCTGGGCAAGCAGGAAGTGATCCGAGGCTGGGAAGAAGGGGTTGCCCAGATGAGCGTGGGTCAGAGAGCCAAGCTATCTCCACAGGCTATGCCTACGGTGCCACTGGGCACCCAGGCATCATCCCACCTAACGCCACTCTCATCTTTGACATGGAGCTTCTAAAACTGGAATGACAGGAATGGCCTCCTCCCTGAGCTCCCCATTCTTGGATGTGCCATGGAAGGATCTGGTGCCTCCAGGTGAGCACAGCGAGTCCGTACGGAGCTTTTCCTGATGTTCCACTACACTCTGTATAAATATCTTCCCTGACCGAATGTGTTGTCACCAGCTTTGCTCTTCCCCTTTCTCCTTGTATGTGTGTTGACCTGAACTATATGCCTTAAACCTCAAGTTACCCATTTTAGTTTGTTTTCATTTGGGGGTGAACACTGAGTTTCAGTCCTTTGGATCTAGGTTTCCAGTTACGTATTATTCAAGTATTAACAGCACAAGTAATGGGTTAATTTTAGAATAGGAATTGTTGGGGGGGGGGCAAGAATCTATATTTTATTTTATTTTTTTTTGGATGAAAGTTTTATCTATTATATATTAAACATTCTTGCTGTTGCACTGCAAAGCCATAGCAGATTTGAGGTGCTTTTGAGGGCCAAATTATTCTCCAATTTAAGCGACGTCCTCGGGCGGAATTAAAAGCCCTACCCGAAACTAAAGTGGGAAGGGGAGAGCCTTTGCCTCCACTGTCCCAACCCCACCCTCCCCTTAACCCTCTGCGTTTTGAAAGCAGATCGTTTTCACTAAGATGTTGGACACTACAGGTGTCTATCCCTGGGCCAGCAGGGACCTCTGAAGCCTTCTTCATGGCCTGGATTTTTTTTTTTTTTTTCCCATCCTCTGGTTTTTCTAATGGATATTTAGGACTTCTGTAATCTCATAGCTATCCAAGATCCACTTCCTAAATTTTAAGAATTTCAATCAAAAGTTAAATTGAAGGTGCTGTTTGTAGACACTTAACACCCATGAAAGCCCAGCCATCATGACAAATCCCTGAGTGTTGTCTGAAGAAAATGATGCTGGTCATCACAGCTTCAGCATCTCCTGTTTTTTGATGCTCAGCTCCCCCTGCTGATCTCAGAGTTTGCTGGCTTCTCCTTCCCCCCCTCACCCCTTTGCTGTCCTGTGTAGTGATTTGGTGAGAGAAACTGCTGCCTACTCCCGCACCCCTACCGCTACCCCCAGGACTACATATGAGTTTCAAGTTTTATTACTGCAATGAAAGTGCCTTATGTTGGCTTTTCTCAAAAAAAAAAAAAAAAAACTATTCTAAAAAACAGTCTACTAATTAAAAAAAAAAAAAAAACCCACAATAAAGCTACATTTAAAAAGCAAGGGTTGTGGACTCCCCTGGTGGTGCAGTGGTTAAGAATCCGCCTGCCAAAGCAGGGGACACGTGTTCGAGCCCTGGCCAGGCAAGATCCCACATACCGCGGAACAACTAAGCCCGTGAGCCACAACTACTGAGCCTGTGCTCTACAGCCCGCGAGCCATAACTACTGAGCCTGCGTGCCACAACTACTGAAGCCAGTGCCTAGAGCCCATGCTCCGCAACAAGAGAAGCCACCACAATGAGAAGCCCCTGCGCACCAGAAAGACCCAATGCAGCCAAAAAAACAAAAGAAACCCACAACATTGTAAATCAACTATATTTCAATAAAAGTTATTACAAAAAAAAAAAAAGCAAGGGTTGCAAGCTCTAAGTGCCTAAGGATTTTGGTCTGTTTTGTTCCCTGTTGTATTTCAAGAGTCTAGAACAGTGTCTGGCATATAGTAAATTCTCAACAGATATTTGCCGATTGAAAAAATAAAGCATGAATCTGTTTATGAAGACACTAAAGTATAGGCTTATGGAAAACACCTAAAAATTGAACAGCAAAATGCAAATCATTTGGCATTACTTCCTGAACTCTTTAAATATTTGTGGGGAAAAATACTGAGAACACGTGGTATATATTTCATAATTGTTGTTAAATACCTCCAATGCTTAGCAAATTTCAAAACCCAAACCCCAAGAAAATAACTTAATCATTCATTCAATAGGTGCTAAGTGCCCGTACAGCAGTGTGCAAGATGCTTGGCATACAGCACTGAACAAGACAGGTATGATCACTGTCCTTGCGGTGCTTAAAATGTAGTGAATTCATTATTTGAAGCTGGTTCCTGTGGTCTTAAAAGGCAACTACTGCTTGACACAGGAATGTGAATAAGTCAATAAGATGTTATTTCTTCTCAAGATTATATAAGAATGAAAATACATTCCATCTTACTTCCATGACAAATTCTGTTACCAGAATATGGAGCTAGACCGTAGGCTTTATTTCAATAGCACTCATAGCACTTAAAATGTTCATTTCACACTGTGAGTGTGAAAAATATTCATCACATAAATGCATGGGGCAGTTGGAGGAAGTGGTGCATGGGTGAAACTAGGAGAGGAAAAGGACAAAGTGGGAGGGTGGAAGCTAAAGGGTGGTGCACAAAGACCCACATAACAACACAAGCCCTCTGGACTTGACAAGTACAGATTCCTGGGCCCCACCCTAGCGGAATCAAAACCTCCTAGAGTAGGACTCAAGGGTTTGCATTTCATTCTCACCAGGTGATTCTGAAGCACAGCTAGGTTAGGGAAAAATAGTGGTAAGTTGCCCAGCTTTCACTTTTATGATAAATCAGCCTTTATCAAATCAAATTTGAAAATGAGTATGGAGTTTCCTCTTAGGATGATGAAAATGGTTTGAAATAAATATAGGTAGTGGTTGCACAACATTGTGAATATACTAAATACCACTAAATTGTTTGCTTTAAAATGGTTAACATTATGTCATGTGAATTTTACCTCAACTTTAAAAAATCAAATTTGTATACCGCATGCTAACACATATATATGGAATCTAAAAAAAAGAAAAGGGGGACTTCCCTGGTGGCACAGTGGTTAAGAATCCGCCTGCCAATGCACGGGACACGGGTTCGAGCCCTGGTCCAGGAAGATCCCACATGCCGCAGAGCAACTAAGCCCGTGCGCCACAACTACTGAGCCTGTGCTCTAGAGCTCACAAGCCACAATTACTGAAGCCCATGCGCCTAGAGTCCATGCTCCGCAACAAGAGAAGCCACTGCAATGAGAAGCTTGCGCACCACAACGAAGAGTAGCCCCTGCTCACCGCAACTAGAGAAAGCCTGTGCGCAGCAACAAAGACCCAACGCAGCCATAAATTAATTAATTAATTAATTTTTTTTTTTTTTTTAAAGGTACTGATGAACCTAGTGGCAGGGCAGGAATAAAGACGTAGACATAGAGAATGAACTTGAGGACATGGCAGGAGGAAGCTGGAGCAAAGTGAGAGTAGCATTGACATACATACACTACCAAATGTAAAATAGCTAGTGGGAAGCTGCTGCATAGCACAGGGAGATCAGCTCGGTGCTTTGTGTCCACCTAGAGGGGTGGGATAGGGAGGGTGGGATAGGGAGATGCAAGAGGGAGGGGATATGGGGATATGTGTATACATATAGCTG
Source organism: Balaenoptera musculus (assembly GCF_009873245.2). Taxonomy (NCBI): domain Eukaryota; kingdom Metazoa; phylum Chordata; class Mammalia; order Artiodactyla; family Balaenopteridae; genus Balaenoptera; species Balaenoptera musculus. Next base: position 111,960,440 of record NC_045786.1, read on the forward strand.
ATTCACTTTGTTATACAGCAGAAACTAACACAACATTGTAAAGCAATTATAGTCTAATAAAGATCTATAAAAAAAATTTTAAACTTAAAAAAAAATCAAATTTGTAAATAGTTAAAAACAACAATTCAAGCATTCAAGTAGAAAACATAACATCCACTGTTTATCCACATAAACTTTTTTTTTTTTTTTTTTGGCAGTACCACGGCATGCAGGATCTTAGTTCCCCAACCAGGAATTGAACCCGTGCCCCCTGAAATGGAAGCATGGAGTCCTAACCACTGGACCGCCAGGGAATTCCCCACATAAACTCTTAATCTCGAAGTAATTTTAAATTGTTTATTTGAAAAAAGTCAGTTCTGTTTCTTAAAGGGAGAGACTGACTAGCTATAGCAGTCTGAATTCAACAACAGTTTTTAAAAAACTAATGGCCTAAAGAATGTATGTATGTGTATAACTGAGTCACCATGCTGTACAGCAGAAATTAGCACAACACTGTAAATCACCTATACTTCAATTATAAATAAGTAAATAAATATTTTTTAAAATAAATAAAAAACCAATGGTCTGACTGAAATTTGCTTTTCATTTTTAAAATAAACTATTCAGGGCTTCCCTGGTGGCACAGTGGTTGAGAATCTGCCTGCCAATGCAGGGGACACGGGTTCGGGCCCTGGTCTGGGAAGATCCCACATCCGCGGAGCAACTAGGTCCATGAGCCACAACTACTGAGCCTGCGCGTCTGGAGCCTGTGCTCCCAACAAGAGAGGCCCCGATAATGAAGAGGCCCGCGCACCGCGATGAAGAGTGGCCCCCACTTGCCTCAACTGGAGGAAGCCCTCGCACAGAAATGAAGACCCAACACAGCCAAGAATAAATATAAAAATAAATAAATAAATAAAAGATTACTAAAAATTAAAAAAAATAATAATAAATAAATAAATAATTAAAAAAATAAAATAAACTATTCAGCAGTTTTTCCGCAAACTTTATGCATGTCTGTATAAACAAATACACATACACTCAAAATGTGAATATAGCGAAAATCATCTTTTAATCATTTTTCGTAAAGATTCTAATTTTAAATTTAAGTTCTTACCCTCTTCTCTGTGCATCAACCCAGGCCTGATCTCTGTCATCTTTTTCAGGATCATATAGTAATTCATCATTTGTTGGAATTCTGTGTTGTTTCTTCTTCTTTTTCTTGGTCACCTGTGCTACTTTTGAAAATGTTAACGATATGGCTAAGTATCATGTCTAAAATCCACACCTCTTTTATACAAAATGAAGAAACCTGTTTCCTAAGGTACATATTTTTTCTAGTTATATTTTCCTAAAAAAATATTTTAAACTATTCCTCCAAATAAAAAGTTCAGGACTGAGTTCAAATAATGAGACATCAGAGTCTCAAAAAGGCCACTCAAAGTAAGTCAAGAATAGAAACTTTTTTTTTTTTTGGCCATGCTGCACGGCTTGTGGGATCTTAGTTCCCTGACCAGGGATCAAACCTGGGCCCTGGCAGTGGAAGTGCAGAGTCCCAACCACTGGACCGCCAGGGAAGTCCCTAGAAACTATTTTTGATGTCTTAAATTCTCCATAAGTTCTCATACATAAAATGCTACTGAAATCAGAACAAAAATGAGTGAAAAAAAACACTATGGTCATCCACATACACTAGACCTACTTGGGCAGGTCAATGTTAATGTAACAACATATAAAAATATAAAATTGAAAAAAAATAAAAAATAAAAAATAAAATTGTTTACCATATAAATTTGTTATTTGTGTATTCCATCATAATTACTGATATAATTAAGTTAGTTTTAGCTCTTGTCATTGTGTTCAACTTTGCTCAAATTTATACAAAATCAATTCCAAAGAACAGAGAGATTGATTTAAAAAAAGCAACAAGTTAGGGAAAATTCTGCAAGAGAGTAAAATCTAGAAACTATCTGCAGTTGTGAAAGCAAATGTTGCTGTGCTAAAGAACCTGAAGGAAGAGGGGGCCAAGAGCCCTGAGGAAAGAGGTACTGAGTCAGGACACACTCTTCCTCTCCCCAGACGTGCCTCTGCAGCACCACCCTCAGTCCCTGTCCTCAGGTGCGTTCCCAACTGTTCTTATGCGCAATCCTGCTTTTGTTTTCACATCAACTGCCTGCAATTTCTTAAAAGATGAAACTCAAAGGGAAAACCTAATATCAAATAATTGCTAGGTAAACCTTCCTTCATAAAATACAACTGCTAAACCTGGTAAACGTGTTACTTACCTGCTTTGTCTTCATCCTCAGAATCAGAATCAAAATATATATCGTCATAGTACTTTGTTGGAGCTGTTCCAACTTTCCCATTTCCTGAGGAAGACCCTAGTCAAACGATAAGGGAAGTTTAAAAACTGAACCATACTGGATTGGCAAGGAAAAAAAACTCCATATATTCTTCCATCACTTCAAAGTGATATCAACTCATTCCCAGTTTCATTTGGGTGGAAAAATACTTTCACATCAATGACTTACTGGATTTCTGTGCCCTATGCAATTACAGAGAACTTCCCCTCCTTGAATAACTGTTCCAAATCATGAGAAAGTTATTCTCTCTCCCTTCCCACAAAGAGACTGAAAGCATATATAAATAATGATAAAAGCACATCTAATTAAATAAAATAGCCATATTTTCACATTGCCGGCCTATATATCTCTACCTTTCAGCCATGAAGTATACTGTGGAGAACAGTGAATAAACATCTTGTTTTAAGGAACTTTAGAAGAAAGAGGATAAGAGCTCTACAAAGAGTCAGGAAGAATGAGTCAAGCACACATTCTTCCTCTCCTCAGCTGTGCCTAGTGCCATGACATCACCTATACTTATGCCATCATATGCCTGCATCCCTAATTCTTCCTCTTAATTAACATCTGCTTTTGCTTTTATCATTATTACATATGCTTTCAATTCTTAACAGTTAATATATAGCATAACAACATGGAAACCAATTCTGAGGACTCCTACCTTCACAAACAAGTTTTCCAGTCAGATATATTTTACATAGAAACCAAGTATCAAAATGAAGTATGTTTCATTACTTACTAAAATGAGACAGGAATTTGTGGTGACACATCATTCAATCTGCTATATCAGTGTTATATAACCTTAAATATACTTCTATAAGCTAGTGTGTCTTTTTTTCTTTTATCCTGAGGTAAAAATTACAGAAGGAAATCATACAAGTAAACAATGCTAAACAGTCTCTTTCCAGCAACACAGGAAACTTCTTCACTAGCAATGAAAGAAAACTACGCTCAGGTTGCCAAGCACATTTATTCATTCATTCAATAAGTATTTACTGAGCACCTACTGAAAGTGCTGGGGGCATAACAGAGCACATATAAGGGTCCCTGCCATTATGGAACTTAGAAAACTATCTATATGAATATCTAACTAAAAGTTTACCTGTTTCTAGAGAGGATAACTTGTCCTCCATTGTTTTTATGGTGGAATTTAATTCAGCTTCCATTTCTTTTTCAAATTCATCTTCACTAGAGGATTCACTTTCTCCAGTAAGACATTCTCTGATAAGTTTTCGTTTTTGGTCGGGAGTTCCATGTAAAAGCACATCCACCTCATCTTCAGAACTAGAACACATTTAAATCATAAAGAATATAAATATTAAAGAATTAAAATAACTTCAAATGCCTATCATCTCACTGCCCAACAAATTTAAGTTTTATAAGGTTGCATTTGATTCAGCTATCATTACATACAGCTCTTCTCACTTAATAGTTCAACCATTTCTGCATATTTCCAAATATATTTTTTAATGTCTGCATAACATTTCCTCTTGCAGATGCTGTACAGTTATTTCTCTTCGCTATTAAACACTACAATGAATATCTATGTATATATAATTTTGTTTCTGTTGATTTCCTTAGGTTAAATGTCTAAAATTAGATGCAAACATCTTTCTGACTTCTAGAATTATCACACTACTTTCCAAGAGTACTGCGCCAATTCATAATTCCATCAGCAATGAAAAATTTACCTCACAGAACTGGGAGTTTGTTTTAAACTCTGGATAATTAAATAAAACTTAATATATGCAACAAATAGATAGCTAATACATCCACACAAAATGTAACAGACAGTAAGTAAATATTACAGTTTAAAAGGCATAGTGCTACAGAGAACTAAAAAGAGAGAGGGCTAAACTATATTCCAAATTCTCCTGAGCAATTTCTGCCAATTTCCTTGGCCTTTTGTGCCTGGGTTTCCCCATCAACAGCAGTATGACAGAATTAAATGAGATATCAGAAGGAATGAAATGTTACCAAGATGAAATGCCTATGACTTTTCTACTATAATCAACAGTACACACATAACATTCAATTATTCATGATCTGATGAACGGTTACAGACTATTCCTGGGTTTTGCTTCTCTATTTTTCTCTTCTACAACAATGCTTGTGAGCCTCAAGCAGAAGGTAAATAAGAAAAATACAATTCACACCAATCAATTTTGCTAATGATAGAGGCCTTATCCAGATTCTACTCCCAAGAAAATTCCCCGTCTGACATTCCTCATCCTGACCAGCATGCTCCCTTTCTCCATTACCACTATATTCACTCAGGTCCTCGTAACTCTGCCTGTACCACCATGGCCTAAGGATCTCCAGGTCTCAAAACTCTTCTGCTTCATTCCACCCTTAACCCTGCTGCAAGAATGTTATTCCTAAAGAACTCTCATCACATCACTACCCAAATCCAAAAGAAAATCATCCATGACCAAAACTCTAAGTACAGCATTCAAAAGAACCTTCCACAACCTGGTTTCAACCTATCTTTTCAGCCTTACCTCTCACTATTACCCTTGAACTACCCCAGTACTCTTCAACTGAGGGGCAATTCTGCCCCCCAGAGAACATTTGGCATAGCTAGAGATATTTTTGATTATCACAACTGGGAGGTGGGAGGAGGGGTTACTGGCTTCTAGTGGCATATTTACTGCCTGCTGTAAAAGAGGTGGATTCTCCAAGCTCAAGTGGTCCTCAGCCATGGTACCAACCCAATCAATGTGTAGCACCCATCTGGGCCTCTCCATGTAACCCCTACAGGAGTTGGGAAGTAAGAGCAACCAACACAAACATGATGCTCATGCTGGATGCTCTGCTGTCAGGTGTCTCCAACTCAGAAGACTCATGTGTTCTCCCAGCTTCCATGAAACAGTAATACGCTAAAAAGATTCGCTTCTAGGTATGGTAAAATCAAATCCTGAGAGACACCTCTTAAACACCTCTCTAAACAATCTCCCTTTTTAAAATGAGCATTCGATTCAGAGCCTTGAGCAGGCAATACTGCCTAATAATACTGTTTTGTTTTCAAAGTATTTATTTTTACAGTTACCTTACCAGTGGCAACTGTCACAGGAATATAAAGCCTCTTTAAAGACATTTAACTACATGGGAATTCCCTGGTGGTCCAGTAGTTAGGACTCTGTGCTTCCACTGCTGGGGGCCCAGGTTCGATCCCTGGTCGGGGAACTAAGATCCTGCAAACCGTAAGGCAAAAAATAAGACATTTAACTATAAAAATGTAAATTAACTTAAAGAAAAAGATTAAATAAATAATAAGAGGGGTGAATACGGGGATGGTAATGGCAGAATAGCTCAAGTTCAGGAAACACTGAATCCAATCAAACTGAATTACTAATTGAGGCCTACTTTCACAAACTGGACCCATTAATTGAAACTCCTCATAAGAGAATCTTGGAATCCATCCTCACTCCCCACAACAGAAATCTTCACAGCAGTGTGATCTCCCACGCCTGTAACCCCGCCTCAGGATAATATAAGGAAACATTGTGACTGAAAGAAGGGCAGTTTCCCTGAAAGCTTAGTTGGACAGAATGTTTTAAAGTTTACGAACAGGATCTGCTGACAGCTTAAAAAATGGCTAAATTTTCCTGGAAATCTCTTGTCAACATAACTGCAATTTTCCTCCAGATAGGATTAATCCGTCCCTTCTGGAAATTCCCATAGAACTTCATCTGTGACTATCCCAGGTCATCTTCTTCTACAGTGGTCTTCTGAGATACAAGTTTACTTCCGAGACATATATCTTCCGAGATATATATATCTTATGTCCCCTACTTTACCGTTAAACCTGTCAAAGACAAAAATCTTATGACTGACCTCTGTAGCCCACAGCAAGCATACAATAGATGCTCAAAAAAAAAAGTTAAATACCCCTTTATTTCTGTTTATTGCAGTTTAGTCTTCATGATGGTCACTTCACAGTAAGTCCCATGTGCCTCACAACATACTCGTGATATACTTATTATACTTCCTTTTTATAGATGAGAAACCGACGATAAAGGACTTGCCTTCGGTCACAGTGCTAGTAGCTGCAGAAGCAGGATTCGATTTCACGGCTTTTGAATCTTACGCGTAATTCCAGAATGTGCCCCTTCCCCGCGCCAGTGTCGGTCCCGCCTCCCCCGTGGCTACGCGACCTCACCAGACCCCCCTCGGCGTCCCACAGGCGACAGCGGGGCGCCACAGGGGCCCGAACCACTGGACAGAGGATCCGTACGGGTCCGGCAAGCGCAGCGAGAGGGGGAGGCTGAGGCCTGGCCTCGGCCCGAAGCCTCGGGGACCGGGGTGGGGTAGGGGCCTACCTGCTCAAAGCCGGCTCCTCGTCACTAGGCTCTTCAACTGCGTAGGGGTCATAGTCATCTTGGAGGCGGTTCATGGCGGCCTGCCCCCTCCGATACCGTCCACAGGCGTCGGCAGAGTACCTGCTTTCTCCGCAGGTCCCTTTCCTAAAGCGCTCCAGCACGACTTCCGCCCGCACGTCCGCGCCCTCACTGCGCGCCTGCGCAGATCTTCCAAGCGAGGGGCTGGGGGAGGAAGCGGGGGAGGAGCCAGGAGAAGGGGCGGGGAGGGGGAGGGGGCGGGGAGGGGGAGGGGGCGGGGAGGGGGAGGGGGCGGGCAGGAGGGGAAGGGGAGGGGAGGAGGAGGGGGAGGTGGCGGGGAGAGAAGTAAGTTTTATGTATATACATGTATGCGTATATATATATATAATATATATATATTATATATATAATATATATAATATATATAATATATATATAATATATATATAATATATATATAAAATATATAATATATAATATATATATATATGTTGTTTTGGCCATGCCCTTTGGCTTGTGGAATCTTAGTTCCCTGACCAGGGATTGAACCCAGGCCCATAGCAGTGAAAGCGCGGAGTCCTAACCACTGAACCGCCAGGGAACTCCCTTCCCTGGTTTTCAACTATTGCTCCACCCAACTCTTTTGCGAGGTACAATACTCACCCATGAGTCACAGTGATGTGAAGGAGGCACCTGTTGGGGAACCCATTTTTCCTTTTCTGAGAATTGTGGCCCTCCTCAAGGATGTGCCCTTACATCCATATTCATTCTGATCCACAAAAGTTGAGTCACTACTTCTTTACTCCCATAAACTTAAAATTCAGAATTAGAGATTCTGGGACTTCCCTGGTGGTGCAGAGGTTAAGAATCCGCCTGCCAATGCAGGGCACACGGGTTCGAGCCCTGGTCCGGGAGGATCCCACATGCCGCGGAGAACTAAGCCTGTGGACCACAACTACTGAGCCTGAGCTCTAGAGCCCGCGAGCCACAACTACTGAGCCTACATGTCACAATTACTGAAGCCCGTGCGCCTAGGGCCCGTGCTCAGCAACAAGATAAGACACCGCAACGAGAAGCCCACGCACTGCAATGAAGAGTAGCTCCTGCTCGCCGCAACTAGAGAAAGCCCCCACAGCAACAAAGACCCAATGCAGCCAAAAATATAAACAAATAAATAAACGAATTTATTAAAAAAAAAAAAGAATTAGAGATTCTAAGGAGTGGGCTGTAATCCTACAACTGGTAACAGAACAAGTAAACTCAGGGGCTGAGCCTGCCATTTTTGGTGGCTGTTTGGGGGTTACATATGCTAATGACGAGCAAGCAAAGAAAAGCAGGAGTATGTAGCAAACTGAAACAGAGAGGCTTTCCCTGAGCCCCTTGTCAAAAACTGTAAGCCCTCAACCCCACCCTCTTCTCTCCATCCCATCTTTTCTATCCCTAAATCCACTTCTCCCCCTTCAACTCCATGTTACTTATTTGTTTGCTTACTTCTGTCTCCCTCTTCCATTTCTCTATTGCTGCACAAAAACATCACCCCAAAACTTAAGAGCTTTAAAACAAAAACACTCATCTATTTTTATCCAAATCTGCAATTTTGAAAGGCATTACTCTGATCCCCAATGTCTAGGGTCTCGGGTTGGGACTAAAACCTGAGCATGTCTCTTTCCCATGCATCGTTCTCCACAAAGCCTTGGGCTTCTGTTGAAGGAGATGATTGGTGGGCTGTGACCACTCGTTGATCTTTGAGCTGGACTCAGGCAATCAAGGTTCCTCATCTGCTCCCCTATCCTTGCAATGTACACTCTGCCTCCTGTTCCCCTCCTGTTCCTCCCCTGTTCGGACAGTGGGAGCTGTCCAAATGATGAAGCCTTGAGGGAGTAGGGTGTTGTTGAGACCATCTGGACAGTATACCTGACAACCCAGTTAAGGCTTCTGTATAAACTTTTAAGAATTGGCTGGGGGACTTCCCTGGTGGCACAGTGGATAAGACTCTGCGCTCCCAATGCAGGGGGCCCATGTTCGATCCGTGGTCAGGGAACTAGATCCCACATGCATGCCACAACTAAGGAGCCAGCAAGCTGTAACTAAGGAGCCCACCTACTGCAACTAAGACCCAGCGCAACCAAAATAAAAGTTTTTTTAAAAAGAGACCTTTAAAAAAAAAAAAAAAAGAATTGGCTGCCAGGGATAGAGATCTTCTACTCGTTCAGCGCCCAAGACAATCCTAGTAAGTTCCCTTGCCTCTTAAACCTGCCCTCTACCAACTTAGAGTGGCCTGCCTCTTTCTTTACTCTCTCCTTAGTGAGGGAGGGGGGTCAGTTTGTAAACCAGCAGCTTCCTCACAACATGGCAGCCCCAGAGTTGTCAGTCTTCTCACTCACAGCTCAAGTCTCCCACACAGGGTTCTCAGAGGCCCAGAAGGAAGCTGCAAGCCTTCTGCTGACCTAACCTCAGAATCCCCCGAACATTACTTTGACCTCGTTCTGTTGGTCAGCCTAGTCACTAAGTCCAGATTCCAGGAGAGGGGTAGATACACCTCTCAATGGGCAGAGTAGCTGGGATATAAAAGGTCTCAGTTTACAGTCTTAAAAATTGTGTTTGGGGGGCTTCCCTGGTGGCGCAGTGGTTGAGAATCTGCCTGCTAATGCAGGGGACACGGGTTCGAGCCCTGGTCTGGGAAGATCCCACATGCCACGGAGCAGCTGGGCCCGTGAGCCACAACTACTGAGCCTGCGCGTCTGGAGCCTGTGCCCCGCGACGGGAGGGGCCGCGATAGTGAAAGGCCCGCGCACCGCGATGACGAGCGGTCCCCGCACCGCGATGAAGAGTGGCCCCCACTTGCCTCAACTAGAGAAAGCCCTCGCATGAACCGAAGACCCAACACAGCCAAAAAAATAAAATTAAATTAAAAAAAAAAAAAAAAAATTGTGTTTGGAATTCCCTGGTGGTCCGGTTTTCAGGACTCCGCGCTTCCACTTCAGGGGGCCCACGTTCAATCTCTGGTCGGGGAGCTAAGATCCTGCAAGATGCCTGGCACGGCCCAAAAAAATAAACAAAAGTGTGTTTGTCTCACCGTCTAAAAACAAAATGAGAGTTCAATGGATTAAACGGACTATTTCAGAACTCGTGAATTGACTATTAAACATAATCGTCTATTTTTTACAAATTTTAAGTGTTTTAAATGTTTCAAGTGTTTTAAAATACTTTGTGGGGGAGTTCCCTGGTGGCCTAGTGGAGTTAGGCTTTCACTGCCTGACCCAGGGTTCAGTCCCTGGTCGGGGAACTGAGATACCATAAGCCACGCGGCACGGCCAAAATAAAATAAAAAACTTTTGTGTTTGCCGGTATTATATACTTAACTCCAACACTGCACAATTTACGAAGTGGAAGAAGTTTGTAGTAATACTTTGCCCTGTTTACTTCAATGTTAAAATCTTGACTTTTTTTCCTTTAGGTTTCACCAGGTTTAGTTGTTGTGTGTTTTGAAGCAGTTCATGTGTTGAAGTAGTTGATGAGACGCTAACTCAAGAGGACGCCACGAACAAAACGATCGCTTTTAAGTTGACTGGGGAAATCTTACTACGTAAATGCTTAATGGGGGTGGGGAGGAGGGAAAGGTCCTCATAATAACCATGCCAGTGAGGATGAGTTCGGTCGGGCTGCGAAACCAAAACCAGAAGGTGAGACCAGACCCGAGCCCCGACTCACACCCTCAAATCCCTGGCGCCAGGCGCCCCGAACTCCAGCCGTCCCCATCGCCCCTCCGGGTCCCGACTCTTCGCCGCGCACCCACGCCCCCCGGACCACCAACGGCGACGTGTCTCCGCTGGGAATTAGAAGGTCCCACATCCACCACAGAGGACATGGCGTACATCTAGAGAAACCAGGAGGTCAAGGAAACCTGCCCTAGGCTCCTCGAGGCCACACAAGCTCAAGAGAAAGTAACAAACTAGAAACCCGCCTGAGGGCTAATTACCCCCAAACATAGTGATTTCTCAATGGAAATGACAAGGTTCACTCGACCTCTCTGCCTTTTTCTCTACCATACTGACCTACCTCACAGGGGTGTTGTGAGGATTAATAAATGTTGGTACAGTGCTTTGGAAATGTGAAGATGCTGTGTAAATGCTAAAAAAATAGCAAGTTCAGAGCAAAAAGCTACACAGTTTTTCACACATCCGTCAGCGAATGTGTTTCTACCGAGGTGGCCTTTTTCTGGGAAGGAAGTACAGTGGAAAGTACATCCCTTGGCCCTTTGGTTTACTGACGGGGTGGGCGGAGACAGGAAGCAGCAATTGTGTGTTGCACATGAGTGTGGGGAGGGGAGGGGTGCTTACTAAATACGTGTATTCGTGAGTTGATGACTGTCCAGGGGTCTTCTCACTAACAAAACGTACAGATCAGGGAAAGAATGTATGCTAACTCCGTCGAGGTCATACGGGAGGGATTTACTTCGTACGTCCAGAACAATTGAGAGGTTGATTCCACAGCTCACTGCTAGTCCCTGATGAAAATAGCCAGCCCTGGTGAGTTGTGGCATTCATAAAACTTCTTAACCCTCTCCTGCCTGAGGGCCGCAAAGGTGCGACCGGAAGACGCCTAGTGGCAGAGACAAGCCAGCAGTGGACAGTCTGGGGTTTCCCTCGGATGATGCTTTATGCTCTGAGACGGAGGAAGAGGAGCAACACAGGCTGCGGGAATGGCCTGGGGAGTCAACGCTGGTTGCGGTGGGAAGCAAGGGACTGAGGGATTAGGAGTTTATGCGGTGAGAGTGGAGGATGGCAGGAGAGGAAATCTGTGAGAAAAAAGAAAGTGTGTCAAGCGTAGCTGTAGGTCAGCGAGGCTGCAACTGGGTGAGAAAGTGTATACAATATTCTTAATGTTCCGTAGTGAAACTATGTAAGTTGAGGTCAAAATGATGTTTTTCTTCCGGTGGGGAGGGGGGGGTTTAAGAGGAAAACTGCCGAGAGGCGCAGAGCTGTTCAATACTGTAAAAATAAGAAGTGAGGGTCTTCCCTGGTGGCGCAGTGGTTAAGAATCCGCCTGCCAATGCAGGGGACACGGGTTCGAGCCCTGGACCGGGAAGATCGCACCTGCTGCGGAGCAACTAAGCCCGAGTGCCACAACTACGGAGCCGGTGCTGCCCAACAAGAGAAGCCACCGCAATGAGAAGCCCCCGCTCGCCGCAACTAGAGAAAGCCCGCGTGCAGCAACGAAGACCCGACGCAACCAAAAATAAAAAAATAAATTTATAAAAAATAAAAAGAGTGAAATTCGGTGTTTCGCTGCTTCTGGACAGAAGAGTACCAGTATCAGCTCACCAACCCTCGGCTCGGACATTCCCGATGACATAGGAAAAGCGGAGCCCGGGTTCGAGACCTGGTCGGGGAAGATTCCTCATGCCACGGAGCAACTAAGCCCGTCCACCGCAACTACTGAGCCTGCGCTCTAGAGCACGTGAGCCACAACTGCTGAGCCCACGTGCCTAGAGCCCATGCTCCGCAACAAGAGAAACCACTGCAATGAGAAGCCCCCTGCTCACCACAACTAGAGCAGGCTCGCGCGCAACAACGAAGACCGAACGCAGCGAAAAATATATATATATCTATAAACTCAGTTTTATAGATTAGATACATAGAGCAAATTGGTGGCTGCCAAGGGTGGATACTGTGGGAGGTTGATAAAATTTGTGGTAGGGCATGTCAAAAGGTACAAATCCCAGTCCTAAGTAACTCATGAGGACATAATACACAGCATGATGACGAAGGTTTAAAAAAAATAAATAAATAAAAAAATAAACCTACAAAAAACAGGAGAGCACAAACGCAGTCCCCCACTACCGTGAATTATGCACTTGCGTTTCCTACACTTGGGGAAATCACAATGGTCAACATGCGCAGTGCAATGGATAAGCCTGGCTCTGGTTATGATTAATCGTACCTGGACTCAAAGCGAAACGCTGCTGAGAACGTTTGTTTTGTTTTTAAGCCTGACATCAGTAAGTTTTACACGTATGTGTATATAGACACGTATGTTTCTTTGGCCATGCCCGTCGGCTATCGGCATCCTACTTTCCCAACCGGAGACTGAAGCCAGGTCTATGGCAGTGGAAGTAAACAGTCGTCACTACTGGGCTCTCAGGGAAGACCGTGGTTTCTTTTCTTCTATTCATTAAACTAAGTCATTCTTAACATTGTAATAACAGGTTCCGGTATACAGCTTCTGATGGTTCTCCATCGGCCGTTACTTTAACATATCGAATATAACGTTCTACACTGTAAATCTTGGTTACTTACCTATTTCACATGTAGTATTCTGTCCCTCGTAAGTCCCATACTCCCTACTTAGTTCTCCGTAACTCTCTGCTCCCGAGGGCGGTGGGGGTCTGTTTTCAGAAAGTAAGCAGAACATACATATATCACTTGCCGCATTTCACAGGAAGTGGCGTAACTGACATTTTACCCATGTTTAATTTCCTTGGTATATATAATAAGCTGCTTTCGCTCACACTACGGCAAACGGCAGTATGTGCTACCGTTCATTCTGCGTTCCGTACGGGCCCACTCCGGCACTACCATACAACGCTCAGACTATTAATAAACACCCCACAAAGCCCAATAGTAGAAAACGCTCAGCAGTTGGGAAAACAACAATCTACACAAAAAGACTACCGTTCAACTGCGGTTCATTACACAGCTGAGAACACTGCAGTCTTTCCACACCAACACGGTGCGTACACCCCCGTCGGGAAAAGATTATGGACAGACGTTACAGCACTTGCAACCACCCGGAAACCTTAAAGTAGATGCCAAAAGCCGATATTGCAATGGTGTACGCTAACCGTTGAACAGCTGATAACAAAAACTACTCTATCATTCAACCAACACAAACACCAGGGGAAAGCGCGAACGCAGTCCCCCACTACCACAAATTATGCAGTCGAGTTTCCCACATTTGGGGAAATCGCAGGGGTCAGCACATCCGGAGTGCAATGGATAAGCCTCGCCCTGGGAAAACCACCTTCGTGATCATGGTATCTCCCCTGCCAGGTAAGTATGAGTCTCTCACCCACCCTCGCCCCACACCCTCGCGATCGCCCACCTCTTCACGCACGCTCACTTCCCTCACGCCCTCTCCGCGCCCTCCGCCCCTGCATGCCTCTACGCTCCGGCATCGCGCACCCCGAGAACAACCTCGCGAGTCCTCGGCTGTCCACACGCAGGACGCGGAAGCCCAGCCGGAGTGGGACCAGGAGCTTCTGCGCGCCTCTCTATCTGCATACGCCACGCCCCTCTCCGGAAGTCCCGCGCCTCTAGTCTTTCCCCAAGCCGGCTGAGGACAGCAGGGAGAACGCAGAAGGGATCTGCTCAAGAGTCTTCGACTTAAAATGAACATTAGGTTCTTGTTTAAAGTCAGATTGAGGGGTTTCACTTTTCGCACCGTCTATGTCTAACCTTTTCCCCATTGGGAAATCGCTATGTTTGGGGGCAGTTAGCCCTCAAGCGGCTTTCTAGTCTGTTACTTTCTCTTTGGCTTGTGTGGCCTCGAGGAGTTTAGGGCAGGTTTCCTTGATCTCCAGGTTTCTCTAGATATGACCCAAGCGGAGTGGGACCAGCAGCCTCTGTGCGCCTCCTCATCTACATACGCCACGCCCCTGCCGGGACCTTTTCGGCGTCCCGTTCTTTCCCGCGGGAGATAACGGACCTACTAATTCCCGACCGAGATGCGCCGGTATCTCCGGAGGGAGGGCGTGGGCGAGCGGCGACGAGTCGGGACCTGGAGGGGGGACCCGGGAAGACAGGAGCTCGCGGCGCCCGGCGCCCTGCAGTTCAGGAGCAGGTCGGAGCTCGGGTGTGGTCTCACCTTCCTTTCAGTGAAAATGACACGGAACAGAACGTCAATCAAATATGTTAAATAGTTTAACATGAAACATGAAACGTCATCAGTTTAACGTGAAATTGTTTTAGTCCTCATCCATGATCTTTCGTTCAGATTATGTAGTAATCGAATCTCGCAACAGCAAAGAAAAACGAACAGAGACTATCAGGGCAAAGTGTTCCTGCAAGGGGTAGATGTGTGGGCTGCGAAGGGGTGTTGAATGGTCTCCGAAAATCGAATGCACGGAAATGTCGCGTTTTCGTCCTGAGGGACTAGGCTGCCTCTTTCAGCCGCCCGGATTTGTCTTTTCCTCTTCCATACGTGAAGATTCTTTCTCGAGATCAAGTGGATCCTCCCCAGACGTGAACAAAACGATTCAACTATTGTGTGTCGACTTCCAGTGGACCTTGTGCTGCGTTATACTATTGTGGTCGGTGCTACGTAGCAAAGCGAGGCTAGACACAGGACTGGAGACTATAGGGTCAGGGAAGGTTTCCTGAGGTCCTAACTGCGAAAAGATCAGAGGAAACGTATTGTAGCACCCTTTTTTCTTTTTCTTTTCTTTTCTTTTCTCTTTTTTTTTTGGCTGCGCCGTGGGGCATGCGGGATCTTAGCTCCCCAACCAGGGATGGAACCCACGCCCAGCGGCAGTGGAAGCGGGGAGGCTTAACCACACCACTGGACCGCCAGGGAAGTCCTAAGCACCCTTTTCTGATTACTGGTTGTCTCAGGAAGTTTCCTTTCTTAGTGTGTATTTCCTAAAAATAGAGCATTTTCTTATATAACCCCAGGATAATTATAAAAATCAAGAAATTAACATGGGGGCTTCCCTGGTGGCGCAGTGGTTGAGAGTCTGCCTGCCAGTGCAGGGGACGCGGGTTCGAGCCCTGGTCTGGGAGGATCCCGCGTGCCGCGGAGCAACTAGGCCCGTGAGCCACAGTTACTGAGTCTGCGCGTCTGGAGCCTGTGCTCTGCAACGGGAGAGGCCGCGATGGTGAGAGGCCCGCGCACCGTGATGAGGAGTGGCCCCCACTTGCCGCAACTAGGGAAGGCCCTCACACAGAAACGAGGACCTAACACAGCCATAAATAAATAAATAAAATTTAAAAAAAATAAAAAACAAAAATGGATACCATTTAAAAAAAAAAAAGAAATTAACATGGATGCAATATTATTATTTACTCTATAAACATTATTCCATTTCTATCAAGTGTCTCAGGAATGTCCTTTATAGCAAAGGAAAATTCAAAATCACATGTTGCATTCTGTATCCTGTCTCTTTAACCCATTTTAATCTGAAATAATCCCCAGGCCCATCGTTTTATTTCATTATGCAGTCATTTTTGAAAATTACAGGCCAGTTATTTTGTAGAATATCCTTGGTTTTTAGGTTGTCCTGCATTCACATTCAAGTGCGCATTTTTGACACGTAGACGACATAAATGGTACTGTATCTGTTTACATGTTGACTTATGTCCCTCCAAAAAAATATATATATATGTTGAAATCCTAACCCCTGATACCTATGAATGCGACCTTATTTGGAAGTAGAATCTTTGCACATACAATCAAGTTAAGGTGAGGTCAGTACAGTGGGCCCTAATCCAATATGAATATTGTCCTTATAAGAGGAAAATGCCATGTAAGGACAGAGACACGTAGGGATAACGCCACGTGAGGACAAAGCACAGATTGGAGTGATGTAGCTGCAAGCTAAGGATTGACTGTCACCACTAGAAGCAAGGAAGAAGCAAGGAAAGATTCTACCCAGAATCTCGGAGGGAGCAGGGCCCCGCTGACACCTTGAGTTTGGACTTGTAGCTTCCAGAACTGTGAGAGAATAAATTTCTGTTGTTTTAAACCACCCAGATTGTGTTACTTTATTATGACAGCCCTATCAAATTAATCCAGTGTCCTCCTCTGGGCATCACACTGCAGGCACGTGAAGTCAGTTTGTTCAGTTATTGGTGGTGTTAACATTGATTACTTGGTGAAGGTGGTGTATCAGTTATCCACTGCTGTGTAACAAACTACCCTAAAACTTAGTGATTTAAAATAGTGACCATGTTATTTGCTCACCATTCTTTGGGTCAGCAACTGCAGCTGGGCTGAGCCGGGCAGTTCTGCAGCTGTGATGTAGGACCACTCGTGCAGCTGCAGTCAGCTCGTGGGACAGTGGGGCGGGTCAGTCTGAAGGCCCTCAGTTGACATGATTCATCTTCACTCCCGTAATTTCATCCTCCAATAGGCTAAGTCAGGCTTCTTCTCATGGTGGTCTCAGGACAGCAGGTGAGAGCGACTCCCAACGAGCAACTGTTTTTCAGTCTTCTGCTTCCATCGCATTTACTAATGTTCCATTAGCCAAAGCAAGTCACATAGCCAAGCCCAGAGTCAACATGGGAGGGTGCTGCAGAAGAACATGGTACCGGGGCCAGTATTGTAACCCTCTGCCACTGGGGGTGTTCACCAGGTTTGCCCCTCGTAATTATTAAGTAATTTGTGTGGAGATAATTGAGGATATGTAAATATCCGTTACAAAACCTTAACCCAATAATAGTTTTTAGTATCCACTGTTGACTTGCATTATGGTTGCCAGATGTTGATTTTCTAATTCTGTCCTTCATTCCACATTTCTTAGTTGGCATTCTGTTGTAAGGAAGAAGTTTCCTTCCTTCCCTATGTAATCAACGTGAACTCATGGCTGTGTTTAGTTGTCTATAATCCATGACTGTTTTCATTTATTTTGATGTTTGGTTGTTCTCATACTGGGCCTATGAAAGACCCTTCAGGTTGGCTACTGTGTCCTTCTGACATGTCCATATAATTTTTGGAGCCTTTTCTGGCACAAGATATTCCAGGCTCATCTTGTACCTTCCCTGACTCCTGGAAATCATCTGTTTCTCCAAAGAGCCCTGGTTCTTTTTAGTGGAGAATGACATTTAGAAAGCAGGATCAGGACAGTGGGTTTCCCTACACATATCTATATCTATTAAAAATAATGGGCCCAGGAATAAAGACGCAGACGTAGACACTGGACTTGAGGACACGGGGAGGGGGAGGGTAAGCTGGGACGAAGTGGGAGAGTGGCATGGACATATATACACTACCAAATGTAAAATAGATAGCTAGTGGGAAGCAGCCGCATAGCACAGGGAGATCAGCTCGGTGCTTTGTGTCCACCTAGAGGGGTGGGATAGGGAGGGTGGGAGGGAGACGCAAGAGGGAGGAGATGTGGAGATACCTGTATATGTATAGCTGATTCACCTTGTTATACAGCAGAAACTAACACACCACTGTAAAGCAACTATACTCCAATAAAGATGATTTAAAAAAAGAAGAAAAAAAGGGGGCCCAGGTACTTCCCTCGTGGCACAGTGGTCAAGAATCCGCCTGCCAATGCAGGGGACACGGCCTCGAGCCCTGATCCGGGAAGATCCCACATGCCGTGCAGCGACTAAGCTCGTGCGCCACACCTACTGAGCTGGCGCTCTAGAGCCCGTGAGCCACAACTACTGAGCCCACGAGCCACAACTACTGGGCCCGCGTGCCACAACTACTAAAGCCTGCATGCCACAACTACTGAAGTCTGCGTGCCACAACTACTGAAGCCCGTGCGCTTAGAGCCAGTGCTCCGCAACAAGAGAAGCCACCGCGATGAGAAGCCCGCTCACCTCAATGAAGAGTAGACCCCGCTCTCGCCGCAGCTAGAGAAAGCCGGCGCGCAGCAACGAAGACCCAATGCAGCCAAAATAAATTAATTAATTAAAAAAAAATAATAATGGGCCTGTACTGATATCTTCAATTCCAATTTTCAGCTTAACACCACATGGTTCCTCCTTGCCCTCCGCCATTCTGTATTTGCATCTCCTTTCTTCAACAGTGAGAACCTTGACTCCCAGCCTCCATTTACTCATTAGCTCAATCCTACAATACAACAGCATTGGTACAAAACTGTTACAACCACATAGCTATGAAATACCAACCTACTAGGGGACACTTCAGTATTTGCAGTTCTTGTCTCTAGAGTTGAAACGGTTATGGTCAATGTACTGTGTTCAAAAGTCATTTCGGTTGGTTATTTATTTCTACTCCAGTGTGGTTACACTAGTCACCTGAGATACAGTTAGGTTCATTTGTACTTATATCCAATTTTAGGGTCTTTTCCCCCTGTATTTTTTTAAAAAATGTTATTTATCTTTGGCTGCGCTGGGTCTTCGTCGCTGCGCGTGGGCTTTTCTCTCGTTGCGGCCAGCGGGGGCTACTGTTCGTTGCGGTGCGCGAGCTTCTCATTGCAGTGGCTTCTCTTGTTGCGGAGCCCTGGCTCTGAGCGGGCGGGCTTCAGTAGTTGTGGCTCGTGGCCTCTAGAGCGCAGGCTCAGAAGTGGCGGCGCACGGGCTTAGTTGCTCCGCGCGGCATGTGGGATCTTCCCGGACCTAGGGCTCGAACCCGTGTCCTCCTGCATTGGCAGGAGGATTCTTAACCATCGCGCCACCAGGGAAGTCCTCCCCCTGTATTTTTTTTTAAGCAGCAGTTTTTCTTTCTTTCCTTCCTCCTTCCTTCCTTTATTTTGGCTGTGCCGGGTCTTAGTTGCGGCACGCGGTACCTTCAGTTGTGGCCTGTGGGATCTTTAGTTGTGGCGTGTGAACCCTTAGTTGCGGCACGCATGCAGGGTCTAGTTCCGTGACCAGGGACCGAACCCCGGCCCCCTGCGTTGGAAGTGCGGAGTCTTACCCGTTGGACCACGAGGGAAGTCCCTCCCCCTGTGTTTCAAAAACATATCCAAAATGTTAACAGCGTTCCCAAAATAATTACATAGAAAGGTACGCTCAGAAAACTGTCACTCTCTCCTTGCACTCACCCATATAGGTAATTTCATCAGTTCTGGTTTAACACTCCTGGGTTTCTTTTTGACAGACGGTGTATAATTTTCTTTTTTTCACATTTTTCATAGACAAAGGGTAGCATACTACATATATGCGTGCACTTTATATTTTTCGCTTAACATCGTCAATGCGTCATATCTAGAGAAACCTGGAGGTCAAGGAAACCTGCCCTAAGCTCCTCGAGGCCACACAAGCCAAAGAGAAAGTAACAGACTAGAAAGCCGCCTGAGGGCTAACTGCCCCCAAACATAGCGATTTCCCAATGGGGAAAAGGTTAGACATAGACGGTGCGAAAAGTGAAACCCCTCAATCTGACCTTAAACAAGAACCTAATGTTCATTTTAAGTCGAAGACTCTGAGCAGACGCCTCCTGCGTTCTCCCTGCTGTCCTCAGCCGGCTTGGGGAAAGACTAGAGGGGCGGGACTTCCGGAGAGGGGCGTGGCGTATGCAGATAGAGAGGCGCGCAGAGGCTGCTGGTCCCACTCCGGCTGGGCTTCCGCGTCCTGCGTGTGGACAGCCGAGGACTCGCGAGGCTGTTGCCGGGGTGGGCGAGGCCGGAACGAGGGGCATGCAGGGGCGGAGGGCGCGGAGAGGGCGTGAGGGAAGTGAGCGTGCGTGAAGAGGTGGGCGATCGCGAGGGTGTGGGGCGAGGGTGGGTGAGAGACTCATACTTACCTGGCAGGGGAGATACCATGATCACGAAGGTGGTTTTCCCAGGGCGAGGCTTATCCATTGCACTCCGGATGTGCTGACCCCTGCGATTTCCCCAAATGTGGGAAACTCGACTGCATAATTTGTGGTAGTGGGGGACTGCGTTCGCGCTCTCCCCTGATGTTCAGCTTAGTGAACAAATAGAACAGAGTTTTCACAGTGCGTGTTGGAAGTTCGTGCTGGGTGTGGGGGGGGAGCCCTGTGATTTACTGTGCTGACGTCTTCTTTTCCTGGTGTGGTAGAGTATAGTTTAAAAAGCTTAGGTATGCCGAGTGGTGTGTTTTTATAGTGGGTTTTCGAAAACACGATGGTGTGTCACCTGCAATGAACTTGCAGGTGAACCGTGCTTTGTTGGTTTCTGAACCGTTGTTAAAGTTTCCTGAGTCATTTAACGTTTCTGTGGTTCGTTTTGCTGTTCACCAGCAACGCGTGCAGTGTCCGGCAGCGGAAAAAAAAAAAACGTCTACGCCTGTGAAGGATGCAGAGTCTGCGAAACCACTGACGTTTACAGCAACATGAGCGAAACCAGCACATCACACTAACAAAATCAGATGAAAACGAACGTTATATAAACCGGTTACGTGTAAAAATCTCTAAAGTAAGGGAAGTTAACTCAAAAATAGCAGTCGCCCCACAGGCACAGAAAACACAGCTCTGGAGAAAGATAAGTTAGGAGTAGGAGGTGGATGAATGTGGAACGCTATGTAGGAAGAAAGAGAAGTTTGCCCGAGTAGAACGTTGAACTTTATTCTGCGTCCTCAAGCAATAACACAATGAAAAACAATCCGCACCTCTACATCCGGGACTAGCACCATATCGTAAATCACCCAGTTTTATAGTAAGTGAAATTTTTTTAAAAAAACAGAACTACGGACAGAATTCCCTGCCTGTCCGGCGGTTACGACCCCTGTGCGTTCACTGCCACGGCCCTGGGTTCAATTCCTGGTCAGGGAACTGAGATTCCCCAAGCCGATGAGCTTAGCCAAAACACCCCAGAGAGAGAGATATATGTATATGTACATACGCAAACACACACACGCGTACATACAATGTGTATTTATAACATTCATCTCAGGCTTAAAAATAAAACGGACACTGTTCCCCAGCAGGTTCTAGTTCTGAGTCCAGGTAAGATGAATAATACTGTGTCCTTCCTACAGAGAAATCACAGAACACTCCCCGTTCCGCTTCATCAGCAATATGTCTGAACACCATTTGCTTGAGTCCCAGGGTGAGAGCTACTACGGCCAAAACCAAAAACCGGAACACAGTCCCTGAGCCCTGGGAGGGGACGCACCAGGCCACGCCATCAGCCTCCAACCTAGCCTCTTTCAGCTCCTTATCACTTTAGGAGAATGTGATCATTTTTACAGATAGCAGAAAAATGCAAGTCAAGTGTAAGCACCTTATTTTTCTCACATACCTGCCCCTTCTCTTGATCTACTGCTTCTGCTGCTTCAAGCTGTAGGGGAGGCAAAGCTTTAGTTTTTACCCTTTGAGGGTCTCTGGCAGGGCCTGAGTATTAAAAGGATATAAAACAGGAGCGGGGACTTCCCGGGGGGTGCAGTGGTTAAGAATCCGCCTGCCAACGCAGGGGACACGGGTTCGATCCCTGATACAGGAGAATTCCCACATGCCGCGGAGCAACTGAGCCCGTGCGTCGCAACTACTGAGCCTGAGCTCTAGAGCCCACGAGCCACAACAACTGAGCCCGCGCGCCTAGAGCCCGTGCTCTGCAACAAGAGAAGCCACCGCAATGAGAAGCCCGCACACCGCAACGAAGACTAGCCCCCGCTCGCCGCAACTAGAGAAAGCTCGTGCACAGCGATTAATTAAAAACAAAAAAAATTTTTTTTTAAACAGGAGGAAAACATGCAGATTTTTGCATGTATGTAGATGAAAACCCAAAGAAGTGGTTAAGTGGGTCTCCGAGGAACCCTGGTTCCTTTTTTTTTTTTTTTAATAAATTTATTTTATTTTTTACTTTTGGCTGCGTTGGATCTTCGTTGCGGTGCGCGGGCTTCTCACTGCAGTGGCTTCTCTTATTGCGGAGCACGGCGCGCGGGCTTCAGTAGTTGTGGCGCACGGGCTTAGTTGCTCCGCGGCATGTGGGATCTGCCCGGGCCAGGGCTCGAACCTGTGTCCCCTGCATTGGCAGGCGCATCCTTAACCACTGCGCCACCAGGGAAGCCCACCCTGGTTCCTTTTATTGGCCCTGGTTCCTTTTGTTGGAGAATGATACTTAGAGACCAGAATCTGGTGTGTCATTGCTGTTAGGCCCTGTACCTATTTTACACAATGGATTATATTCCGTTATTATCATTACCTTGATTTGGCAGTGGGAACCCTTTCGAATTGGCTCTTGTGTGCTTGACATGCCACCGAATCAGTCGCTGTACATTCCTTCACTTTTGGGCACAGTTGCATGTTCCAGGCTTGTATTTTCCCCACCTAAGAGCCTCGCCTCCCCTGGGGGCTGATATGCCCCTCCGCCCTCCTGCCCACCATGACTTTCTGTCGCAGTGAGGCTTACTGGGGAGCGATGGAGAAGGACCATCAGGCTTCTCAGGAGAGAGCACATCCAGGGCTCCACAAGGCCCGTGGATATCCAGCCTTGGCTCCCCTCCTTCGCCCACCTACCCCGATTCCTTTGGCAGAGGCGGCTGCTTCCTGAAAGAGGTCAAGGTTCTGTGGACTTCCTGGAGAGGCACTGGAGTCCAGAGGGAGGGGCAGAGGGCACAGGTGTCCAGGTTGGACTCCTTACAAACGTTTCGGATCCCACCTGGTGTGTGCCCACCACCCAAGACCACTAACCCACCCAGCAAAAGTCCCACAGAGGCACGGCAAGCCACACCAAAGTGGCCTTCCCTCAGCTGAGTGTGTCGCCGCTCCCTGACCGGGCAGCAGGCACCTCTGCCCCTTGGAGGGTGAGGGGCAGTGCCTCAGAGGTCTCCTGCTACACTCTGTGACACCCAGACAAGAAGAGTTGGCCGTGCTGAGACTCACACTCCCCTGTGCCGGTCACCAAAACCCACGCACCCCGCCCACTCCCCCAAAGCCAGGTTCCCAAGGGTTCCACACCTCCACATCCCGTCGGGGGTATATCCAACGAAGGCCTGAGGTTCTCTCTTTGGTCCTCACCCGCTGGTCTCTGCAGGTGGTGACATGTGAGGCTGAGGTCTTTCTGCAGCTGCAGAGCAATAGACTCTTGCTGAAGGTCACCTGTCAGCCTGCAGTGGCACGGCCTCCCAGACCCATGGAGACTCCACAGACTCCAGGTCAGCCCCTCTTAGTTAGCAGTGGGACCGTGAGGAGGGCTGAGACCGCAGCGGGGGGGCAACTACAGGAGCTTGCCAGGAGAGGAAGACGTGTGGGGAAACGCAGTCTCCGGTTTGAGAGGCAGAACCAGAACCGAAAAAGGGCTTGTGGGCTCAGGGGTCAGGGGAAGGCAGCGCTGGGCCCCCGAGGTTTCAGAGAGCCACGCTCCCATCGGGGTTCTGCTGTGACTCCTCTCGGTGAGTCTCCGGCGTTTCCTTCCCACAGGAAGGGAGGGGCAAGGACCACCCGCGGCGTTCTTCTCGGCACCCACACATCCCACCCCAACCAGGCTCTGTCCCCAAGGTGAAGCTGCTCCTTCTTGCTGAAAGCCCGGCCCATTTCCTCCTGGGTGCTCTCTGCTTGGGCCTCGGCAGCTTCCTCTTGGCCCCGCCAATTCGGCCTTAAGGACCCAAGGCTAAAGGTAGCCAGCTGGTCAGAAGCCACAGGCCAGTGGTTTGTGCAAGGAGGTGAAGTTGTGCGCCCCTCCATGATGGCAGCTCCCCACCCGCCCACCACCCCACCCTCCACCCTTCTGCTCCCATTGCCCCTGGCTCTCAGGGCTCTCTGAGCTCTGTCTGTGCTTTTGCTGGCAATCTTCCTTTCTCTCTCTTTCTCCCGCCCCACCCCCTTTCTATCTACCTATCTATCTGTCTATCTATCTATCTATCTATCTATCTATCTATCTATCTATCTATCTATCTATCATCTCCATCAGATGTAGCAGAAGAATGGGTGCGGGCGTTTTCCCACCCTTGTACAGTGTGAGCAATCTTTGTTTTGCTCTTTCGGCGGGAGCTCAACCCCTCCAGCGGCTACCAGAATAGGTGCGAAGGCATATGAAAGCTGAGGTTTCCAGGGGGCCACACCACCCCCCCTCCCCCGCCCTGTCCTCAGACTGACAGGACACCTGGAAGGTTCTCATCGGCACTGTCAAGGCCCACTGAGAGCCCTGCTGCGTTTTGCTCCTGCCGGTGTCAGCTTCCGCGCAGGTACACAATTGGCAGTGTCTTGGAGGGTGGCAGAATGTGGCTTGGAAGATCTCGGGGTGGCAGTTCTGCCCCACAAATAGATTAAGACGGTTGGGAAGGTTCTCTGTCTCCCCAGGTCTGTACCTGTAGAGACCATGGGAAAGACAGGGAAGGAGAGAGAGAGGCTGGGAGATTGAAAGACTGTGACTGGGAGAGACAGAGACAGTGACCTTCCTTTGGGGGGGCAGAGCTGGGGACTGAGCCCGGGAGTGAGAGGGGGTTTTCAGGAAGGGTGCCGTGGTTGTCCCTGACCGTGTGATGGCCTGTGCGCTTGTCGGCCTCCAGGGCTTTTGGTGGGCAGCTCCTGCGTGTCCCCCTGTTCGGCAGGGATGTGCGCGCGTCGAGCAGAGCGGGGGCGGTGGGTGAATAAAAGTGGAGAGGGCGCGGGCCGCGCTGGGGCCGGCGGGGGGCTGCGCGCTAAGGCGGGAGCAACCGGGCTGCGGGCGGGCGTGTGGCCTGCGGGCGGGAGGAAGGCGCAGGCGTGTTGCCTGGCCACGGCCCCCCGTGGCTGTGCGGGCGTCCCCCAAAGGCTTTCCCGCCTCTGGCGGGGGAGAGAGGATGCTGCGCTGCCTCAGGGCCTTGGGCGGGGCTTGGCCCCGGGGGGGTGGTGCCCTTCACGAGGGCGCAAAAGCGACGGGCACCTCCTTCGAGCCGGAATCGAACCAGCGACCTAAGGATGTCCACACGTGTCGGGTCTACAGTCCTCCGCTCTACCAGCTGAGCTATCGAAGGGTGCGCGCCGCCAGGCCCGGGCCCTTAACTTTTACTGGAAATGCCGGAGCACGGCACTGGGACGCCCGAGGTGAGACAGGCCCAGGGCTGGTTGGAAGCCCCTTTGAAGAGAGCGGTGCACGCGCCGCCTCGCCTCCCGGTGCGGGCGGGAGGACGGGGCAATCTTGCGGCGTGGCTGCGGCCGGGCCTTGGTGGTGGCCGGCATCGGGGCGGCGACTTTCAAGATGCCTGGGCCCCCGCGCTCACCTGTGGCCTCCTTTCCCCTCCCCTTTCTACAGGTGGGGACCACGGCGGTCCGCGGCCAGAACGCGGGGAAGAGGGCGAGGGGAGGGGCGTTGGCGAAATGGATGCGCCCGTGGGGAGGGGGAGGCCTGGCAGACGAGAGGGGAACCCACAGGGAGGGGCACCGGGGAGCCGGCTGCCAACCGCCTAGCCACCCGGTGCTTTTGAAGCGCCTTTAGTTCAAAATAATCCTTTGGCCAAAATGGCATTTTTTTGGTGTGGCACATTCTGCCACCCTTCAAAGCCGACATCGTCTTGCCTGGGTTACGCAAGTCTCCTGTTGATCTCCCTACTTTCGCCCTGCCACCTTTACAGCCGCAGTGATTTTCTTTCCTTTTCGCGGGGTTGGGGGCGGGATGGGGGTAGGTGCTTAGATCAAGCCACTCCTCTTCTCGAAACCTTCTGGTTCACTCAGACTTAAATCCTTACAAAGGTCTACAAGACCCTCAGTTCTTAACCCCACCCAGTCACTTCTCTGACTTAATTTTGGTACAACTCTTAAACTTTGTCCTGTACACAGGGCCTCCTTGCTATTCTCCAAACACAGTCCTACCTGGACCCTTGCTCTAGCTGATCTTCTGCTTAGGGATGCTCTTCCCCCAGACAGCCCCATGACCGACTCCCTCACCTCCTTCCAGTCTGCTCACATGGGCACCTTCTCAAGGGAGCCTCTTCCGACCACTTAACGTAACACAGCAGCCTGCCCCCCTTACAACAACTCCCCATGCCCTTTCCTTCCTCAATTTTTTTTTCTTTTTTCATAGCTCTTAACACCTAACATACTAATTAATTTACCTACTGTGTCTATTGTCGATTTTCTCCCACGCCCCACACGCCCGTCTCTAACCAAAATATGAGCAGCAAGAGGCCTTTTTGTTCCCAAATTCCTGAACAGTGTCTAGCACAGGGTATGCCGTAAACAGTTGTTGAGTGGACAAATGCCCGATGTCATCAAAGAGGAGATCAGGGTATAAAAGAAGGGGCCAGGAGCCAGGGTTTGCCCTGGGGGAAGGTGCAGCGCTTTCTTGCGTGATCACAAAACAGAGAATTTCTTCACTGGAGAACTGCAGAACTCTCCGCAGGTAACAACCCATCCAAACCATTTCCTGCACTAAGAGACTTGACCAGACTCTAGCTTGGCCTCCAGAAGGCCAGAAGACCAGAAGCTTGGCCTGGGCTTGACCTCCATCCCCCATTAAAATGCCTGCCTGAGGGACTTCCCTGGTGGTCCAATGCAGGGGGCCGGGCTTCGATCCCTGGTCGGGGAACTAGATCCCGCATGCATGCCGCACGCAACTAGGAGTCCGTGTGCCTCAACGAAGAAGTCCGCATGCTGCACCTAAAAAAAGATCACGCGTGCCGCAACTAAGACCCGGCGCAGCCTAAATAAATAAATATTTTAAAAAAACAAAACAAAAGCCTGCCTGAGAAAGTTCAACACCTGACACAGGCGCCTGACCTCCCCTCCTTAGAGCATTCATTGAAAAGGACCTACAGTTGTGAATATGGTTCTCTTACAACCCCAAAGTGTCTCTCTCAAGAACTGGGAGCCATTCCTTTGAAGTGTAATCGGGAAGGATAGGGCCTCTGTCTCCCAGTTTCTGTGCCTTGAGCCATCCTAACTTCAGTAACTGCCCGCTGACAAACACAAAAGACCTGCGTCTATACCTTTGACCAACCCTTTGTAGTTTTTCGCTTCTGACTCTACTGAGCCCCCTCCCTCTCATTCTTCCTTTAAAACGCCCAGATCCCCTCGCCCAATTCTGAATGGAGCTCAGTCAGCGCTTTCCCCTCTTGTCAGTACTTACTGAATCAAATCTGTTCTCACCACTTTCAATACTGTCTCCTGTGTTTTTCTTTGACAGAGTCCAAATCGGAAAGGACCTGAGGACACTTGCGGGGCCGCCCTATGTGCGCGCTGGGGCAGCAGGAGGGGGCGAGGCCGGAGGGCAAGGGCGCCTGACCCTGAGCACTGCGCTCCGGGAGCCCCCCGGGAGCCCCCCCCCCGGGAGCCCCCCCGAGCCCCGAGCCCCCCCCCTCCTCCTCCCCCGGCTGCGGTGGAGAGGACAGCTCGGCGCTTTCACCTGGTTTTCTCTCTCTGCAACAGAATCCCGGGTTTTCGTCGCAGCGCCACTAGGTTAGGCTACATATCCTGAAGCACTTTCGTCACTTTTCCTTAGAAAGACACCACGAAGAAACATTACCACGCTTTCTTATTAAGGCGGCTTTAGAGCTTAACGTCAACCGGCAAAGAGGCCTTTCCTGAGTTTTCGATTACTAGGAGATGAGTTCGAACAGGCGAGGGCAAAAATGGGCTGAAACTTTCTTTTTGCTGAAAGCAAGGCGAGACCGGACCCGAGCCCCGACCCACCCCTTCAACTGCAGGGCGCCGCGCGCCGCGAGCTCCCGTCTTCCCGGCTTCCCCCTCCAGGTCTCGATTCGTCGCCGCGCGCCCACGCCCCCCCGCCACGAGACACTCGTTCCGGTGTCCCCCACGGGGAAGAACAGGGCGCCGGGAAGGTCGCGCTAGGGGCGTGGCGTATGTAGATGAGGAGGGGCGCAGAGGCTGCTGGTCCCCCTCCGCCTGGGCCTCCGCGTCCTGCGTGTGGACACGCAGAGGCTGCCGGGTTGTTCCCCGGGTGGGCGGAGCCGGGGCGAGGGGCGTGCAGCGGCGGAGGGTGCGGAGGCGGCGTGAGCGAAGTGACCGTGCGTGCAGAGTGGGGCGTGCCCGTGGGTGGAGGGCGAGGGAAGAACGCTGATTCCATTGTCCACAAAAGATAACGCCGTAATTACGAAAAAGGTTTTTGTTTTTCTTTATGGAGAACTGGGTTGTTGATTTTTATTACATGTATTTTGTTGCTTTCTGAAACGTAGTTGTAAAGCATGGTTTGTAGTTGTAAGCGCCGCTAATTTTTCTGTTTGGTTTTTCATTTGAGTTGCATTACATTGGACTTACCGGTTGTGCAGTAAATCAGTCTTTTGTGTTTTTTCGAAGAGTGTTTTACCAAGGAGGTTCGTTCACTATATTACGTCCGTATGAGGAAAGACAAGGGTGTGAGTGAACATGAGCGTAAGTAGTGAGGTAGAAAAAGGGAAAATGCCTGTGCGGAACAAGAATCGGCGGCACTGCTGTGAGGTCGCAGGTGTTCTGATAGAACTTTTAGGAGTGGTCGGTTTTGTTGGATCTGTCTGCCAGTTACTTGACCTGCAGATTTGAAGGTAGCAAGAGTGTCTAATATACCAGCAGCAGGCAGTCTCTAGGCTTTCTGCGTTGTAATAGGGTCACCCTACTTAAAGTAGATATACGCATAGGGTGACGACGCATGCTTGTTTATGACTCCCAGAAGTGCGGACTTATGCTTTTTTTTTTTGATGGGCTTGGGAAACTAGGCAACACTCTGGCTGTTTGGTAAGGCTTTTCTTGAATGCTCTATGGAGAAAGTCTCCTGATTGCTTAACATGTGTCCAGGAAGAAACAGGCAACCGCGGTTGTGTTTTATGAGATGGACCTTTTCTTGAGTGGTAATGTTGCTGTTTCACCATCTGAAGTCCCTTATGTTCAGACCTCCCCTGAGCTCATCGGCACTGGGACAAGTGTGATGTGAGAGCGAATACGAAATGGGAAGGAAAAAAATAATTTCCCCTTGGTGCAAAAAGGGAAAGACATTTCTCCCTCCTTCTTAGAAAATTTGCAAATACTGGTTCGGTCCGTTTGAGATATATATGTAAATGTTATTAACAGCTCAATGTATCTCTTGCCAGTTTTACAACCTCAGAATGTCTGGAGGGCCTTGAAACCATCTTTTTGAAATATGAACATTAAGGAAGGTAGTGCCCCATCTCCCTCTACCTCTGGGAGTTTAGGTTAGGTGGCTGGCTCCAAGTCGTAACCACGTGCTTGTCATGGAGATATGAGTTTTATTTCTCTTTGGATAAAGGCACACAGATGGCCACTCCAATTACCAGTTGAACTTAGGATGAACTATATGTAGCAAATGGTGCTGTCAAGTCCTCCTATTGAGGACAAGTTCTTGAGAACATCTATGTAATAAGTTTTATCTACCTGCTTATATAACAGGGAACATTCTTATTGTTATGGGATTGTGTCCCCCCACCCCAAATTCATATGTTGAGGCCCTAGCCCCCATCTGAGTGTATTTGGAGACAGGGCCTTTAAGGAGGTAATTAAGTTTAAATGAGGTCATAAAGGTGGGGCTGTAATTCAATATGACTGGTGTCCTTCATTAGAGACGTCAGGGATGGCTGCAAGACAAGGGGAAGCCTCCGGAGAAAGCAAAGCTGCCAATATCTGGGTCTTGGATTTACAGCTCCCGGAACTGAGAAACATTCCCATTATTTAAGCCTCACCCCAGTCTGTGGTATTTTGTTATGGCAGCCCAAGCTGAATAGTATACTGTCTTTGCAATCTCTTCGGTGGATTTCTTGTGATGCACATTACAGTCTGGTTTAGTGGCTTTTCAATAAAAATGTTGACTTCTCTTCTTTCTACCTTTGTGGAGAGGATTCGCTGGGTTGCCAGGAGATGTTATTCTCCTCAACAGTCTAGCAATGAGGACAGGATTGGTCTGGCAGTTGCTGATTTGACTGAATCAGCTAAAAGTCTTGTGGCCACACAACAGTCACTTAAGAGACTCTGCAACCAGAAGACTTGGCTGCTTTGATGGAGCAGCACATCGGGAATCCAGTGACCCACCATACAAAGGGTACTATATTCGTGACCAAGGGAAGCCAGCCCCCACGACCGTGGAAGAACTAAAACCTTTAGAGAACCATCCAGAGGGTGTTAGTGGGCATACTTGAAGCCTTTCTTGCTAAAGGTAAGCTGAGAGAAATTACAGTGGTGTACCCACAAGACCTGGAGTCCACACTGGTTTCCATCAGTAGTTTGATGATTAAAATTTCTCAACATCTACTGGCATGGATCCAGGTGCAGATCAAAATTGCTCTTAGTCTAACCTTTTACCTCAGCTCTCGTACCAACTATCCAGACTCAAGTTAGAGGATGCTGGTAGTATGGCAAGGGCAAACTAGTGCTCAAATCTTAACAGCAGCTACTCAGTGTTTGGGGCAATCTACGGACAGATAAAG
The DNA here is from genome assembly GCF_009873245.2 of Balaenoptera musculus. Lineage (NCBI taxonomy): Eukaryota > Metazoa > Chordata > Mammalia > Artiodactyla > Balaenopteridae > Balaenoptera > Balaenoptera musculus. The sequence goes on from NC_045786.1 coordinate 111,991,064, forward strand.
AAGAAATTAAGGAATTTAAAACTGCTCTGTTAGGTACTCAGAACTATTCATTAAAGGGAATAATCCCCACTCTGGACAACCTATGAAGGGAGCAAAGGAAGAAGGGGAAGCTATATGTCATTAGAGCAAGAAGCCAGGACATTGGAAGGGGGATTGTAGAAAGAGACTCCGCAGAATGCAGACATTTCAGGAGCAAGGGAATCAAGTCAAAACCCTTAGCTAAGAAATAATTGGTAAATTGGCTCAAAGTTGGAAGATTGAGGGAATCTTAGAGATGGGAACTGGTGAACCAAAAATATTGTGTCAAAAAGTTTTCCTTGGCCTAATATAACACTATCTTTTCCCAAAGATACTGGTTCTACTTACGCTGCAATTTCCTGGAAATGTCTTATTTTCCATCTGGTGGTAGAAAATACAAGCTGTTGGTTTTTTGGGTCACCTTTCTATTTGTTCCTTTTCCTCCATGGTTCCTATATAGATTGGTCCTCTGACTTGAGGAACATGTATTCTTACTTTCTCCTGATCCTCCTGTTAACCTACTGGGGAGAGACTTGTGCAAATTAAAGGCTACCACATTCTGTACTATATAGATGGAGTGTTGGTGGAGCTCCCTGGAGAAAAAGGCCCCTTATTTGGTAACTATGTACCTCCTGAAAGAAGAGAGGGATGGCAGAGAGTGAAAGTCTCACACTGCACTGGAAAAGCACTCCAAACTGGAACAAATCCGTGTATGGAGCTGGGCCTTAGCAAATAATGATACTTTTTTACTTTGAGATATAGAACTATTAACAAAAATTCAATTAAAAATCAAGTTAAGAAGAAAAAAAGATAATTTTATTCCAGTCAAACTGAGGATTATAACCCAGGAGAAGCTCAGAACTGTTCTGCTCACTAGAAGTTGAAGGCACAGTCATATATATTTTTTGAGACAAAGGATCATACATCAACATAACATACTGACATTTTACATGAAGTTCACCAAAGATACATAGTCCAGGTAAGCATATACAAATTGAGCAGCAAGTCACCATACCCTTTTACACAGTTGGTATTGGGGGAAGCTAGCAATGTAGTCTTGTTCAGGCTTCAGAGGTGGCACTAGGCCTCTCTCTGACCGGGCAATGACCCTAAAACTGGCTACATGCCAAACTGCTGAGCTACATGCAGGCCAGCAGGGGTGGCTCCAGCACACACTGTAAATCATTAGATAAGAAAGGGAGTAAGTCATGGGGCTTCTTGAACCTTGAGGGCCTGGCCAGCCCCCAGGGATCAGAGAACATTCCAAAACCTAGGAGTTAAGACCAAGGCATTTATGACAATAACCAGAGCTGCAAACTTGCACGTAGGCTGATTGTTTTCCACCTGCGACCTGGTGTTAAAAGTTGTACTCCTTCAAGTAGCAAACTGAAGTCTCACCGGTAGAGTGGACACACCTGGGGCCCTTCCCAGTTGGGACTCCAGATTGCTGTTCAGAGGACTTCCCAGCACTGCTTGGATCTGGATGTAGGTGCTTCCCCAACTCGGTGATGTATAAACCTCTACCTTTTACTATTCTTTCTTAGTTAGTATAGTGTAATCTTTTGTTAATTCAATAAATTCTCTAAATTCTTGCTTACACCGAGTGTAGAGTGGTTATTTTGCCAGTGAATCCTACGAACCTTGAAACCGAAAGTAAAGCTTTCGGCAAAACATTAATGGGCGCTGTGAGCAGTATTCGTAAAACAAAATGCCACTCTTTAAAAAGAAAGAGGTTAAAACTAATCAAGTTTTTATTCCTGGATGGGAAGACTTGCCTTACTGCTTGTTAGCTACTGAATGGGGAATATCCACTGGATTGTGTGAGAATTGGGGCCCTAAATTAAAGCGAGCCGAACCTTTAGAAGTTATTAAATGCTTGCGGCTCGTGCCAATTAAGAAAGGACAAGAATGTACCGTGCTGGGTCGGAGAGGCTGGATCCTCCTCTCTGCCTACCGTAAGGTACACGAAGCCAAATTAAAATTGGTGGAAGAGAAATCAAAATTGGAGAAAGAACTGTGTGATTTGCAAGGACAATTGTCCATATTACAACGTCAAAATTACATTTTAGCTGACCAAATCTGCACTTTCCAGTTGGTAGCAGAGAAAGCTGCTGTAAAGGTCGCACAAGCTAAATATCGAGAGTGGCATGGTAAGGTTAATTAAAAAGAAAGTTCATCTAGCAATAGCTAAAGTGGGGGTAGATTGGGACTCCGACGCTTGGGATGGAGATACATGGGATGATAGTTCAAATTCAGAGGCAGATGATGATGCAGACTTAGGAGCAAAAACTAGGCCTATACAGGCCAAGGAGGAATTGAACCCACCTAATTTTTATGCACAGCCAGCATGGTGTCGGAAAATGGAAACTGATGCCCAAGGTAATGCCATAAGAAAGGATACTCTTGAAGATTATACTGAGCATGAAATGAATGACATTTTAAGCAGATTCACTCAGAGGTCTGGAGAGCCCCTTATTTCTTGGGTAGTACGCATATACGATGCTGGGGCAGCTGGAATCCTTATCCATGACAGGGATGCAAAGAAATCTGGCACTATCAGCAATGATTCTTTTGTGCAACAAGCCTTTAGAGATAAAACTCAAAATCCCGGAGACTCAAATTTGCTGGAGTTGGTGGCTGAAGGGTGCCTTAAGAAATACCTTTTAGAATCTACCTGGCCAGGGAGCGACTGCCCTTGGTACACGTTAAAAGATTGCATTCAGAGACTGAAGGAGGAGGCCATGAAAAGTGCCATCTTTGTGGGACATGCAGATGAGATGTCACACATGCCTCTAACAGTACAAATGAGAAATAAGATCTTTAAAACGGCCCCTCCAAGCTACAAGCATGTCATTTTAACTCTTTTGTTAAGTGAAACAGGCGTTCCCATCAATGAAGTAATTGATAAAGTTTGCCAAGTGGGTGATATAGGAGAATGGAATTTTGAGAGGAAAGAGGATAGGAAACAAAACAAAAGGAATGAAAGAGTATCCATAAAGGACATGTTCATGGCCCTCCTCAAGGAAGGAGTCCCTAGAGAGAAAATTGATGGTGTGGCCACTAAAGAACTGTGGGACATGTACCGTAAGAAGGGATTGGATGTAAAAAAGGCCTCCCAGAACACGTCAGTGAAAAAAAAAATCAGGAGGAGGGCCCCAGACTGTAATTTATACAAGAACTTGACACTTAAGTTTTCTAGAATAACTGACATTGGAAATGAACTAAACTGAAAAGGTAGTGATTCTTACAGTTACATTATTCCAGTCAATTCCACTATGCACTCTCAGTATACAGACATGGTCTGTAAGTCGAACAATTATTGGTGATTATTGGCAGACCTCCATTACTTTAATACCAAAGTAAAGATGTTATGGAAAAACCTGAATGAACTTCTTGGCCAGCCCAATGAAACTAACATGAATCCACGTCCTCAAGCACTAAGTTTGACACGAAGAAAAATGTTTTTAATTTGTTAGAGTTGAATTACAATGCTGTGCCAATCTCTTCTGTACAGCAAAGTGACTCAGTTATAACGTACATACTTACTTTAAAATACTGTTTTCCACTATGGTTTATCCCGAGGGTTTGTATATAGTCCCTTGTGCTATAGAGCAGAACCTTGTTGTTTATCCCTTCTAAACATAACAGTCTGCATCTACCAACCCCAAAATGAAAATGTTTTCACTGGCTTGATTGTAAGGATCTATACAGAAAAAAAGGAATCCCTCAGCTACCTCGCAAGGCCAATACTTTCAACTTCACTACGATAGAAACTCAAGTCAATATAACTGCTGAGAGCTTAGCTGTTAAAGAACTATGGTAAAATATATCCAAACTGCTGGGAATTCTATTGAACTTTGCGGAGTGAAAAAACACTTCGAGAATTCCGTTAAGTCACAAAAAAGATTCTCCATCACACAAGTTTTTCTGACCATGGTTTAAAAAGGCGTTCAGTTGGACGTCACACAAAATCACCACATTGAGCTTTAACTACAATTTTGTGTGTGTGTGTGTGTGCGTGTGTGTGTGCGTGTGTAGTACAAGCTGGCCTGACGCGGGGATGGCAGTACCACCCACGGAGCCAGACACTACTTTCTATTTTATTCAACATTAACGCACAAGTACAAGTGGACTGACTTACTGTGGGGACAACTAAAGGGCACCTGGGAGGAGAGAGGGACCCTCGGGGCGAGAACCACACAACATAGACCCATCTTCACAAAAAGGGCTCAGTGTTGATTTCCCTGCAAGAGCAGGGCATGGTCAGCTCGAATTTGGTGATAACATCAGGATGAAGGACGCCCAGCTTCCCCATGCTCTGACCCCGGGCAAAGATCTCAGCACATCACCCGGGGAAGAATGCAGGGCTTTCTGATACTTTGATCAGGTATCCTCTCTTCTTTTCACGAGGAGGCACATCAAGTAGCTGCGTGATTCTGTCCAGAAGCCCATGGATTATCTCAAACCCAGAATTCTTGTTGTAATAAACAGCACATAGATGACTGTAGTTTCTTGCACCTACATCTCTGCTAGAATCTTTTCTTACAATGTCAGAGATTTCAAACAGTTTCAGAAGAAGGGGCATCTTCCGATTCACAGCTATGGTCTTTAGGAGGCCAGGAAGAAGGGTTGTGTGTGCCACCTGAAATTCAGCTGTTTTAGGATTACTTATGTGGACTGCCTTTGTTGCAGAGATATCCAAACCCAGTTTATCAGCAATATCTTCTTGGGAGCACAGAGCAAAGGTAAGTGCCTCAGTGAATCCAGCAGCTGCCATGTCGTGTCTCAGGAGTTCTGTGAGTTTATTTAGGGGAAATTCATTATCTATGGTGTATGTTTTCCGGAGAGTCATCTGAATGTTGTTATATCCATAAGCAATAGCTGCATGTTCTATGATATCACAGGTGTGGATAATGTCATCTCTGGTCGGAGGGATTTCGATCTCAATCTGATCCCCATCGCCTATGACTTCTGACTTTAAACACATCCTGGTCAGAAGCTTGGTAAGATTTTCTGGAGTTTCTCTGACCCCAACTTTTTTGTTAATTAGATCAGCTCTCACCATCTCCTTTCGATAAGCCAGTTCTGGAAAGGTATGTAATTTTCCATTAGGAAAAACTACCTCAGCTGCTTCAACTGTAAATTGATTCTCACAATATTCACTGAACGTGGTAACAATGATATCAAGAACTATTTTTGCCTTAGTAAAGTCAGTCCCTGTGCATTCAATAAATACATTTCTAGTATTTACTGTTATTTTGGAATGCTTTCCATTGATGGCTGGAGGCATTGAAAGGATGACACCATTGGTATCATAGATAACCGGATACAGAAGTTTATTTTCAATTATATGTGAATAATGTTTAAGGTGGTTGTCAGTCTTGTATATGTTCATCAGTTCACAGGCTGTATACTCCTTGGTCTTATTTAGGGCTTGAATTTGATATCGGAAGGTTTCTTCGCAGTATAAGTAAATGGGCCTGACAAAGTGCCCAAGTCACGGGTACCAATAGCAACCAAGGCTCTTTTCCTGCAAATGTTCTGATGTAACTTCTCCTGAAGTTCAACGAAGCTGTCATATCGATCTTTAGTAAACTTTATGTTTCGGAGAACCGCTGCAACAGCGTACGGGCGTATTTTAGCTGTCTCTTCTGTGATGATCAATTTCTGGATTTCTCCATTAGGCATTACCCGTTTATACATTGGAGCCTTTATCCTTTCTTTGAAGACCTGAAGTGCTCGAACCAATCCTTACAGACACAGGAGATCACATCTATTGGCAAGGACATCAATTTTGTAGAGAACATTAGAGGCCCCCTGTGCCTTTTCATTACCTTGTTCCTTACTTAAAATTTCTTTCTCTGATGTAATTTCATCGAGTTCCAGACCAAATTCAAAGCATAGCTCATCAAATTCTCCGTCCGTGTAGGGCCGGCCCAGAGCTCGGAAGAGCAGATCGCACTTTAGGCTGACAGTAGGCATGGCGAGTCCGGCCTACAATTTTAAACTATAAAAACGATAAACAAATTAACTAGTACAGTTAAAAAGCTTCTCCCCCTCCCGCCACGAATGACTCAGCACTGATAAAACACAGTTGTACAAGGCCCCATTACATAAAATAAGTACTTATTTTAAAAACAAAAAACCAGAGAAAGGCTTCAACGCCGGTGCTGGGTAACCATAATGACACACTCAACTTTCTCACATTTAGAAAAACTGCAGCTGTCAATACACCCCAAGAACAACGTAAAAGGTTTTTTTTTTTTTTTCTTTTTATCTAAGAGCTTTTTTCCCAAAAAAACACAGTACTGGTAACCAGTAGGCCTCCTGGCCCCGTCAAGACGGCACCCGCACCCCCACCCGTTTCCCGGCCCCCCCAATACCTAAGCGCTCGCCCCACTCTGCACGCACGGTCACTTCGCTCACGCCGCCTCCGCACCCTCCGCCGCTGCACGCCCCTCGCCCCGGCTCCGCCCACCCGGGGAACAACCCGGCAGCCTCTGCGTGTCCACACGCAGGACGCGGAGGCCCAGGCGGAGGGGGACCAGCAGCCTCTGCGCCCCTCCTCATCTACATACGCCACGCCCCTAGCGCGACCTTCCCGGCGCCCTGTTCTTCCCCGTGGGGGACACCGGAACGAGTGTCTCGTGGCGGGGGGGCGTGGGCGCGCGGCGACGAATCGAGACCTGGAGGGGGAAGCCGGGAAGACGGGAGCTCGCGGCGCGCGGCGCCCTGCAGTTGAAGGGGTGGGTCGGGGCTCGGGTCCGGTCTCGCCTTGCTTTCAGCAAAAAGAAAGTTTCAGCCCATTTTTGCCCTCGCCTGTTCGAACTCATCTCCTAGTAATCGAAAACTCAGGAAAGGCCTCTTTGCCGGTTGACGTTAAGCTCTAAAGCCGCCTTAATAAGAAAGCGTGGTAATGTTTCTTCGTGGTGTCTTTCTAAGGAAAAGTGACGAAAGTGCTTCAGGATATGTAGCCTAACCTAGTGGCGCTGCGACGAAAACCCGGGATTCTGTTGCAGAGAGAGAAAACCAGGTGAAAGCGCCGAGCTGTCCTCTCCACCGCAGCCGGGGGAGGAGGAGGGGGGGGGCTCGGGGCTCGGGGGGGCTCCCGGGGGGCTCCCGGAGCGCAGTGCTCAGGGTCAGGCGCCCTTGCCCTCCGGCCTCGCCCCCTCCTGCTGCCCCAGCGCGCACATAGGGCGGCCCCGCAAGTGTCCTCAGGTCCTTTCCGATTTGGACTCTGTCAAAGAAAAACACAGGAGACAGTATTGAAAGTGGTGAGAACAGATTTGATTCAGTAAGTACTGACAAGAGGGGAAAGCGCTGACTGAGCTCCATTCAGAATTGGGCGAGGGGATCTGGGCGTTTTAAAGGAAGAATGAGAGGGAGGGGGCTCAGTAGAGTCAGAAGCGAAAAACTACAAAGGGTTGGTCAAAGGTATAGACGCAGGTCTTTTGTGTTTGTCAGCGGGCAGTTACTGAAGTTAGGATGGCTCAAGGCACAGAAACTGGGAGACAGAGGCCCTATCCTTCCCGATTACACTTCAAAGGAATGGCTCCCAGTTCTTGAGAGAGACACTTTGGGGTTGTAAGAGAACCATATTCACAACTGTAGGTCCTTTTCAATGAATGCTCTAAGGAGGGGAGGTCAGGCGCCTGTGTCAGGTGTTGAACTTTCTCAGGCAGGCTTTTGTTTTGTTTTTTTAAAATATTTATTTATTTAGGCTGCGCCGGGTCTTAGTTGCGGCACGCGTGATCTTTTTTTAGGTGCAGCATGCGGACTTCTTCGTTGAGGCACACGGACTCCTAGTTGCGTGCGGCATGCATGCGGGATCTAGTTCCCCGACCAGGGATCGAAGCCCGGCCCCCTGCATTGGACCACCAGGGAAGTCCCTCAGGCAGGCATTTTAATGGGGGATGGAGGTCAAGCCCAGGCCAAGCTTCTGGTCTTCTGGCCTTCTGGAGGCCAAGCTAGAGTCTGGTCAAGTCTCTTAGTGCAGGAAATGGTTTGGATGGGTTGTTACCTGCGGAGAGTTCTGCAGTTCTCCAGTGAAGAAATTCTCTGTTTTGTGATCACGCAAGAAAGCGCTGCACCTTCCCCCAGGGCAAACCCTGGCTCCTGGCCCCTTCTTTTATACCCTGATCTCCTCTTTGATGACATCGGGCATTTGTCCACTCAACAACTGTTTACGGCATACCCTGTGCTAGACACTGTTCAGGAATTTGGGAACAAAAAGGCCTCTTGCTGCTCATATTTTGGTTAGAGACGGGCGTGTGGGGCGTGGGAGAAAATCGACAATAGACACAGTAGGTAAATTAATTAGTATGTTAGGTGTTAAGAGCTATGAAAAAAGAAAAAAAAAATTGAGGAAGGAAAGGGCATGGGGAGTTGTTGTAAGGGGGGCAGGCTGCTGTGTTACGTTAAGTGGTCGGAAGAGGCTCCCTTGAGAAGGTGCCCATGTGAGCAGACTGGAAGGAGGTGAGGGAGTCGGTCATGGGGCTGTCTGGGGGAAGAGCATCCCTAAGCAGAAGATCAGCTAGAGCAAGGGTCCAGGTAGGACTGTGTTTGGAGAATAGCAAGGAGGCCCTGTGTACAGGACAAAGTTTAAGAGTTGTACCAAAATTAAGTCAGAGAAGTGACTGGGTGGGGTTAAGAACTGAGGGTCTTGTAGACCTTTGTAAGGATTTAAGTCTGAGTGAACCAGAAGGTTTCGAGAAGAGGAGTGGCTTGATCTAAGCACCTACCCCCATCCCGCCCCCAACCCCGCGAAAAGGAAAGAAAATCACTGCGGCTGTAAAGGTGGCAGGGCGAAAGTAGGGAGATCAACAGGAGACTTGCGTAACCCAGGCAAGACGATGTCGGCTTTGAAGGGTGGCAGAATGTGCCACACCAAAAAAATGCCATTTTGGCCAAAGGATTATTTTGAACTAAAGGCGCTTCAAAAGCACCGGGTGGCTAGGCGGTTGGCAGCCGGCTCCCCGGTGCCCCTCCCTGTGGGTTCCCCTCTCGTCTGCCAGGCCTCCCCCTCCCCACGGGCGCATCCATTTCGCCAACGCCCCTCCCCTCGCCCTCTTCCCCGCGTTCTGGCCGCGGACCGCCGTGGTCCCCACCTGTAGAAAGGGGAGGGGAAAGGAGGCCACAGGTGAGCGCGGGGGCCCAGGCATCTTGAAAGTCGCCGCCCCGATGCCGGCCACCACCAAGGCCCGGCCGCAGCCACGCCGCAAGATTGCCCCGTCCTCCCGCCCGCACCGGGAGGCGAGGCGGCGCGTGCACCGCTCTCTTCAAAGGGGCTTCCAACCAGCCCTGGGCCTGTCTCACCTCGGGCGTCCCAGTGCCGTGCTCCGGCATTTCCAGTAAAAGTTAAGGGCCCGGGCCTGGCGGCGCGCACCCTTCGATAGCTCAGCTGGTAGAGCGGAGGACTGTAGACCCGACACGTGTGGACATCCTTAGGTCGCTGGTTCGATTCCGGCTCGAAGGAGGTGCCCGTCGCTTTTGCGCCCTCGTGAAGGGCACCACCCCCCCGGGGCCAAGCCCCGCCCAAGGCCCTGAGGCAGCGCAGCATCCTCTCTCCCCCGCCAGAGGCGGGAAAGCCTTTGGGGGACGCCCGCACAGCCACGGGGGGCCGTGGCCAGGCAACACGCCTGCGCCTTCCTCCCGCCCGCAGGCCACACGCCCGCCCGCAGCCCGGTTGCTCCCGCCTTAGCGCGCAGCCCCCCGCCGGCCCCAGCGCGGCCCGCGCCCTCTCCACTTTTATTCACCCACCGCCCCCGCTCTGCTCGACGCGCGCACATCCCTGCCGAACAGGGGGACACGCAGGAGCTGCCCACCAAAAGCCCTGGAGGCCGACAAGCGCACAGGCCATCACACGGTCAGGGACAACCACGGCACCCTTCCTGAAAACCCCCTCTCACTCCCGGGCTCAGTCCCCAGCTCTGCCCCCCCAAAGGAAGGTCACTGTCTCTGTCTCTCCCAGTCACAGTCTTTCAATCTCCCAGCCTCTCTCTCTCCTTCCCTGTCTTTCCCATGGTCTCTACAGGTACAGACCTGGGGAGACAGAGAACCTTCCCAACCGTCTTAATCTATTTGTGGGGCAGAACTGCCACCCCGAGATCTTCCAAGCCACATTCTGCCACCCTCCAAGACACTGCCAATTGTGTACCTGCGCGGAAGCTGACACCGGCAGGAGCAAAACGCAGCAGGGCTCTCAGTGGGCCTTGACAGTGCCGATGAGAACCTTCCAGGTGTCCTGTCAGTCTGAGGACAGGGCGGGGGAGGGGGGGTGGTGTGGCCCCCTGGAAACCTCAGCTTTCATATGCCTTCGCACCTATTCTGGTAGCCGCTGGAGGGGTTGAGCTCCCGCCGAAAGAGCAAAACAAAGATTGCTCACACTGTACAAGGGTGGGAAAACGCCCGCACCCATTCTTCTGCTACATCTGATGGAGATGATAGATAGATAGATAGATAGATAGATAGATAGATAGATAGATAGACAGATAGATAGGTAGATAGAAAGGGGGTGGGGCGGGAGAAAGAGAGAGAAAGGAAGATTGCCAGCAAAAGCACAGACAGAGCTCAGAGAGCCCTGAGAGCCAGGGGCAATGGGAGCAGAAGGGTGGAGGGTGGGGTGGTGGGCGGGTGGGGAGCTGCCATCATGGAGGGGCGCACAACTTCACCTCCTTGCACAAACCACTGGCCTGTGGCTTCTGACCAGCTGGCTACCTTTAGCCTTGGGTCCTTAAGGCCGAATTGGCGGGGCCAAGAGGAAGCTGCCGAGGCCCAAGCAGAGAGCACCCAGGAGGAAATGGGCCGGGCTTTCAGCAAGAAGGAGCAGCTTCACCTTGGGGACAGAGCCTGGTTGGGGTGGGATGTGTGGGTGCCGAGAAGAACGCCGCGGGTGGTCCTTGCCCCTCCCTTCCTGTGGGAAGGAAACGCCGGAGACTCACCGAGAGGAGTCACAGCAGAACCCCGATGGGAGCGTGGCTCTCTGAAACCTCGGGGGCCCAGCGCTGCCTTCCCCTGACCCCTGAGCCCACAAGCCCTTTTTCGGTTCTGGTTCTGCCTCTCAAACCGGAGACTGCGTTTCCCCACACGTCTTCCTCTCCTGGCAAGCTCCTGTAGTTGCCCCCCCGCTGCGGTCTCAGCCCTCCTCACGGTCCCACTGCTAACTAAGAGGGGCTGACCTGGAGTCTGTGGAGTCTCCATGGGTCTGGGAGGCCGTGCCACTGCAGGCTGACAGGTGACCTTCAGCAAGAGTCTATTGCTCTGCAGCTGCAGAAAGACCTCAGCCTCACATGTCACCACCTGCAGAGACCAGCGGGTGAGGACCAAAGAGAGAACCTCAGGCCTTCGTTGGATATACCCCCGACGGGATGTGGAGGTGTGGAACCCTTGGGAACCTGGCTTTGGGGGAGTGGGCGGGGTGCGTGGGTTTTGGTGACCGGCACAGGGGAGTGTGAGTCTCAGCACGGCCAACTCTTCTTGTCTGGGTGTCACAGAGTGTAGCAGGAGACCTCTGAGGCACTGCCCCTCACCCTCCAAGGGGCAGAGGTGCCTGCTGCCCGGTCAGGGAGCGGCGACACACTCAGCTGAGGGAAGGCCACTTTGGTGTGGCTTGCCGTGCCTCTGTGGGACTTTTGCTGGGTGGGTTAGTGGTCTTGGGTGGTGGGCACACACCAGGTGGGATCCGAAACGTTTGTAAGGAGTCCAACCTGGACACCTGTGCCCTCTGCCCCTCCCTCTGGACTCCAGTGCCTCTCCAGGAAGTCCACAGAACCTTGACCTCTTTCAGGAAGCAGCCGCCTCTGCCAAAGGAATCGGGGTAGGTGGGCGAAGGAGGGGAGCCAAGGCTGGATATCCACGGGCCTTGTGGAGCCCTGGATGTGCTCTCTCCTGAGAAGCCTGATGGTCCTTCTCCATCGCTCCCCAGTAAGCCTCACTGCGACAGAAAGTCATGGTGGGCAGGAGGGCGGAGGGGCATATCAGCCCCCAGGGGAGGCGAGGCTCTTAGGTGGGGAAAATACAAGCCTGGAACATGCAACTGTGCCCAAAAGTGAAGGAATGTACAGCGACTGATTCGGTGGCATGTCAAGCACACAAGAGCCAATTCGAAAGGGTTCCCACTGCCAAATCAAGGTAATGATAATAACGGAATATAATCCATTGAGTAAAATAGGTACAGGGCCTAACAGCAATGACACACCAGATTCTGGTCTCTAAGTATCATTCTCCAACAAAAGGAACCAGGGCCAATAAAAGGAACCAGGGTGGGCTTCCCTGGTGGCGCAGTGGTTAAGGATGCGCCTGCCAATGCAGGGGACACAGGTTCGAGCCCTGGCCCGGGCAGATCCCACATGCCGCGGAGCAACTAAGCCCGTGCGCCACAACTACTGAAGCCCGCGCGCCGTGCTCCGCAATAAGAGAAGCCACTGCAGTGAGAAGCCCGCGCACCGCAACGAAGATCCAACGCAGCCAAAAGTAAAAAATAAAATAAATTTATTAAAAAAAAAAAAAAAAGGAACCAGGGTTCCTCGGAGACCCACTTAACCACTTCTTTGGGTTTTCATCTACATACATGCAAAAATCTGCATGTTTTCCTCCTGTTTAAAAAAAAATTTTTTTTTGTTTTTAATTAATCGCTGTGCACGAGCTTTCTCTAGTTGCGGCGAGCGGGGGCTAGTCTTCGTTGCGGTGTGCGGGCTTCTCATTGCGGTGGCTTCTCTTGTTGCAGAGCACGGGCTCTAGGCGCGCGGGCTCAGTTGTTGTGGCTCGTGGGCTCTAGAGCTCAGGCTCAGTAGTTGCGACGCACGGGCTCAGTTGCTCCGCGGCATGTGGGAATTCTCCTGTATCAGGGATCGAACCCGTGTCCCCTGCGTTGGCAGGCGGATTCTTAACCACTGCACCCCCCGGGAAGTCCCCGCTCCTGTTTTATATCCTTTTAATACTCAGGCCCTGCCAGAGACCCTCAAAGGGTAAAAACTAAAGCTTTGCCTCCCTACAGCTTGAAGCAGCAGAAGCAGTAGATCAAGAGAAGGGGCAGGTATGTGAGAAAAATAAGGTGCTTACACTTGACTTGCATTTTTCTGCTATCTGTAAAAATGATCACATTCTCCTAAAGTGATAAGGAGCTGAAAGAGGCTAGGTTGGAGGCTGATGGCGTGGCCTGGTGCGTCCCCTCCCAGGGCTCAGGGACTGTGTTCCGGTTTTTGGTTTTGGCCGTAGTAGCTCTCACCCTGGGACTCAAGCAAATGGTGTTCAGACATATTGCTGATGAAGCGGAACGGGGAGTGTTCTGTGATTTCTCTGTAGGAAGGACACAGTATTATTCATCTTACCTGGACTCAGAACTAGAACCTGCTGGGGAACAGTGTCCGTTTTATTTTTAAGCCTGAGATGAATGTTATAAATACACATTGTATGTACGCGTGTGTGTGTTTGCGTATGTACATATACATATATCTCTCTCTCTGGGGTGTTTTGGCTAAGCTCATCGGCTTGGGGAATCTCAGTTCCCTGACCAGGAATTGAACCCAGGGCCGTGGCAGTGAACGCACAGGGGTCGTAACCGCCGGACAGGCAGGGAATTCTGTCCGTAGTTCTGTTTTTTTAAAAAAATTTCACTTACTATAAAACTGGGTGATTTACGATATGGTGCTAGTCCCGGATGTAGAGGTGCGGATTGTTTTTCATTGTGTTATTGCTTGAGGACGCAGAATAAAGTTCAACGTTCTACTCGGGCAAACTTCTCTTTCTTCCTACATAGCGTTCCACATTCATCCACCTCCTACTCCTAACTTATCTTTCTCCAGAGCTGTGTTTTCTGTGCCTGTGGGGCGACTGCTATTTTTGAGTTAACTTCCCTTACTTTAGAGATTTTTACACGTAACCGGTTTATATAACGTTCGTTTTCATCTGATTTTGTTAGTGTGATGTGCTGGTTTCGCTCATGTTGCTGTAAACGTCAGTGGTTTCGCAGACTCTGCATCCTTCACAGGCGTAGACGTTTTTTTTTTTTTTCCGCTGCCGGACACTGCACGCGTTGCTGGTGAACAGCAAAACGAACCACAGAAACGTTAAATGACTCAGGAAACTTTAACAACGGTTCAGAAACCAACAAAGCACGGTTCACCTGCAAGTTCATTGCAGGTGACACACCATCGTGTTTTCGAAAACCCACTATAAAAACACACCACTCCGCATACCTAAGCTTTTTAAACTATACTCTACCACACCAGGAAAAGAAGACGTCAGCACAGTAAATCACAGGGCTCCCCCCCCCACACCCAGCACGAACTTCCAACACGCACTGTGAAAACTCTGTTCTATTTGTTCACTAAGCTGAACATCAGGGGAGAGCGCGAACGCAGTCCCCCACTACCACAAATTATGCAGTCGAGTTTCCCACATTTGGGGAAATCGCAGGGGTCAGCACATCCGGAGTGCAATGGATAAGCCTCGCCCTGGGAAAACCACCTTCGTGATCATGGTATCTCCCCTGCCAGGTAAGTATGAGTCTCTCACCCACCCTCGCCCCACACCCTCGCGATCGCCCACCTCTTCACGCACGCTCACTTCCCTCACGCCCTCTCCGCGCCCTCCGCCCCTGCATGCCCCTCGTTCCGGCCTCGCCCACCCCGGCAACAGCCTCGCGAGTCCTCGGCTGTCCACACGCAGGACGCGGAAGCCCAGCCGGAGTGGGACCAGCAGCCTCTGCGCGCCTCTCTATCTGCATACGCCACGCCCCTCTCCGGAAGTCCCGCCCCTCTAGTCTTTCCCCAAGCCGGCTGAGGACAGCAGGGAGAACGCAGGAGGCGTCTGCTCAGAGTCTTCGACTTAAAATGAACATTAGGTTCTTGTTTAAGGTCAGATTGAGGGGTTTCACTTTTCGCACCGTCTATGTCTAACCTTTTCCCCATTGGGAAATCGCTATGTTTGGGGGCAGTTAGCCCTCAGGCGGCTTTCTAGTCTGTTACTTTCTCTTTGGCTTGTGTGGCCTCGAGGAGCTTAGGGCAGGTTTCCTTGACCTCCAGGTTTCTCTAGATATGACGCATTGACGATGTTAAGCGAAAAATATAAAGTGCACGCATATATGTAGTATGCTACCCTTTGTCTATGAAAAATGTGAAAAAAAGAAAATTATACACCGTCTGTCAAAAAGAAACCCAGGAGTGTTAAACCAGAACTGATGAAATTACCTATATGGGTGAGTGCAAGGAGAGAGTGACAGTTTTCTGAGCGTACCTTTCTATGTAATTATTTTGGGAACGCTGTTAACATTTTGGATATGTTTTTGAAACACAGGGGGAGGGACTTCCCTCGTGGTCCAACGGGTAAGACTCCGCACTTCCAACGCAGGGGGCCGGGGTTCGGTCCCTGGTCACGGAACTAGACCCTGCATGCGTGCCGCAACTAAGGGTTCACACGCCACAACTAAAGATCCCACAGGCCACAACTGAAGGTACCGCGTGCCGCAACTAAGACCCGGCACAGCCAAAATAAAGGAAGGAAGGAGGAAGGAAAGAAAGAAAAACTGCTGCTTAAAAAAAAATACAGGGGGAGGACTTCCCTGGTGGCGCGATGGTTAAGAATCCTCCTGCCAATGCAGGAGGACACGGGTTCGAGCCCTAGGTCCGGGAAGATCCCACATGCCGCGCGGAGCAACTAAGCCCGTGCGCCGCCACTTCTGAGCCTGCGCTCTAGAGGCCACGAGCCACAACTACTGAAGCCCGCCCGCTCAGAGCCAGGGCTCCGCAACAAGAGAAGCCACTGCAATGAGAAGCTCGCGCACCGCAACGAACAGTAGCCCCCGCTGGCCGCAACGAGAGAAAAGCCCACGCGCAGCGACGAAGACCCAGCGCAGCCAAAGATAAATAACATTTTTTAAAAAAATACAGGGGGAAAAGACCCTAAAATTGGATATAAGTACAAATGAACCTAACTGTATCTCAGATGACTAGTGTAACCACACTGGAGTAGAAATAAATAACCAACCGAAATGACTTTTGAACACAGTACATTGACCATAACCGTTTTCAACTCTAGAGACAAGAACTGCAAATACTGAAGTGTCCCCTAGTAGGTTGGTATTTCATAGCTATGTGGTTGTAACAGTTTTGTACCAATGCTGTTGTATTGTAGGATTGAGCTAATGAGTAAATGGAGGCTGGGAGTCAAGGTTCTCACTGTTGAAGAAAGGAGATGCAAATACAGAATGGCGGAGGGCAAGGAGGAACCATGTGGTGTTAAGCTGAAAATTGGAATTGAAGATATCAGTACAGGCCCATTATTATTTTTTTTAATTAATTAATTTATTTTTGGCTGCATTGGGTCTTCGTTGCTGCGCGCCGGCTTTCTCTAGCTGCGGCGAGAGCGGGGTCTACTCTTCATTGAGGTGAGCGGGCTTCTCATCGCGGTGGCTTCTCTTGTTGCGGAGCACTGGCTCTAAGCGCACGGGCTTCAGTAGTTGTGGCACGCAGACTTCAGTAGTTGTGGCATGCAGGCTTTAGTAGTTGTGGCACGCGGGCCCAGTAGTTGTGGCTCGTGGGCTCAGTAGTTGTGGCTCACGGGCTCTAGAGCGCCAGCTCAGTAGGTGTGGCGCACGAGCTTAGTCGCTGCACGGCATGTGGGATCTTCCCGGATCAGGGCTCGAGGCCGTGTCCCCTGCATTGGCAGGCGGATTCTTGACCACTGTGCCACGAGGGAAGTACCTGGGCCCCCTTTTTTTCTTCTTTTTTAAATCATCTTTATTGGAGTATAGTTGCTTTACAGTGGTGTGTTAGTTTCTGCTGTATAACAAGGTGAATCAGCTATACATATACAGGTATCTCCACATCTCCTCCCTCTTGCGTCTCCCTCCCACCCTCCCTATCCCACCCCTCTAGGTGGACACAAAGCACCGAGCTGATCTCCCTGTGCTATGCGGCTGCTTCCCACTAGCTATCTATTTTACATTTGGTAGTGTATATATGTCCATGCCACTCTCCCACTTCGTCCCAGCTTACCCTCCCCCTCCCCGTGTCCTCAAGTCCAGTGTCTACGTCTGCGTCTTTATTCCTGGGCCCATTATTTTTAATAGATATAGATATGTGTAGGGAAACCCACTGTCCTGATCCTGCTTTCTAAATGTCATTCTCCACTAAAAAGAACCAGGGCTCTTTGGAGAAACAGATGATTTCCAGGAGTCAGGGAAGGTACAAGATGAGCCTGGAATATCTTGTGCCAGAAAAGGCTCCAAAAATTATATGGACATGTCAGAAGGACACAGTAGCCAACCTGAAGGGTCTTTCATAGGCCCAGTATGAGAACAACCAAACATCAAAATAAATGAAAACAGTCATGGATTATAGACAACTAAACACAGCCATGAGTTCACGTTGATTACATAGGGAAGGAAGGAAACTTCTTCCTTACAACAGAATGCCAACTAAGAAATGTGGAATGAAGGACAGAATTAGAAAATCAACATCTGGCAACCATAATGCAAGTCAACAGTGGATACTAAAAACTATTATTGGGTTAAGGTTTTGTAACGGATATTTACATATCCTCAATTATCTCCACACAAATTACTTAATAATTACGAGGGGCAAACCTGGTGAACACCCCCAGTGGCAGAGGGTTACAATACTGGCCCCGGTACCATGTTCTTCTGCAGCACCCTCCATGTTGACTCTGGGCTTGGCTATGTGACTTGCTTTGGCTAATGGAACATTAGTAAATGCGATGGAAGCAGAAGACTGAAAAACAGTTGCTCGTTGGGAGTCGCTCTCACCTGCTGTCCTGAGACCACCATGAGAAGAAGCCTGACTTAGCCTATTGGAGGATGAAATTACGGGAGTGAAGATGAATCATGTCAACTGAGGGCCTCAGACTGACCCGCCCCACTGTCCCACGAGCTGACTGCAGCTGCACGAGTGGTCCTACATCACAGCTGCAGAACTGCCCGGCTCAGCCCAGCTGCAGTTGCTGACCCAAAGAATGGTGAGCAAATAACATGGTCACTATTTTAAATCACTAAGTTTTAGGGTAGTTTGTTACACAGCAGTGGATAACTGATACACCACCTTCACCAAGTAATCAATGTTAACACCACCAATAACTGAACAAACTGACTTCACGTGCCTGCAGTGTGATGCCCAGAGGAGGACACTGGATTAATTTGATAGGGCTGTCATAATAAAGTAACACAATCTGGGTGGTTTAAAACAACAGAAATTTATTCTCTCACAGTTCTGGAAGCTACAAGTCCAAACTCAAGGTGTCAGCGGGGCCCTGCTCCCTCCGAGATTCTGGGTAGAATCTTTCCTTGCTTCTTCCTTGCTTCTAGTGGTGACAGTCAATCCTTAGCTTGCAGCTACATCACTCCAATCTGTGCTTTGTCCTCACGTGGCGTTATCCCTACGTGTCTCTGTCCTTACATGGCATTTTCCTCTTATAAGGACAATATTCATATTGGATTAGGGCCCACTGTACTGACCTCACCTTAACTTGATTGTATGTGCAAAGATTCTACTTCCAAATAAGGTCGCATTCATAGGTATCAGGGGTTAGGATTTCAACATATATATATATTTTTTTGGAGGGACATAAGTCAACATGTAAACAGATACAGTACCATTTATGTCGTCTACGTGTCAAAAATGCGCACTTGAATGTGAATGCAGGACAACCTAAAAACCAAGGATATTCTACAAAATAACTGGCCTGTAATTTTCAAAAATGACTGCATAATGAAATAAAACGATGGGCCTGGGGATTATTTCAGATTAAAATGGGTTAAAGAGACAGGATACAGAATGCAACATGTGATTTTGAATTTTCCTTTGCTATAAAGGACATTCCTGAGACACTTGATAGAAATGGAATAATGTTTATAGAGTAAATAATAATATTGCATCCATGTTAATTTCTTTTTTTTTTTAAATGGTATCCATTTTGTTTTTTATTTTTTTAAATTTTATTTATTTATTTATGGCTGTGTTAGGTCCTCGTTTCTGTGTGAGGGCCTTCCCTAGTTGCGGCAAGTGGGGGCCACTCCTCATCACGGTGCGCGGGCCTCTCACCATCGCGGCCTCCTCCCGTTGCAGAGCACAGGCTCCAGACGCGCAGACTCAGTAACTGTGGCTCACGGGCCTAGTTGCTCCGCGGCACGCGGGATCCTCCCAGACCAGGGCTCGAACCCGCGTCCCCTGCACTGGCAGGCAGACTCTCAACCACTGCGCCACCAGGGAAGCCCCCATGTTAATTTCTTGATTTTTATAATTATCCTGGGGTTATATAAGAAAATGCTCTATTTTTAGGAAATACACACTAAGAAAGGAAACTTCCTGAGACAACCAGTAATCAGAAAAGGGTGCTTAGGACTTCCCTGGCGGTCCAGTGGTGTGGTTAAGCCTCCCCGCTTCCACTGCCGCTGGGCGTGGGTTCCATCCCTGGTTGGGAGCTAAGATCCCGCATGCCCCACGGCGCAGCCAAAAAAAAAAGAGAAAAGAAAAGAAAAGAAAAAGAAAAAAGGGTGCTACAATACGTTCCTCTGATCTTTTCGCAGTTAGGACCTCAGGAAACCTTCCCTGACCCTATAGTCCTCCAGTCCTGTGTCTAGCCTCGCTTTGCTACGTAGCACCGACCACAATAGTATAACGCAGCACAAGGTCCACTGGAAGTCGACACACAATAGTTGAATCGTTTTGTTCACGTCTGGGGAGGATCCACTTGATCTCGAGAAAGAATCTTCACGTATGGAAGAGGAAAAGACAAATCCGGGCGGCTGAAAGAGGCAGCCTAGTCCCTCAGGACGAAAACGCGACATTTCCGTGCATTCGATTTTCGGAGACCATTCAACACCCCTTCGCAGCCCACACATCTACCCCTTGCAGGAACACTTTGCCCTGATAGTCTCTGTTCGTTTTCTTTGCTGTTGCGAGATTCGATTACTACATAATCTGAACGAAAGATCATGGATGAGGACTAAAACAATTTCACGTTAAACTGATGACGTTTCATGTTTCATGTTAAACTATTTAACATATTTGATTGACGTTCTGTTCCGTGTCATTTTCACTGAAAGGAAGGTGAGACCACACCCGAGCTCCGACCTGCTCCTGAACTGCAGGGCGCCGGGCGCCGCGAGCTCCTGTCTTCCCGGGTCCCCCCTCCAGGTCCGACTCGTCGCCGCTCGCCCACGCCCTCCCTCCGGAGATACCGGCGCATCTCGGTCGGGAATTAGTAGGTCCGTTATCTCCCGCGGGAAAGAACGGGACGCCGAAAAGGTCCCGGCAGGGGCGTGGCGTATGTAGATGAGGAGGCGCACAGAGGCTGCTGGTCCCACTCCGCTTGGGTCATATCTAGAGAAACCTGGAGATCAAGGAAACCTGCCCTAAACTCCTCGAGGCCACACAAGCCAAAGAGAAAGTAACAGACTAGAAAGCCGCTTGAGGGCTAACTGCCCCCAAACATAGCGATTTCCCAATGGGGAAAAGGTTAGACATAGACGGTGCGAAAAGTGAAACCCCTCAATCTGAGTTTAAACAAGAACCTAATGTTCATTTTAAGTCGAAGACTCTTGAGCAGATCCCTTCTGCGTTCTCCCTGCTGTCCTCAGCCGGCTTGGGGAAAGACTAGAGGCGCGGGACTTCCGGAGAGGGGCGTGGCGTATGCAGATAGAGAGGCGCGCAGAAGCTCCTGGTCCCACTCCGGCTGGGCTTCCGCGTCCTGCGTGTGGACAGCCGAGGACTCGCGAGGTTGTTCTCGGGGTGCGCGATGCCGGAGCGTAGAGGCATGCAGGGGCGGAGGGCGCGGAGAGGGCGTGAGGGAAGTGAGCGTGCGTGAAGAGGTGGGCGATCGCGAGGGTGTGGGGCGAGGGTGGGTGAGAGACTCATACTTACCTGGCAGGGGAGATACCATGATCACGAAGGTGGTTTTCCCAGGGCGAGGCTTATCCATTGCACTCCGGATGTGCTGACCCCTGCGATTTCCCCAAATGTGGAAACTCGACTGCATAATTTGTGGTAGTGGGGGACTGCGTTCGCGCTTTCCCCTGGTGTTGTTGTTGGTTGAATGATAGAGTAGTTTTTGTTATCAGCTGTTCAATGGTTAGCGTACACCATTGCAATATCGGCTTTTGGCATCTACTTTAAGGTTTCCGGGTGGTTGCAAGTGCTGTAACGTCTGTCCATAATCTTTTCCCGACGGGGGTGTACGCACCGTGTTGGTGTGGAAAGACTGCAGTGTTCTCAGCTGTGTAATGAACCGCAGTTGAACGGTAGTCTTTTTGTGTAGATTGTTGTTTTTCCCAACTGCTGAGCGTTTTCTACTATTGGGCTTTGTGGGGTGTTTATTAATAGTCTGAGCGTTGTATGGTAGTGCCGGAGTGGGCCCGTACGGAACGCAGAATGAACGGTAGCACATACTGCCGTTTGCCGTAGTGTGAGCGAAAGCAGCTTATTATATATACCAAGGAATTAAACATGGGTAAAATGTCAGTTACGCCACTTCCTGTGAAATGCGGCAAGTGATATATGTATGTTCTGCTTACTTTCTGAAAACAGACCCCACCGCCCCCTCGGAGCAGAGAGTTACGGAGAACTAAGTAGGGAGTATGGGACTTACGAGGGACAGAATACTACATGTGAAATAGGTAAGTAACCAAGATTTACAGTGTAGAACGTTATATTCGATATGTTAAAGTAACGGCCGATGGAGAAACCATCAGAAGCTGTATACCGGAACCTGTTATTACAATGTTAAGAATGACTTAGTTTAATGAATAGAAGAAAAGAAACCACGGTCTTCCCTGAGAGCCCAGTAGTGACGACTGTTTACTTCCACTGCCATAGACCTGGCTTCAGTCTCCGGTTGGGGAAAGTAGGATGCCGATAGCCGACGGGCATGGCCAAAGAAACATACGTGTCTATATACACATACGTGTAAAACTTACTGATGTCAGGCTTAAAAACAAAACAAACGTTCTCAGCAGCGTTTCGCTTTGAGTCCAGGTACGATTAATCATAACCAGAGCCAGGCTTATCCATTGCACTGCGCATGTTGACCATTGTGATTTCCCCAAGTGTAGGAAACGCAAGTGCATAATTCACGGTAGTGGGGGACTGCGTTTGTGCTCTCCTGTTTTTTGTAGGTTTATTTTTTTATTTATTTATTTTTTTTAAACCTTCGTCATCATGCTGTGTATTATGTCCTCATGAGTTACTTAGGACTGGGATTTGTACCTTTGACATGCCCTACCAACAAATTTTATCAACCTCCCACAGTATCCACCCTTGGCAGCCACCAATTTGCTCTATGTATCTAATCTATAAAACTGAGTTTATAGATATATATATATTTTTCGCTGCGTTCGGTCTTCGTTGTTGCGCGCGAGCCTGCTCTATTGTGGTGAGCAGGGGGCTTCTCATTGCAGTGGTTTCTCTTGTTGCGGAGCATGGGCTCTAGGCACGTGGGCTCAGCAGTTGTGGCTCACGTGCTCTAGAGCGCAGGCTCAGTAGTTGCGGTGGACGGGCTTAGTTGCTCCGTGGCATGAGGATCTTCCCCGACCAGGTCTCGAACCCGGGCTCCGCTTTTCCTATGTCATCGGGAATGTCCGAGCCGAGGGTTGGTGAGCTGATACTGGTACTCTTCTGTCCAGAAGCAGCGAAACACCGAATTTCACTCTTTTTATTTTTTATAAATTTATTTTTTTATTTTTGGTTGCGTCGGGTCTTCGTTGCTGCACGCGGGCTTTCTCTAGTTGCGGCGAGCGGGGGCTTCTCATTGCGGTGGCTTCTCTTGTTGGGCAGCACCGGCTCCGTAGTTGTGGCACTCGGGCTTAGTTGCTCCGCAGCAGGTGCGATCTTCCCGGTCCAGGGCTCGAACCCGTGTCCCCTGCATTGGCAGGCGGATTCTTAACCACTGCGCCACCAGGGAAGACCCTCACTTCTTATTTTTACAGTATTGAAACAGCTCTGCGCCTCTCGGCAGTTTTCCTCTTAAACCCCCCCTCCCCACCGGAAGAAAACATCATTTTGACCTCAACTTACATAGTTTCACTACGGAACATTAAGAATATTGTATACACTTTCTCACCCAGTTGCAGCCTCGCTGACCTACAGCTACGCTTGACACACTTTCTTTTTTCTCACAGATTTCCTCTCCTGCCATCCTCCACTCTCACCGCATAAACTCCTAATCCCTCAGTCCCTTGCTTCCCACCGCAACCAGCGTTGACTCCCAGGCCATTCCCGCAGCCTGTGTTGCTCCTCTTCCTCCGTCTCAGAGCATAAAGCATCATCCGAGGGAAACCCCAGACTGTCCACTGCTGGCTTGTCTCTGCCACTAGGCGTCTTCCGGTCGCACCTTTGCGGCCCTCAGGCAGGAGAGGGTTAAGAAGTTTTATGAATGCCACAACTCACCAGGGCTGGCTATTTTCATCAGGGACTAGCAGTGAGCTGTGGAATCAACCTCTCAATTGTTCTGGACGTACGAAGTAAATCCCTCCCGTATGACCTCGACGGAGTTAGCATACATTCTTTCCCTGATCTGTACGTTTTGTTAGTGAGAAGACCCCTGGACAGTCATCAACTCACGAATACACGTATTTAGTAAGCACCCCTCCCCTCCCCACACTCATGTGCAACACACAATTGCTGCTTCCTGTCTCCGCCCACCCCGTCAGTAAACCAAAGGGCCAAGGGATGTACTTTCCACTGTACTTCCTTCCCAGAAAAAGGCCACCTCGGTAGAAACACATTCGCTGACGGATGTGTGAAAAACTGTGTAGCTTTTTGCTCTGAACTTGCTATTTTTTTAGCATTTACACAGCATCTTCACATTTCCAAGCACTGTACCAACATTTATTAATCCTCACAACACCCCTGTGAGGTAGGTCAGTATGGTAGAGAAAAAGGCAGAGAGGTCGAGTGAACCTTGTCATTTCCATTGAGAAATCACTATGTTTGGGGGTAATTAGCCTCAGGCGGGTTTCTAGTTTGTTACTTTCTCTTGAGCTTGTGTGGCCTCGAGGAGCCTAGGGCAGGTTTCCTTGACCCTCCTGGTTTCTCTAGATGTACGCCATGTCCTCTGTGGTGGATGTGGGACCTTCTAATTCCCAGCGGAGACACGTCGCCGTTGGTGGTCCGGGGGGCGTGGGTGCGCGGCGAAGAGTCGGGACCCGGAGGGGCGATGGGGACGGCTGGAGTTCGGGGCGCCTGGCGCCAGGGATTTGAGGGTGTGAGTCGGGGCTCGGGTCTGGTCTCACCTTCTGGTTTTGGTTTCGCAGCCCGACCGAACTCATCCTCACTGGCATGGTTATTATGAGGACCTTTCCCTCCTCCCCACCCCCATTAAGCATTTACGTAGTAAGATTTCCCCAGTCAACTTAAAAGCGATCGTTTTGTTCGTGGCGTCCTCTTGAGTTAGCGTCTCATCAACTACTTCAACACATGAACTGCTTCAAAACACACAACAACTAAACCTGGTGAAACCTAAAGAAAAAAAGTCAAGATTTTAACATTGAAGTAAACAGGGCAAAGTATTACTACAAACTTCTTCCACTTCGTAAATTGTGCAGTGTTGGAGTTAAGTATATAATACCGGCAAACACAAAAGTTTTTATTTTATTTTGGCCGTGCCGCGTGGCTTATGGTATCTCAGTTCCCCGACCAGGGACTGAACCCTGGGTCAGGCAGTGAAAGCCTAACTCCACTAGGCCACCAGGGAACTCCCCCACAAAGTATTTTAAAACACTTGAAACATTTAAAACACTTAAAATTTGTAAAAAATAGACGATTATGTTTAATAGTCAATTCACGAGTTCTGAAATAGTCCGTTTAATCCATTGAACTCTCATTTTGTTTTTAGACGGTGAGACAAACACACTTTTGTTTATTTTTTTGGGCCGTGCCAGGCATCTTGCAGGATCTTAGCTCCCCGACCAGAGATTGAACGTGGGCCCCCTGAAGTGGAAGCGCGGAGTCCTGAAAACCGGACCACCAGGGAATTCCAAACACAATTTTTTTTTTTTTTTTTTAATTTTATTTTATTTTTTTGGCTGTGTTGGGTCTTCGGTTCATGCGAGGGGCTTTCTCTAGTTGAGGCAAGTGGGGGCCACTCTTCATCGCGGTGCGGGGACCGCTCGTCATCGCGGTGCGCGGGCCTTTCACTATCGCGGCCCCTCCCGTCGCGGGGCACAGGCTCCAGACGCGCAGGCTCAGTAGTTGTGGCTCACGGGCCCAGCTGCTCCGTGGCATGTGGGATCTTCCCAGACCAGGGCTCGAACCCGTGTCCCCTGCATTAGCAGGCAGATTCTCAACCACTGCGCCACCAGGGAAGCCCCCAAACACAATTTTTAAGACTGTAAACTGAGACCTTTTATATCCCAGCTACTCTGCCCATTGAGAGGTGTATCTACCCCTCTCCTGGAATCTGGACTTAGTGACTAGGCTGACCAACAGAACGAGGTCAAAGTAATGTTCGGGGGATTCTGAGGTTAGGTCAGCAGAAGGCTTGCAGCTTCCTTCTGGGCCTCTGAGAACCCTGTGTGGGAGACTTGAGCTGTGAGTGAGAAGACTGACAACTCTGGGGCTGCCATGTTGTGAGGAAGCTGCTGGTTTACAAACTGACCCCCCTCCCTCACTAAGGAGAGAGTAAAGAAAGAGGCAGGCCACTCTAAGTTGGTAGAGGGCAGGTTTAAGAGGCAAGGGAACTTACTAGGATTGTCTTGGGCGCTGAACGAGTAGAAGATCTCTATCCCTGGCAGCCAATTCTTTTTTTTTTTTTTTTAAAGGTCTCTTTTTAAAAAAACTTTTATTTTGGTTGCGCTGGGTCTTAGTTGCAGTAGGTGGGCTCCTTAGTTACAGCTTGCTGGCTCCTTAGTTGTGGCATGCATGTGGGATCTAGTTCCCTGACCACGGATCGAACATGGGCCCCCTGCATTGGGAGCGCAGAGTCTTATCCCACTGTGCCACCAGGGAAGTCCCCCAGCCAATTCTTAAAAGTTTATACAGAAGCCTTAACTGGGTTGTCAGGTATACTGTCCAGATGGTCTCAACAACACCCTACTCCCTCAAGGCTTCATCATTTGGACAGCTCCCACTGTCCGAACAGGGGAGGAACAGGAGGGGAACAGGAGGCAGAGTGTACATTGCAAGGATAGGGGAGCAGATGAGGAACCTTGATTGCCTGAGTCCAGCTCAAAGATCAACGAGTGGTCACAGCCCACCAATCATCTCCTTCAACAGAAGCCCAAGGCTTTGTGGAGAACGATGCATGGGAAAGAGACATGCTCAGGTTTTAGTCCCAACCCGAGACCCTAGACATTGGGGATCAGAGTAATGCCTTTCAAAATTGCAGATTTGGATAAAAATAGATGAGTGTTTTTGTTTTAAAAGCTCTTAAGTTTTGGGGTGATGTTTTTGTGCAGCAATAGAGAAAATGGAAGAGGGAGACAGAAGTAAGCAAACAAATAAGTAACATGGAGTTGAAGGGGGAGAAGTGGATTTAGGGATAGAAAAGATGGGATGGAGAGAAGAGGGTGGGGTTGAGGGCTTACAGTTTTTGACAAGGGGCTCAGGGAAAGCCTCTCTGTTTCAGTTTGCTACAGACTCCTGCTTTTCTTTGCTTGCTCGTCATTAGCATATGTAACCCCCAAACAGCCACCAAAAATGGCAGGCTCAGCCCCTGAGTTTACTTGTTCTGTTACCAGTTGTAGGATTACAGCCCACTCCTTAGAATCTCTAATTCTTTTTTTTTTTTAATAAATTCGTTTATTTATTTGTTTATATTTTTGGCTGCATTGGGTCTTTGTTGCTGCGGGGGCTTTCTCTAGTTGCGGCGAGCAGGAGCTACTCTTCATTGCAGTGCGTGGGCTTCTCGTTGCGGTGTCTTATCTTGTTGCTGAGCACGGGCCCTAGGCGCACGGGCTTCAGTAATTGTGACATGTAGGCTCAGTAGTTGTGGCTCGCGGGCTCTAGAGCTCAGGCTCAGTAGTTGTGGTCCACAGGCTTAGTTCTCCGCGGCATGTGGGATCCTCCCGGACCAGGGCTCGAACCCGTGTGCCCTGCATTGGCAGGCATGGATTCTTAACCTCTGCACCACCAGGGAAGTCCCAGAATCTCTAATTCTGAATTTTAAGTTTATGGGAGTAAAGAAGTAGTGACTCAACTTTTGTGGATCAGAATGAATATGGATGTAAGGGCACATCCTTGAGGAGGGCCACAATTCTCAGAAAAGGAAAAATGGGTTCCCCAACAGGTGCCTCCTTCACATCACTGTGACTCATGGGTGAGTATTGTACCTCGCAAAAGAGTTGGGTGGAGCAATAGTTGAAAACCAGGGAAGGGAGTTCCCTGGCGGTCCAGTGGTTAGGACTCCGCGCTTTCACTGCTATGGGCCTGGGTTCAATCCCCCGTCAGGGAACTAAGATTCCACAAGCCAAAGGGCATGGCCAAAACAACATATATATATATATTATATATATTATATATTATATATATATATTATATATATATTTTATATATATTATATATTATATATATAATATATATATTATATATATAATATATATTATATATAATAATATATATATATACGCATACATGTATATACATAAAACTTACTTCTCTCCCCGCCACCTCCCCTCCTCCTCTCCTCCCCTTCCCCTCCTCCTCCCCTCCCCTTCCCCTCCTGCCCGCCACCTCCCCCTCCCCGCCACCTCCCCCTCCCCGCCACCTCCCCCTCCCCGCCCCTTCTCCTGGCTCCTCCCCCGCTTCCTCCCCCAGCCCCTCGCTTGGAAGATCTGCGCAGGCGCGCAGTGAGGGCGCGGCGTGCGGGCGGAAGTGGTGCTGGAGCGCTTTAGGAAAGGGACCTGCGGAGAAAGCAGGTACTCTGCCGACGCCTGTGGACGGTATCGGAGGGGGCAGGCCGCCATGAACCGCCTCCAAGATGACTATGACCCCTACGCAGTTGAAGAGCCTAGTGACGAGGAGCCGGCTTTGAGCAGGTAGGCCCCTACCCCACCCCGGTCCCCGAGGCTTCGGGCCGAGGCCAGGCCTCAGCCTCCCCCTCTCGCTGCGCTTGCCGGACCCGTACGGATCCTCTGTCCAGTGGTTCGGGCCCCTGTGGCGCCCCGCTGTCGCCTGTGGGACGCCGAGGGGGGTCTGGTGAGGTCGCGTAGCCACGGGGGAGGCGGGACCGACACTGGCGCGGGGAAGGGGCACATTCTGGAATTACGCGTAAGATTCAAAAGCCGTGAAATCGAATCCTGCTTCTGCAGCTACTAGCACTGTGACCGAAGGCAAGTCCTTTATCGTCGGTTTCTCATCTATAAAAAGGAAGTATAATAAGTATATCACGAGTATGTTGTGAGGCACATGGGACTTACTGTGAAGTGACCATCATGAAGACTAAACTGCAATAAACAGAAATAAAGGGGTATTTAACTTTTTTTTTTTGAGCATCTATTGTATGCTTGCTGTGGACTACAGAGGTCAGTCATAAGATTTTTGTCTTTGACAGGTTTAACGGTAAAGTAGGGGACATAAGATATATATATCTCGGAAGATATATGTCTCGGAAGTAAGCTTGTATCTCAGAAGACCACTGTAGAAGAAGATGACCTGGGATAGTCACAGATGAAGTTCTATGGGAATTTCCAGAAGGGACGGATTAATCCTATCTGGAGGAAAATTGCAGTTATGTTGACAAGAGATTTCCAGGAAAATTTAGCCATTTTTTAAGCTGTCAGCAGATCCTGTTCGTAAACTTTAAAACATTCTGTCCAACTAAGCTTTCAGGGAAACTGCCCTTCTTTCAGTCACAATGTTTCCTTATATTATCCTGAGGCGGGGTTACAGGCGTGGGAGATCACACTGCTGTGAAGATTTCTGTTGTGGGGAGTGAGGATGGATTCCAAGATTCCCTTATGAGGAGTTTGAATTAATGGGTCCAGTTTGTGAAAGTAGGCCTCAATTAGTAATTCAGTTTGATTGGATTCAGTGTTTCCTGAACTTGAGCTATTCTGCCATTACCATCCCCGTATTCACCCCTCTTATTATTTATTTAATCTTTTTCTTTAAGTTAATTTACATTTTTATAGTTAAATGTCTTATTTTTTGCCTCACGGTTTGCAGGATCTTAGTTCCCCGACCAGGGATCGAACCTGGGCCCCCAGCAGTGGAAGCACAGAGTACTAACTACTGGACCACCAGGGAATTCCCATGTAGTTAAATGTCTTTAAAGAGGCTTTATATTCCTGTGACAGTTGCCACTGGTAAGGTAACTGTAAAAATAAATACTTTGAAAACAAAACAGTATTATTAGGCAGTATTGCCTGCTCAAGGCTCTGAATCGAATGCTCATTTTAAAAAGGGAGATTGTTGGGCTTCCCTGGTGGCGCAGTGGTTGAGAATCTGCCTGCCAATGCAGGGGACACGGGTTCGAGCCCTGGTCTGGGAAGATCCCACATGCCGCGGAGCAACTGGGCCCGTGAGCCACAACTACTGAGCCTGCGCGTCTGGAGCCTGTGCTCCGCAACAAGAGAGGCCGCGATAGTGAGAGGCCCGCGCACCGCGATGAAGAGTGGCCCCCGCTCGCCGCAACTGGAGAAAGCCCTCGCACAGAAACGAAGACCCAACACAGCCAAAAATAAATAAATAAAATTAAAAAAAAAAAAAAAAAAAAAAAAAAGGGAGATTGTTTAGAGAGGTGTTTAAGAGGTGTCTCTCAGGATTTGATTTTACCATACCTAGAAGTGAATCTTTTTAGCGTATTACTGTTTCATGGAAGCTGGCAGAACACATGAGTCTTCTGAGTTGGAGACACCTGACAGCAGAGCATCCAGCATGAGCATCATGTTTGTGTTGGTTGCTCTTACTTCCCAACTCCTGTAGGGGTTACATGGAGAGGCCCAGATGGGTGCTACACATTGATTGGGTTGGTACCATGGCTGAGGACCACTTGAGCTTGGAGAATCCACCTCTTTTACAGCAGGCAGTAAATATGCCACTAGAAGCCAGTAACCCCTCCTCCCACCTCCCAGTTGTGATAATCAAAAATATCTCTAGCTATGCCAAATGTTCTCTGGGGGGCAAAATTGCCCCTCAGTTGAAGAGTACTGGGGTAGTTCAAGGGTAATAGTGAGAGGTAAGACTGAAAAGATAGGTTGAAACCAGGTTGTGGAAGGTTCTTTTGAATGCTGTACTTAGAGTTTTGGTCATGGATGATTTTCTTTTGGATTTGGGTAGTGATGTGATGAGAGTTCTTTAGGAATAACATTCTTGCAGCAGGGTTAAGGGTGGAATGAAGCAGAAGAGTTTTGAGACCTGGAGATCCTTAGGCCATGGTGGTACAGGCAGAGTTACGAGGACCTGAGTGAATATAGTGGTAATGGAGAAAGGGAGCATGCTGGTCAGGATGAGGAATGTCAGATGGGGAATTTTCTTGGGAGTAGAATCTGGATAAGGCCTCTATCATTAGCAAAATTGATTGGTGTGAATTGTATTTTTCTTATTTACCTTCTGCTTGAGGCTCACAAGCATTGTTGTAGAAGAGAAAAATAGAGAAGCAAAACCCAGGAATAGTCTGTAACCGTTCATCAGATCATGAATAATTGAACGTTATGTGTGTACTATTGATTATAGTAGAAAAATCTTAGGCATTTCATCTTGGTAACATTTCATTCCTTCTGATATCTCGTTTAATTCTGTCATACTGCTGTTGATGGGGAAACCCAGGCACAAAAGGCCAAGGAAATTGGCAGAAATTGCTCAGGAGAATTTGGAATATAATTTAGCCCTCTCTCTCTTTTTAGTTCTCTGTAGCACTATGCCTTTTAAACTGTAATATTTACTTACTGTCTGTTACATTTTGTGTGGATGTATTAGCTATCTACTTGTTACATATATTAAGTTTTATTTAATTATCCAGGGTTTAAAACAAACTCCCAGTTCTGTGAGGTAAATTTTTCATTGCTGATGGAATTATGAATTGGCGCAGTACTCTTGGAAAGTAGTGTGATAATTCTAGAAGTCAGAAAGATGTTTGCATCTAATTTTAGACATTTAACCTAAGGAAATCAACAGAAACAAAATTATATATACATAGATATTCATTGTAGTGTTTAATAGCGAAGAGAAATAACTGTACAGCATCTGCAAGAGGAAATGTTATGCAGACATTAAAAAATATATTTGGAAATATGCAGAAATGGTTGAACTATTAAGTGAGAAGAGCTGTATGTAATGATAGCTGAATCAAATGCAACCTTATAAAACTTAAATTTGTTGGGCAGTGAGATGATAGGCATTTGAAGTTATTTTAATTCTTTAATATTTATATTCTTTATGATTTAAATGTGTTCTAGTTCTGAAGATGAGGTGGATGTGCTTTTACATGGAACTCCCGACCAAAAACGAAAACTTATCAGAGAATGTCTTACTGGAGAAAGTGAATCCTCTAGTGAAGATGAATTTGAAAAAGAAATGGAAGCTGAATTAAATTCCACCATAAAAACAATGGAGGACAAGTTATCCTCTCTAGAAACAGGTAAACTTTTAGTTAGATACTCATATAGATAGTTTTCTAAGTTCCATAATGGCAGGGACCCTTATTTGTGCTCTGTTATGCCCCCAGCACTTTCAGTAGGTGCTCAGTAAATACTTATTGAATGAATGAATAAATGTGCTTGGCAACCTGAGCGTAGTTTTCTTTCATTGCTAGTGAAGAAGTTTCCTGTGTTGCTGGAAAGAGACTGTTTAGCATTGTTTACTTGTATGATTTCCTTCTGTAATTTTTACCTCAGGATAAAAGAAAAAAAGACACACTAGCTTATAGAAGTATATTTAAGGTTATGTAACACTGATATAGCAGATTGAATGATGTGTCACCACAAATTCCTGTCTCATTTTAGTAAGTAATGAAACATACTTCATTTTGATACTTGGTTTCTATGTAAAATATATCTGACTCGAAAACTTGTTTGTGAAGGTAGGACTCCTCAGAATTGGTTTCCATGTTGTTATGCTATATATTAACTGTTAAGAATTGAAAGCATATGTAATAATGATAAAAGCAAAAGCAGATGTTAATTAAGAGGAAGAATTAGGGATGCAGGCATATGATGGCATAAGTATAGGTGATGTCATGGCACTAGGCACAGCTGAGGAGAGGAGGAATGTGTGCTTGACTCATTCTGCCTGACTCTTTGTAGAGCTCTTATCCTCTTTCTTCTAAAGTTCCTTAAAACAAGATGTTTATTCACTGTTCTCCACAGTATACTTCATGGCTGAAAGGTAGAGATATATAGGCCGGCAATGTGAAAATATGGCTATTTTATTTAATTAGATGTGCTTTTATCATTATTTATATATGCTTTCAGTCTCTTTGTGGGAAGGGAGAGAGAATAATTTTCTCATGATTTGGAACAGCTATTCAAGGAGGGGAAGTTCTCTGTAATTGCATAGGGCACAGAAATCCAGTAAGTCATTGATGTGAAAGTATTTTTCCACCCAAATGAAATTGGGAATGAGTTGATATCACTTTGAAGTGATGGAAGAATATATGGAGTTTTTTTCCTTGCCAATCCAGTATGGTTCAGTTTTTAAACTTCCCTTATCGTTTGACTAGGGTCTTCCTCAGGAAATGGGAAAGTTGGAACAGCTCCAACAAAGTACTATGACGATATATATTTTGATTCTGATTCTGAGGATGAAGACAAAGCAGGTAAGTAACACGTTTACCAGGTTAAGCAGTTATATTTTATGAAGGAAGGTTTACCTAGCAATTATTTGATATTAGGTTTTCCCTTTGAGTTTCATCTTTTAAGAAATTGCAGGCAGTTGATGTGAAAACAAAAGCAGGATTGCGCATAAGAACAGGTGGGGACGCAACTGAGGACAGGGACTGAGGGTGGTGCTGCAGAGGCACGTCTGGGGAGAGGAAGAGTGTGTCCTGACTCAGTACCTCTTTCCTCAGGGCTCTTGGCCCCCTCTTCCTTCAGGTTCTTTAGCACAGCAACATTTGCTTTCACAACTGCAGATAGTTTCTAGATTTTACTCTCTTGCAGAATTTTCCCTAACTTGTTGCTTTTTTTAAATCAATCTCTCTGTTCTTTGGAATTGATTTTGTATAAATTTGAGCAAAGTTGAACACAATGACAAGAGCTAAAACTAACTTAATTATATCAGTAATTATGATGGAATACACAAATAACAAATTTATATGGTAAACAATTTTATTTTTTATTTTTTTTCAATTTTATATATATATTTTTTTTTTTTTTCAATTTTATATTTTTATATGTTGTTACATTAACATTGACCTGCCCAAGTAGGTCTAGTGTATGTGGATGACCATAGTTTTTTTTTTTTTCACTCATTTTTGTTCTGATTTCAGTAGCATTTTATGTATGAGAACTTATGGAGAATTTAAGACATCAAAAATAGTTTCTAGGGACTTCCCTGGCGGTCCAGTGGTTGGGACTCTGCACTTCCACTGCCAGGGCCCAGGTTTGATCCCTGGTCAGGGAACTAAGATCCCACAAGCCGTGCAGCATGGCCAAAAAAAAAAAAAAGTTTCTATTCTTGACTTACTTTGAGTGGCCTTTTTGAGACTCTGACGTCTCATTATTTGAACTCAGTTCTGAACTTTTTATTTGGAGGAATAGTTTAAAATATTTTTTTAGGAAAATATAACTAGAAAAAATATGTACCTTAGGAAACAGGTTTCTTCATTTTGTATAAAAGAGGTGTGGATTTTAGACATGATACTTAGCCATATCGTTAACATTTTCAAAAGTAGCACAGGTGACCAAGAAAAAGAAGAAGAAACAACACAGAATTCCAACAAATGATGAATTACTATATGATCCTGAAAAAGATGACAGAGATCAGGCCTGGGTTGATGCACAGAGAAGAGGGTAAGAACTTAAATTTAAAATTAGAATCTTTACGAAAAATGATTAAAAGATGATTTTCGCTATATTCACATTTTGAGTGTATGTGTATTTGTTTATACAGACATGCATAAAGTTTGCGGAAAAACTGCTGAATAGTTTATTTTATTTTTTTAATTAATTATTTATTTATTATTATTTTTTTTAATTTTTAGTAATCTTTTATTTATTTATTTATTTTTATATTTATTCTTGGCTGTGTTGGGTCTTCATTTCTGTGCGAGGGCTTCCTCCAGTTGAGGCAAGCGGGGGCCACTCTTCATCGCGGTGCGCGGGCCTCTTCATTATCGGGGCCTCCTTTGTTGGGAGCACAGGCTCCAGACGCGCAGGCTCAGTAGTTGTGGCTCATGGACCTAGTTGCTCCGCGGATGTGGGATCTTCCCAGACCAGGGCTCGAACCCGTGTCCCCTGCATTGGCAGGCAGATTCTCAACCACTGTGCCACCAGGGAAGCCCTGAATAGTTTATTTTAAAAATGAAAAGCAAATTTCAGTCAGACCATTGGTTTTTTATTTATTTTAAAAAATATTTATTTACTTATTTATAATTGAATATAGGTGATTTACAGTGTTGTGCTAATTTCTGCTGTACAGCATGGTGACTCAGTTATACACATACATACATTCTTTAGGCCATTAGTTTTTTAAAAACTGTTGTTGAATTCAGACTGCTATAGCTAGTCAGTCTCTCCCTTTAAGAAACAGAACTGACTTTTTTCAAATAAACAATTTAAAATTACTTCGAGATTAAGAGTTTATGTGGGGAATTCCCTGGCGGTCCAGTGGTTAGGACTCCACGCTTCCATTTCAGGGGGCACGGGTTCAATTCCTGGTTGGGGAACTAAGATCCTGCATGCCGTGGTACTGCCAAAAAAAAAAAAAAAAAAAAAAAAGTTTATGTGGATAAACAGTGGATGTTATGTTTTCTACTTGAATGCTTGAATTGTTGTTTTTAACTATTTACAAATTTGATTTTTTTTTAAGTTTAAAATTTTTTTTATAGATCTTTATTAGACTATAATTGCTTTACAATGTTGTGTTAGTTTCTGCTGTATAACAAAGTGAATCAGCTATATGTATACACATATCCCCATATCCCCTCCCTCTTGCATCTCCCTCCCACCCTCCCTATCCCACCCCTCTAGGTGGACACAAAGCACCGAGCTGATCTCCCTGTGCTATGCAGCAGCTTCCCACTAGCTATTTTACATTTGGTAGTGTATGTATGTCAATGCTACTCTCACTTTGCTCCAGCTTCCTCCCGCCATGTCCTCAAGTTCATTCTCTATGTCTGCGTCTTTATTCCTGCCCTGCCACTAGGTTCATCAGTACCTTTAAAAAAAAAAAAAAATTAATTAATTAATTAATTTATGGCTGCGTTGGGTCTTTGTTGCTGCGCACAGGCTTTCTCTAGTTGCGGTGAGCAGGGGCTACTCTTCGTTGTGGTGCGCAAGCTTCTCATTGCAGTGGCTTCTCTTGTTGCGGAGCATGGACTCTAGGTGCATGGGCTTCAGTAATTGTGGCTTGTGAGCTCTAGAGCACAGGCTCAGTAGTTGTGGCGCACGGGCTTAGTTGCTCTGCAGCATGTGGGATCTTCCTGGACCAGGGCTCGAACCCGTGTTCCGTGCATTGGCAGGCGGATTCTTAACCACTGTGCCACCAGGGAAGTCCCCCTTTTTTTTTTTTAGATTCCATATATATGTGTTAGCATGCGGTATACAAATTTGATTTTTTAAAGTTGAGGTAAAATTCACATGACATAATGTTAACCATTTTAAAGCAAACAATTTAGTGGTATTTAGTATATTCACAATGTTGTGCAACCACTACCTATATTTATTTCAAACCATTTTCATCATCCTAAGAGGAAACTCCATACTCATTTTCAAATTTGATTTGATAAAGGCTGATTTATCATAAAAGTGAAAGCTGGGCAACTTACCACTATTTTTCCCTAACCTAGCTGTGCTTCAGTATCACCTGGTGAGAATGAAATGCAAACCCTTGAGTCCTACTCTAGGAGGTTTTGATTCCGCTAGGGTGGGGCCCAGGAATCTGTACTTGTCAAGCCCAGAGGGCTTGTGTTGTTATGTGGGTCTTTGTGCACCACCCTTTAGCTTCCACCCTCCCACTTTGTCCTTTTCCTCTCCTAGTTTCACCCATGCACCACTTCCTCCAACTGCCCCATGCATTTATGTGATGAATATTTTTCACACTCACAGTGTGAAATGAACATTTTAAGTGCTATGAGTGCTATTGAAATAAAGCTTATGGTCTAGCTCCATATTCTGGCAACAGAATTTGTCATGGAAGTAAGATGGAATGTATTTTCATTCTTATATAATCTTGAGGAGAAATAACATCTTATTGACTTATTCACATTCCTGTGTCAAGCAGTAGTTGCCTTTTAAGACCACAGGAACCAGCTTCAAATAATGAATTCACTACATTTTAAGCACCGCAAGGACAGTGATCATACCTGTCTTGTTCAGTGCTGTATGCCAAGCACCTTGCACACTGCTGTACGGGCACTTAGCACCTATTGAATGAATGATTAAGTTATTTTCTTGGGGTTTGGGTTTTGAAATTTGCTAAGCATTGGAGGTATTTAACAACAATTATGAAATATATACCACGTGTTCTCAGTATTTTTCCCCACAAATATTTAAAGAGTTCAGGAAGTAATGCCAAATGATTTGCATTTTGCTGTTCAATTTTTAGGTGTTTTCCATAAGCCCCTTTTAAGAATATATACTTTTATACTTTAGTGTCTTCATAAACAGATTCATGCTTTATTTTTTCAATCGGCAAATATCTGTTGAGAATTTACTATATGCCAGACACTGTTCTAGACTCTTGAAATACAACAGGGAACAAAACAGACCAAAATCCTTAGGCACTTAGAGCTTACAACCCTTGCTTTTTTTTTTTTTTGTAATAACTTTTATTGAAATATAGTTGATTTACAATGTTGCGGGCTTCTTTTGTCTTTTTGGCTGCATTGGGTCTTTCTGGTGCGCAGGGGCTTCTCATTGTGGTGGCTTCTCTTGTTGTGGAGCACGGGCTCGAGGCACCGGCTTCAGTAGTTGTGGCACGCAGGCTCAGTAGTTATGGCTCGCGGGCTGTAGAGCACAAGCTCAGTAGTTGTGGCTCACGGGCTTAGTTGTTCCGCGGCATGTGGGATCTTGCCTGGCCAGGGCTCGAACACGTGTCCCCTGCTTTGGCAGGCGGATTCTTAACCACTGCACCACCAGGGGAGTCCACAACCCTTGCTTTTTAAATGTAGCTTTATTGTGGGTTTTTTTTTTTTTTTAATTAGTAGACTGTTTTTTAGAATAGTTTTTTTTTTTTTTTTTTGAGAAAAGCCAACATAAGGCACTTTCATTGCAGTAATAAAACTTGAAACTCATATGTAGTGCTGGGGGTAGCGGTAGGGGTGCGGGAGTAGGCAGCAGTTTCTCTCACCAAATCACTACACAGGACAGCAAAGGGGTGAGGGGGGGAAGGAGAAGCCAGCAAACTCTGAGATCAGCAGGGGGAGCTGAGCATCAAAAAACAGGAGATGCTGAAGCTGTGATGACCAGCATCATTTTCTTCAGACAACACTCAGGGATTTGTCATGATGGCTGGGCTTTCATGGGTGTTAAGTGTCTACAAACAGCACCTTCAATTTAACTTTTGATTGAAATTCTTAAAATTTAGGAAGTGGATCTTGGATAGCTATGAGATTACAAAAGTCCTAAATATCCATTAGAAAAACCAGAGGATGGGAAAAAAAAAAAAAAAAATCCAGGCCATGAAGAAGGCTTCAGAGGTCCCTGCTGGCCCAGGGATAGACACCTGTAGTGTCCAACATCTTAGTGAAAACGATCTGCTTTCAAAACGCAGAGGGTTAAGGGGAGGGTGGGGTTGGGACAGTGGAGGCAAAGGCTCTCCCCTTCCCACTTTAGTTTCGGGTAGGGCTTTTAATTCCGCCCGAGGACGTCGCTTAAATTGGAGAATAATTTGGCCCTCAAAAGCACCTCAAATCTGCTATGGCTTTGCAGTGCAACAGCAAGAATGTTTAATATATAATAGATAAAACTTTCATCCAAAAAAAAATAAAATAAAATATAGATTCTTGCCACCCCCCCAACAATTCCTATTCTAAAATTAACCCATTACTTGTGCTGTTAATACTTGAATAATACGTAACTGGAAACCTAGATCCAAAGGACTGAAACTCAGTGTTCACCCCCAAATGAAAACAAACTAAAATGGGTAACTTGAGGTTTAAGGCATATAGTTCAGGTCAACACACATACAAGGAGAAAGGGGAAGAGCAAAGCTGGTGACAACACATTCGGTCAGGGAAGATATTTATACAGAGTGTAGTGGAACATCAGGAAAAGCTCCGTACGGACTCGCTGTGCTCACCTGGAGGCACCAGATCCTTCCATGGCACATCCAAGAATGGGGAGCTCAGGGAGGAGGCCATTCCTGTCATTCCAGTTTTAGAAGCTCCATGTCAAAGATGAGAGTGGCGTTAGGTGGGATGATGCCTGGGTGCCCAGTGGCACCGTAGGCATAGCCTGTGGAGATAGCTTGTCTCTCTGACCCACGCTCATCTGGGCAACCCCTTCTTCCCAGCCTCGGATCACTTCCTGCTTGCCCAGCACAAACTTAAAGGGCTTGTTTCTGTCCCAGGAGGAATCCAGTTTCTTTCCATCTTCAGGCATCCCCGTGTAGTGCACCACACAGATCTGGCCGCGCTTTGGGAAGGTGCTCCCTTCTCCGGGGGAGATGGTCTCTGCCTGCACTCCCATGGCAGTGGCAGTGGCAGTGGACGCCGGGCGGGCAGGCGGTGCGGACCGACAGTGGGTCTGGCGGCGGTTCCGCGGCTGTGCCAGAATAGTTTTAGGTGCACAGAAAAATCGAGCCGATGATGCAGAGAATTGCCATGGTATCCCCACACCCGCTGCAACAACAGCAACGCAGGAGTCTCCCCTGTTGTTAACGCCGTGCGCTAATATGGTACATTCGTCACAGTTAATAATCGATGCATTATTGTTAACTAAAGTCCCTACTTGATTCATATTTCCTTAGGTTTTTTTTCTCTTTTTTTTTAAATATCGTATTTTACCTTTGGATAGAAATTGTATTTAAAGCACATTCATCTCTGTCACATTATTGATCCTGCACCATCCCAGTGAAGCCCAGTGGGCTTCAAATGACCCTATTTATTTATTTATCTGTTTATCTATCATCTATTTGTCTATCTATCCGCCACGTGGCTTGCAGGATCTTAGTTCCCTGACCAGGAATTGAACCCACACCCTCGGCAATTCAAGTGTGGAGTCCTAACCACTGGACCTCCAGGGAATTCCCTCAGATTTCCTTAGTTTTTACCTAATACCCATTTCTGTTTCAGGAGCCCATACGGGATACCATGTTACATTTAGTTGTTATGTCTCCTTAGGCTTTTCTTGGCTGTGACAGTTTCTCAGACTTTCCTTGGTTTTTTTTTTTTTTTTAAATTTTATTTATTATTTATTTATTATTATTTTTTTTATTTTTGGCTGTGTTGGGTCTTCGTTTCTGTGTGAGGGCTTTCTCCAATTGCAGCGAGTGGGGGCCACTCTTCATCGCGGTGCGTGGGCCTCTCACTATCGCGGCCTCTCTTGTTGCAGAGCAGAGGCTCCAGACGCTCAGGCTCAGTAGTTGTGGCTCACAGGCCCAGTTGCTCCGCGGCATGTGGGATCTTCCCAGACCAGGGCTCGAACCCGTGTCCCCTGCATTGGCAGGCAGACTCTCAACCACTGCGCCACCAGGGAAGCCCTTTCCTTGGTTTTGATGACCTTAACAGTTTTGAGGAGCACTGGTCAGGTATATTGTGGGAGGCTCCTCTATTGGAATTTTTTTTTTTTTTTTTTCTTTAGCAGCGGAACTCAAGTTTATTAAAACAGCTATGACAAGTATAACAAAATCTACATCTGCCTGTGCTAGGCCAGTGTATTTCTGTACAAACAACAAGATAACGCTAGATAATTACAGTTAATACTTTGAAAGCA
Source organism: Balaenoptera musculus (assembly GCF_009873245.2). NCBI lineage: Eukaryota > Metazoa > Chordata > Mammalia > Artiodactyla > Balaenopteridae > Balaenoptera > Balaenoptera musculus. Next base: position 112,031,061 of record NC_045786.1, read on the forward strand.
TAGTATACAAAACAACATATCTTCATCAAAAAAAAAAACAACCCTTCATAAAAGTGGGGAAAAAAATTCTCCCTGCACCCCCCAAAGGAGGTCTTCACAGGCTGGCCAGCTCCATCCCAACTCTGAGGTATCAAAGGAGTTCCAAGTGCAAACTGAAGGGATGAACAAGCAACTCCCCGACTCCCACATCCGTTAAACGCACAATCCAGCTGATCTTGTGGCAGAGTGCCTTTTCGTGGAATGATTCAACAATCATAGATAAAAAAATGAAGAATTCTTCGCGAATTTGCGTGCCATCCTTGCGCGGGGGCCATGCTAATCTTCTCTTTATCGTTCCAATTTTAGTATATGTGCTGCCGAAGCGAGCACTGGAATTTATCTAATGGTTTTCTCATGATTAGACTGGAATTAGAGGTTTTGGGGAGGAAGACCACAGAGGTAAAGTGCCCCTTTCATCACTTTGTATCAAGGGCACATACTATCAGCGTGATTTATGACTGTTAATGTTGATCTTGTTCACTATAGTGAAGTGGTATTTGTCAGGTTTCTCTACTGTAAAGTTACTCTTTCCACCCCTTTCTGTACCATGCTCTTTGGAAGGATGTCACTATGTTTAGCCTAGACTTAAGGAGTCTGGAGTTATACTCCTCCTCCTTGAGGGGAGAGTATCTTCATAAATTATTTGTAATTCTTATGTATGAGAGATGTGTCTATTCTCCCCCATTTATTTATTTATTAAGTCATTTATGTCAGCATGGACTCATGGGTATTTATTTATATTTTGGTTATAATTCAATACTACTTTATTTTGATGCTCTAATTGTTTTGGCTTCAGTCATTGGGAGCTCTTTCAGTTGGCTCCTGTGCCCCTTTAACATTCCTGTCTCATTGTGGGTTTTTGGTTTTTTCTTTCTGAGCGCTTCCTTACTTTCTGGCCCTACAGGATATTCCAGGTCCATCTTGTATGCCCCATTCCTGGAATCGACCATTTCTCTAAGGGGTACTGGTTTCTTTTGTTGGGAGAATGGCATTAGAAAGCAAGATTTGGCTTTAATGTGTTTCCCCTCTTCACCTTCTTTTTCTGTTCTAGCTACCATGGTTTTGGAATACAGCGGCGACGTCAACAACAACAGCCTTTTCCAAATAGTGATGCTGTCTTGAATTGCCCTGCCTGCATGACCACACTGTGTCTTGATTGCCAAAGGTAACGGATAAAGGGTAGCAACACACACACACACGAAAAAAACCACTTGGTAGTCCTTGTTTAAATCAGAAATAGACTTTTGAGGTGCTTAGGAATTCTGATAAAGTTCTGTCCTCATATATCCCTGGTGCTGCATGACTAATCTTTATACAAATAATTTTCATTACACATTGTCTGTTATAAATAGGTTTTCTAATAAAGTACTTGCCAGTGCTGACAAGGGTTCAGTAAAACTGCATATATGTTGTGGAATGACAAAATCTCTCAAATACACTCATTTTTTTTTCTGTTGTGATAAAATACATGTAACATAAAATTTACTATTTTAACTGTCTTAAAAATTTTGCTGTAAAAGAGTACTTCATTTGAATATTCAATTTATTGTCAACTAGACCATTTAAAATTTTTTAAATTTAATTTAAAAAATTAATTTAGTTTTTTTTTTTAATTTAGTTTTTAATTTTTTAAAAAATTTAAAATTAATTTTTATTTTATTTATTTATTTATTCAGTTGTGTGGGGTCTTAGCTGCGGGAGGCGGGCTCCTTAGTTGTGACTCAGGCTCCTTAGTTGCGGCATGTGAACTCTTAGTTGTGGCATGCATGTGAGACCTAGTTCCCTGAGTAGGGATCGAACACGGGCCCCCTGAATTGGGAGCATGGAGTCTTAACCACATCACCACCAGGGAAGTTCCTATTTTCAATTTTAAATAAAGCTGTTTTCCCAGCTTTATTGAGATGTAATTGACATACAACATCGTATAAGCTTAAGGTATACAGTGTAGTGATTAGATATTCAAATATAGTGCAGAATGTTTACCACAATAAGGTTAGTTTACCACAATAAGGTTAGTTAACACAGCTATCACCTCACATAGTTACCTTTTTTTGTGTGTGTGGTGAGAACTCTTAAGATTTACTCTCAGCAGTTTTCAAGTATGCAGTACAGTATTGTTAACTGTAGTCATCATGCTGTACCTTACATCTGCAGAACTTATCCATTATAAGTACCTTTTGACCACCTTCATCCATCTGCCCTTCCCCACCAACCAACAGTTACTTTGTTTCTATGAGTTCAGGTTTTTTTTTTAGATTCCACATATAAGTGAGATCATACATACATACATTATTTGTCTTTGTTCTCTGTCTGACTTTTTTTTTTTAAAAACGTAGATTTTATTTATTTATTTATTTTTGGCTGTGTTGGGTCTTTGTTGCAGCGTGCGGGCTTTCTCTAGTTGTGGCGAGCGGGGGCTACTCTTTGTTGTCGTGTGCGGGCTTCTCATCGCAGTGGCTTCTCTTGTCGCAGAGCACGGCCTCTAGGCGCGCGGGCTTCCATAGTTGTGGCTCGAGGGCTTCAGTAGTTGTGACTCCCGGGCTCTAGAGCACAGGCTCAGTAGTTGTGGCGCACGGGCTTAGTTGCTCCGTGGCATGTGGGATCTTCCTGGATCAGGGCTCGAACCCGCATCCCCTGCATTGGCATGCGGATTCTTAACTACTGTGCCACCAGGGAAGTCCTCTGTCTGACTTTTTTTACTTAACATAATGCCTTCCAGGTTCATCCATGTTCTTACAAGTGGCAGGATTTTTTTTCTTTTTTTATGGCTGAATAATATTCCATCGTATATACATACCATATTTTCTTTATTCATTCATCTGTCGATGGACATGTAGGTTGTTTCCATGTCTTGGCTATTGTAAGTAAGGCTGCAGTAGGTTTTTGGGAGGAAGACCACAGAAATAAAGTGCCATTTTCATCACATTATGTCATGGGCACAAACTATTAACATGATTTATGACTATTAATGTTGACGTTGATCAACTGGCTGAGGTGAGAGCCCGGATATCTCTTTGAGATAGTGATTTCATTTCCTTTGTATACATACCCAGAGGTGGGATTGCTGGATCATATGATAGTTCTATTTTTAACTTTTTGAGGCTCCTCCATACTGTTTTCCATAGTGGCTGTATCAATTTACATTCCCACAAGTAGTACACAAGGGTTCACTTTTGTTATTTCTTGTCTCTTTGATAATACCTTTTCTAACAGGTATGAGGTGATACCTTATTGTAGTTCGGATATGTAGTTCCCTGATGATTTGTGATATTGATTACCTTTTCGTGTGCCTGTTGGCCATTTGTATATCTTTTTTGGGAAAAATGTCTATTCAAGTCCTTTTCCCATTTTTTTTTTTTAAATAAATTTATTTATTTATTTATTTATTTTTGGCTGCGTTGGGTCTTTGTTGCTGTGCACGGGCTTTCTCTAGTTGCGGTGAGCGGGGGCTGCTCTTCGTTGCAGTGCGTGGGCTTCTCATTGTCATGGCTTCTCTTGTTGCGGAACACAGGCTCTAGGCGTGTGGGCTTCAGTAGCTGTGGCACATGGGCTCAGTAGTTGTGGCTTGCGGGCTCTAGAGCTCAGGCTCCGTAGTTGTGGAGCACAAGCTTAGTTGCTCCGCGGCATGTGGGATCTTCCCCGGCCAGGGCTCGAACCTGTGTCCCTTGCATTGGCAGGCAGATTCTTAACCACTGCGCCACCAGGGAAGCCCCTTTGCCCATTTTTTAATCGGATTTTGTTTGTTTTTTGCTGTTGAGTTGTATGAGTTCCTTATGTATTTTGGGTATTAACCCCTTATCAGATACATGATTTGCAAATATTTTTTACCATTCCATAGGTTGCCTTTTTATTTTGTTGATTGTTTCTTTGCTATGAAGAAGCTTTTTAGTTTGATGTAGTCCCACATGTTTATTTTTGCTTGTTTCTTGTGCTTTAGGTGTCAGCTCCAAAACTTCATTGCCAAGACCAATGTCAAGGAGCTTTTTCCCTGTTTTCTTCTATGAGTTTTATAATTTCAGATCTTACATTTTAGTCTTTAATCTATTTCAAATTAATTTTTGTCAGTGGTGTAAGTTAAGGGTCCAGTTTCAGTTTTTTGCATATGAATATCCAGTTTTCCCAATACCATTTATTGAAGAGACTGTCTTTTCCCCATTGAATATTCTTGACTTCCTTGTCAATATTAGTTTATGGTGTATGCATGGGTTTATTTCTGGGCTTTTGACTCTGTTCTGTTGATCAGTGAGTCTGTTTTTATGCCAATCCCATACTGTTTTGATTACTATAGCTTTGTAGTATAGTTAGAAATCAGGAAGTGTTATGCCTCCAGCTTTCTTCTTCTTTCTCAAGATTACTTTGGCTATTTGGGGTCTTTTGGTTCCATGACAAATTTTAGGATTTTTTTTCTATTTCTATGAAAAATGCCATTGGAATTTTGATAGGGATGACATTGAATCTATAAATGGCTTTGGGTAGCATGGACATTGTAGCAATATTAATTATTCCATTCTATGAAAACAGGATATCTTTACACTTATTTGTGTTTTCTTCAATTTCTTTCATCAGTGTTTCATAGTTTTCAGTGTATAGATCTTTCACCTCCTTGGTTAAATTTATTCCTAAGTATTTTATTATTTTTGATGCTGTTGTGAATGAGATTGTTTTCTTAATTTCTCAGTTTGTTAGTGAAAATGCAACAGATTTTTTGTTTATTGCTTTTGTATCCTTAATCTTTACTGAATTTGTTTATTAACATTTTTTTGGTGGAGTCTTTAGAGTTTTATATATATAAGATCATGTCATCTGCAAACAGAGACAATTTTTACTTCTTCCTTTTCTATTGGGACACCTTTCTTTCTTTCTTTCTTCCTTTCTCCCTACCTCCCTTCCTTCCTTCCTTTCTTTCTTTCTTTTTTTTTTTACCTGATTACTTTGGCTAAGATTCCAGAAATATGTTGACTAGGAGTGCTGAGAATGGGCACTCTTATCTTGTTCCCTATTTTAACCATTTTAAGTGTACAATTCAGTGACATGAACTACAGTCACAGTTGTACAGCCATCATGACTATCCATTTCCAGAACTTTTCGTCACGCCAGACAGAAACTCTGTACCCATTAGACAGTAATTCCCTATTCTCCACCCCTACTCACCCCAGCCTCTGGTAATCTCTATTCTACTTTCCTTTTTGGATTATTCATTGCTAGTGTTGGAAACACAACACATTTCCATGTGTTCATTTGTACTCTGCAGCTTTGCTGCATTAATTTATTAACTCTAATAGTTTTTTTTGTGTAATCTTCAGAGTTTTCTACATATAATATCATGTCATCTGTGAACAAAGTAAATTTTACTTCTTCCTTTCCAATTTGGATGCCTTTTCTTTCTTTTTCTTGCATAATTGCTCTGATTAGAACTTCCAGTACTTTGTTCAATAGAAGTGGTGAAAGCAGGCGTTTTTGTCTTGTTCCTTATCTTAGAGGAAAAGTTTTCAGTCTTTCATCATTGAGTATGATGTTAGCTATGAATTATTTATTTATTTATTTATTTATTTATTTATTTATTTTATTGGCTACGTTGGGTCTTCCGTTGCTGTGTGCTGGCTTTCTCTAGTTGCAGCGAGCGGGGGCTACTCTTCGTTGTGGTGCGAGGGCTTTTCATTGCAGTGGCTTCTCTTGTTGTGGAGCACAGGCTGTAGGCACGCAGGCTTCAGTAGTTGTGGCACACGAGCTTCAGTAGTTGTGGCTCACAGGCTCAAGAGCACAGGCTCAGTAGTTGTGGCACATGGGCTTAGTTGCTCCGCGGCATGTGGGATCTTCCCGGACCAGGGCTCGAACCCGTGTCCCCTGCATTGGCAGGTGGATTCTTAACCACTGTGCCACCAGGGAAGCCCAGCTATGAATTTTTCATATGTGGTCTTTATTGAGGAGGTTTCCTTCTATTCTTAGCTTATTGGGTGTTTTTATAATGAAAGTGTTGAATTTTTCAAATTTTCTTTATGCATCAGTTGAGATGATCATGTGGTTTTTTTCCTTATATTCTATTAATCCAAATATACTTTGCCGTTTTCGTCTCCTTTTCTTTTCTTCTTTTCTCTTTTTCTGGTAGCCTTATAAATGTCTAACTTAATCCATGTTCTGAATCAGGTTAACTGAAATTAAATGATGATGTTAGGTGGTGGATTTGTTCTAGTCACTAATGGGTAGCCAGATGTAATTTACTCTTATTAGCTAGCTTGAGGTTTCTGATCATCTGCAACAATTAATTTTTGTACTCTCCATATGAGCTCTTAAGCTTTTTGTATATAAATTGACACCTAGAATATGAAATAAAGAAAAAGTAAAATATCTTTGTACTTAAGTTGCTTCTCTTTTAAATTAAACCATGTTACCATGTTACAGGGTTCCTATACCCAAAAGAAGTTGCTTTGTGATCTAACAGTAGAAATTGGGCTTGGTAAACATTGTGTTCCATATTAAGAAAGGATTCCAGTATGGTGGAGTATAAATGAAATTTTTATGACTTCATATTGAGAAACATCAGCCTGGTAGTGGTGGTGGTGGAAGAGGAGATGATCAGCATTCAGAACTAATGAAGGCATAACTTGACTTCACTGTTTTTAACCAGATAGATATTTCTGTTGCATGAGGTTTAAGGGGGAAAAAAAGGAAAATAACTTACTAAGTCGAGAAAGAAGTAGGAAAATATTAAGTGTATGAGGAGAACAAAGAAAGCATTATCTATTCTTTAGACTGTTGGAGTAAAGCCAAGAGTGGACATTATAAATAATGTCTGACATTATCAAATAAATCTGACATTATCAGATGCTCTTTAAGCTTTTAAAACTGTAGCTTTTACTAAAATAGTGACCAGAATGGCACTACGTGGTAATGAGAGGAGGGCAGAGTCTCAGGTCACAACAGGAAAAAGACACAGTCAAAGATTTTTTAAACATTACCTCTCAGGTTTCCAATAGCTTTTCTTGTCTAAGTTGGAAGAGCAAATCAAAAAATTTTTTTCTGAGATAAAAGTTACTTTTAGAGCAGTAGAAAAGAGGATATCATTAGTATCTGTTACCAAGTCTCCTCCTGTTCTTAAAATAACTCTTAAAAGCTCTTAATTTCCCATTTTGTTCTCTTGTTTTACTTTGGTTGGTATTTCAGTAAGTTTTTGGTATTCTCACATTTTTTCTAAATGTGTAACTATTAAAATAGAATGTAAATCCAAATTCTCCATTTCATTTTCCTCTTAGGCACGAATCATACAAAACTCAGTATAGAGCAATGTTTGTAATGAATTGTTCTATCAACAAAGAAGAGATTCTAAGATACAAAGCCCCAGAGAACAGGAAGAAAAGACGAGGCCATAAGAAGATGAGGTCTAACCAAGAAGATGCTGCGGAGCAGGCAGAGACAGGTGTGGAAGAAATCTATCACCCAGTCATGTGCACTGAATGTTCCACCGAAGTGGCGTCTATGACAAGGATGAAGTCTTTCATTTTTTCAACGTTTTAGCAAGCCATTCCTAAATAGCTAAGTTGGCATTTAGTTGCCCAATACCGTATACAAGGCAAATACGGACAGTTATATTCCTCCTGCCTACTCATCTCAAGTGACATTCTGAGCGGTTATTTGAGGAAGCAGTGTTTCATCTTTATCTTTTTGAAAAAAATGGTTATCTACCTTCATCCCTCCCCTTCCTTTTTAAAAAAAAATTTTTCCCCAGCTCTGATGGGACTCGTTATTCATTCTCTTTTTGACAGATATTTGGAAACTGGGGCTTTTTATTTATTAAAGCTCTTTAGAATTAAAATGTTC